>NW_024412400.1:82110411-82259166 GCF_014898765.1 Herpailurus yagouaroundi
GATTCTGTGTCTCCCTCTCTCTCTGCCCCTCCCCTGCTCATGCTCTGTCTCTCTCTGTCCCAAAAATAAATAAACGTTGAAAAAAAATAAATAAATAAACGTTAAAAAATATATAAAAAAATGTTCTCTTCTCTTTTATATTCTGAAAGAGATTGTGTAAAATTGGTGTCGATTTTTTAATTTTTTAGTAAAAATTTTCAGTAAAACATCTGGTTCTGTTTCTTTGTTTTTGTTTTGGAGAGTGCTTAAATTACAAATTCAACTCTTTTAAAGATAATAGGACTATTTAGGTTGACTGTTTCATCTTTATTGGACATTAGTAGTTTGTGGTTTTTGATAAATGTGTCCATTTCTTCTAAATTGAATTTATGAATGCAGAATTATTTGTAGTATTTTCTTATTATCTTCTTAATGCTACAAGATTTATAGTGATATCTCTTGTCTCATTCTTGATATTGGTAATTTATGTCTTTGCTAGCATTTTTTTTTCCTTTGGCAGCCTAAGTACAGCTTTATCAATTTTATTGTATCTGCCTGTCACCTTTCCCAAGGAAGCAGCTTCTTGTTTTATTGGTTTTCTATTTTTAATTGTATTGATTTCTGTTTGCATCTTTATTATTTTCATTATTTATCATTTGTTTTGGATATATATTTTTTTTTTTTGAGGTAAAAACAGACTGTCGATTTAAGGCCTTAGTGGCATCTCATATAGTTGGTATTTTATATTTTCATTTTCATTCCATTCTCTATATTTTATTTCTTTTGAGACTTATTCCCTGACCCATGGATTATTAGGCATTTCTCGGTGTAGAGATTCTTCAGTTGTCTTTCTGTTATTGATTTCTAGGGTGATTCCATTATGTCCAGAGAACATACTCTAAAACTTACAAGCATTTTAAATTTGTCGAGGCTTGTTTTATGGCCCGGAATGTGGTCTATCTTGGTGAATATTCCATGCTACCTGAAAATTCTGCTCTTGTTGAGTCAGCCCAGAAGTTTTGAGTACAGCCAGCCTTAGAAGTTTTGAGTAACTTCTAAGTTTAAATGATAAAAGGCAAATGTATGCATAGACCTTAGTCTCTATTCTTGAGTAGCTAATAAATTTGTCCAAGAAAATCAGCTTACAAGAATAATTATAAAGTGGTGAAAATTAGATATTTCTAATTGATTGAGTTGTGCAATTTTTTTATATAGAGTGGTATCATTGTCTGACATTAAAAGATGGGTATAGCTCCAACATATGAGATTTGAAGGAAAGATACCTTGGTTTGTTTGTTTATTTGTTTGTTTGTTTTTTGATATAGCCCCTGGAGGCTGAGAGAGGGGAGAAGGGAAAGAGTTAGCTTGACTATTACTTTTTTTAGCTCTAGAATTCCACTAATTGAATGTTAAACAGGACCACACCACAACATGGGATGTTGATATAAAAGGAAGATTTCAGATTTCATTCCACTAGTTCTTTGTTTTAATTTCTGGGGAAGTTCTCTTCTAAGGCTATTAAAAATCAATGATTTACAGGATGTTAACATAATATTAAACTTTGAGGGATTTAAAAATCTAGGTCTGTGAATGTTTCACAACAATAAGTTGATTTCCAAAAGAGAAAGGCCTGTTACTAGTTATGCAAACTATACTATACCAGAACAGGTAAGAACTAAAAATGCGAGTCTTTGGGTTAAAGAACCAAAATATTTTCTTCTGATAAATAAAAAAGAGAAAGCACAGTTCCTTTAGAAGTTAAACATGTACTGAGAAATTGTAGAGCATATTAACCGTATGATATTTCCTACTACTGCAAACACAGTGAAATATGATAAACCATTAGAATTATTCATTGTAGGCAGGGGAATTGAAGGATAGGTTATTTTATATCAAATGCTAAAAATAAAATTTATTATTTGCACGCATTTTACCTGTTTATTATTTATATTTTTCAGATGAAAAATGGAAGGTTAAATTTCTCCAGGCTCATAGAGTTGATTAGAGGTGAATTTCTTCTATTTTAAGCCAGGTCTTTGGTCTCCATAGTTCATGCTCTTTCTTGTAAAACATAAACCATTGCTCCTTACTAATAGTGAAAATCTTCATGAAATGGCAGGAAGGTATATTACAGTTCACAAAGAGAATATTAACTGTACATTCCCTGATAATATTCATATCTCAATATCTTGGTTTTCCTCGTAGCTCATAGGTCATTCTTTCTCAGTCCCATCAGCTGATGCTTACTGTTTCCCAGATTGACTAATGTGGAAGAAACCCAAGGCTCAGTCTTTGATCATCTTTTTTATCTTCACTTCCTTGATAATCTCATCTTGTCTCATGGATTCGAATACCATCTTTATGCTGATGATCACCAAATGTGTTTCCCAAGCTCAGACTTTGTATATCCAACTGTCCTTAATGTCTCCACTTGGGTAATAGTATCTCATGCTTGATATGTTCAAATAAACTACTAATCCTATGCCCCAAATGTGTTCTACCTTCAGCTTTATCCATCTCAATTGATGGCAACTCCATCTCTCCATTTGGTAAGGCAAAAAACATTGGAGACCTTGCTGATTCTTCTCTTTGTTTCATATCCTAGATTCATTCCCCATTGCCTGTACATTCAACATGTATTTGCAGCTGGCCACTTCTTTCCACATGCTTTCCATATCAAGCTGATCCATACAAGCTGATCCTAGCAAACATTTCCTCTTGCCTAGATTGTTATGATAGGAATTAACTCTTTTTTCCACATC
Source organism: Herpailurus yagouaroundi (assembly GCF_014898765.1). Taxonomy (NCBI): domain Eukaryota; kingdom Metazoa; phylum Chordata; class Mammalia; order Carnivora; family Felidae; genus Herpailurus; species Herpailurus yagouaroundi. The sequence goes on from NW_024412400.1 coordinate 82,113,153, forward strand.
TGTGTTTGGCAAAATATAGTCCATTTTCAACATAGCAGCCAGAGTGATCATTATAGAATGTTCTCAGGAATTATCACTTGCCTGTTTCCTACAGTGGGTTGCCATTTAAGTGTTCCAGGCATTCTCCTGACTAGGGCCCTCTGCTCTCGCTAATATCCCTTCTTGAAACATTCTCCAAGATATACAAAGTTATAGTTTTCTCTTTTCCTTCAGGTATTTGCTCAAATATCATCTTCTCAATGAAATATTCTCTGTTATAGTATTTGACTGCAATCTGTCTCCTGGCCTCATTATCAGGGAATGTATAGTTAATACTCTCTTTGGAACTATATAACATACCTTCCTGCCATTTCATGAAGACGTTCATTATTAGTAGGGAGCTCTGTTTTATGTATTATAAGAAAGAGCATGAACTTTGGAGACCAAAGATCTGGCTTAAAATTGAAGAAATTCACTCTAGATTTCCATATAATATAAAGATGGTCCCTTTATATAGGGATATTCTTAAATACAGAGAGAGTCAAAATTACCTTAAAACTATTATCCCAGGAACTCCTGGTTGCCTCAGATGGTTAAGCGTCTGACTTCAGCTTAGGTCATGATCTCACAGTGAGTTTGAGGCCTGCATCGGGCTCTGCTCTGACAGCTCAGTGCCTGAAGCCTGCTTCAGATTCTGTGTCTCCCTCTCTCTGCCCCTTCCCTACTTGTGTCCTCTTTCTCTCCCAAAAGTAAATAAACATTTTTTTTTAAATTCTAAATAAAAACCAAAAACCAAAAATTTGTTATCCCAAAACTGAAGAGCAACTACACAGGAAAAAAAAAAAAAAAACAGAAATTGTATTTTATTCTGTCTATATATTAACTAATTCTATTCTTTTTTACTCCTTCAATAAAATTATTCAGAGTTAAAGAGTAGTTTCTTACATCTTTTAACACTATTCAAATAGCAAATATCCCACTGAGAAAATAAACTAAGCCTTTTTGGTTTTTGGTTTTGAATTTTTATTGGGTCTAAAATCTTGTTGGTTTCATTTAATATTAAATACACTATTTAATATATTATGCACTATTACATAATATTACATATTATGCACTATTATTGCAAAGGAAGGAAACTCCTGACAGTCTGCAAAATTCAGCTCCAACATTGCTTTTGGTATAAAACTACCCTTTTTTGTATTCTCTCCCCATTAAAATTTTTATTTCCATAGTAAAATGTATTGTACTTTTTCACCTATATCAGTACCTTCCAGTACTTGTTTGTAATTATATTTGTATATATTGATGAAGGAGCATAAGGCAAATTGAGGACAAAGGACAAGCTAACAACATCCTCCTCCCCAGGTTGGGATACTTGTGACACATGGCAGGCAATCCTGGATGCCTGAGAACAAAGGAAAGGACAGAAAACAAATGGTTAAACTGATAGAGTCTTTATCAGTTTACAAATATCTTAATAAATTACAAGAAGGCAATCTTATCAATAGCCTAATCTCCAGGAACTCCCTACTATTTTAATAATGCTTTACTAGAGGGTAAAAAAAACAAAAAACAAAAAAACACTTTAGCTTGACAATAGCCAGTCCTCCAGTAATCTGTGAGTCTTTAGCACCTGGAAATCCCTTTAAGAAACTTCCTCTTGCCTTTATCTCCCCCAATTCCAAAGTATTTAGACAGTTACTCTTCATAACCCCAGTGCAGCTCTTTCTGCCTGTGGGTTCTGTCGCTGTGCTTTAATAAAATCACCTTTTTGCACCAAAAACATCTTCAAAATTCTTTCTTGGCTGTCAGCTCTGAAACCCCACCACCTCTCCAAACCCCCATCGTATATGGTATATATATCATATGTATTATATATATCAACGTCTACTATAGGTCCTGTGCTGCTTTACAGATACAATTTCATGTAATTCTGACATCAATGGGAAGCAGATTTTATTACTATTGTTTTACAGGTAAGAAACTGATGATTAGAGTAGTTAAGTAAATTGTACAAGATCACAATGCTACTAATTAGCAGAACTGGGATTGGAACTCAGGCCTGAGGCCATATTACTTCTTATAGCCATATTCTTTAAATCATTGGTTGAACCTATTTACTGTTAATGTTCTTCACATTAAGCTGCCTTCCTGTAACTAACATCCATTGATCTTGGGTTTATTTTCCAGAGTGAAACAGAATATCTTATTGTTAATTCCTATAAGAGTTCTTATTATATCTTCTTGATAAATGAATCTATTTATCACTATGAAATGACCTTCTTTATCCATTGTGATCTTTCCTGGTCTAAAGTCCACTTTATCTAGTAATAATGTAGCCACTCTAGCTTCCTCATCCTCCTCCTTTTTCCTCTTCTTCTTCTTCTTCTTCACTTTTTTTTTTTTGGATGCTAAATTCATGTAAAGTAAAATTATCCATTTTAAAGTATACAATTATTGGCCCTTAGTACATTCCCAGTGCTCTGCAACTACCACCTTTATGTAGTTCTGAAATCATTTTAATCACACTAAAATAAAACCACCTGCCCATTAAACCCCACTTCCCCTTCCCCTAACTCCTGGCAACCACCAGAATAGGAAAAATCTTTAAAAAACAGAAAGAAGTCTGGATTTTGTTTTTTTCTTAAAAAGGATTGGATTGGTTCTGATAGGATCTTGAGACTAAATTTGATAAGTTTGGTCTTAAATTTTGTCATGGCAGTAATAGAGTAATCTTTGTTATAGGAAAACTTCAGCTATATTGCACTAATAACTCAGAAGGACCTACCTTTCTGGCTTGCTACTGAATGTCCCAAGTGATCAACAAAGATGCTTCACTCTGGATGATGGAAATTTGAATAATTTTTGCCCTTTGAGAACTCTTGGAACCATTTGCTCGTAGCTTCCCCATCCTCCATTTCTCAACATTGTGGAGATTCACCCAAGACATGTACATCTTAGTAAGAATCAAAGAGAACCCAATTAGGTTTCCAGAACTTTTCTGAGTAGATCCCTCTTTTTGATAATTCTGCCCTGCAAATTCCAGTTAATTCAGATTCTGAATTCTAATCTGTGTCTTCTCAAGTCAGTGATACTGCTGTACTTTTCTTGGTATTTCTTTTTGTGATGGTTAATTTTATGTGTCAAGTTGACTGGGTTAGTACCCAGATATGTGATCAAACAGTATTCTGGATGTTTCTGTAAGGGTGTATTTGGATAAGATTAACTTTTAAAAAATATTATTTTTCATATGTAAAAATTCATAGGTTCATAAGAATGGAAGTTACAGAAATTTTCTTTTTTTGTAATATGAAATTTATTGTCAAATTGGTTTCCATACAATACCCAGTGCTCATCCCAAAAGGTGCCCTCCTCAATACCCATCACCCACCCACCCCTCCCTCCCACCCCCCATCAACCCTCAGTTTGTTCTCAGTCTTTAAGAGTCTCTTATGTTTTGGCTTCCTCCCTCTCTAACCTTTTTTTTTTTTTTTTCCTTCCCCTCCCCCATGGTCTTCTGTTAAGTTTCTCAGGATCCACATAAGAGTGAAAACATATGGTATCTGTCTATCTCTGTATGACTTATTTCACTTAGCATAACACTCTCCAGTTCCATCCACGTTGCTACAAAAGGCCATATTTCATTCTTTCTCATTGCCACGTAGTATTCCATTGTGTATATAAACCACAACTTCTTTATCCATTCATCAGTTCATGGACATTTAAGCTCTTTCCTTCATTTGGCTATTGTTGAAAGTGCTGCTATAAACATTGGGGTACAAGTGCCCCTATGCATCATTGCTCCTGTATCCCTTGGGTAAATTCCTAGTAGTGCTATTGCTGGGTCATAGGGTAGATCTATTTTTAATTGGGGGGGGGGGGGGGGGGGGACCTTCACACTGTTTTCCAGGGTGGCTGCAGCAGTTTGCATTCCCACCAATAGTGCAAGAGGGTTCCCGTTTCTCTACATCCTCGCCAGTATCTTTAGTCTCCTGATTTGTTCATTTTAGCCACTCTGGCGTGAGGTGATTTCTGAGTGTGGTTTTGATTTGTATTTCTGTGATGAGGAGTGACATTGAGCATCTTTTCATGTGCCTGTTGGCCATCTGGATGTCTTCTTTAGAGAAATGTCTATTCATGTTTTCTGCCCATTTCTTCATTGGATTATTTGTTTTTTGGGTGTGGAGTTTGGTGAGTTCTTTATAGATTTTGGATACTAGCCCTTTGTCCGATATGTCATTTTCAAATATCTTTTCCCATTCGACATACTTCTACACACTTTTCTACATACTTCCTGCTGGCCATCTTCATTATCAACATCCCTTATCAGAGTGGTACATTTGTTACAACTGATGAGCCCTCAATGACACATCACAATTACTCAAAGTTTATAGTTTTCATTAGGGCTCATTCTTGGTGGTGCACATTCTGTGGGTCTGAACAAATGTATAATGGCATGTATCCACAATTACAAGTCATAGAAAGACATGGAGGAATCTTAAACACATATTGGTTATTGGAAAAAAGCCAATCCAAAAAAGCTACATACTATATGATTTCAACTATATGATATTCTGAAAAAGGCAAAACTATGGATATAGTAAAAATATTATGGTTTTGTATTCTGCTAACTTGTCTCTCCCTCCCCTTAACCCCTGGCAATAAATAATCATTTTTTTTAATTTAATTTTTTTAAATTTATATCCAAATTAGTTAGCATATAGTGCAACAATGATTTCAGGAGTGGATTCCTTAATGCTCCTTACCCATTTAGCCCATCCCCCCTCCCACAACCCTTCCAGTAACCGTCTGTTTGTTTTCTATATTCAAGAGTCTCTTATGTTTTTCCCCTCCCTTTTTTTATATTATTTTTCTTCTCTTCCCTTATGTTCATCTGTTCTGTGTCTTAAAGTCCTCATGAGTGAAGTCATATGATATTTATCTTTCTCTGACTGACTAATTTCACTTAGCATAATACCCTCTAGTTTCATCCACATAGTTGCAAATGGCAAGATTTCATTCTTTTTGATTGCCAACTAACAATCCATTGTATGCATATACCACATCTTCTTTATCCATTCATCCATTAATGGACATTTGGGCTCTTTCCATACTTTGGCTATTGTTGATAGTGTTGCTATAAACATTGGGGTGCATGTGTCCCTTTGAAACAGTACACCTGTATCCCTTGGATAAATGCCTAGTAGTACAATTGCTGGGTCATAGAGTAGTTCTATTTTTAATTTTTTGAGGAACCTCTATACTGTTTTCCAGAGTGGCTGAACCAGCTTCCATTCGCACCAGCAATGCGAAAGATCCTCTTTTTCCGCATCCTTGCCAACATCTGTTGTTGCCTGGTTTGTTAATGTTACCCAGTCTGACAGGTGTGAGGTGCTATCTCATTGTGGTTTTGACTTACATTTACCTGATGATGAGTGATGTTGAGCATTTTTTCATGTGTCAGTTGGCCATCTGGATGTCATCTTTGGAGAAGTGTCTATTCATGTCTTTTGCCCATTTCTTCACTGGATTATTTGGGGTTTTTTGGGTGTTGAGTTTGATAAGTTCTTTATAGATTTTGGATACTAACCCTTTATCTGATATGTTGTTTGCAAATATCTTCTCTCATTCTGCTGGTTGCCTTTTAGTTTTGCTGATTGTCTCCTTCGCTGTGCAGAAGCTTTTTATTTTGATGAGGTCCCAATGGTTCATTTTTGCTTTTGTTTCTGTTGCCTCCAGAGACGTGTTGAGTAAGAGGTTGCTGTGGTCAGGGTCAAAGAGGTTTCTGCCTACTTTCTCCTTGAGGATTTTGATGGTTTCCTGTCTTACATTTAGGTCTTTCATCCATTTTGAGTTTATTTTTGTGTATGGTGTAAGAAAGTGGTCCATGTTCATTCTTCTGCATATCGCTGTCCAGTTTTCCCAGCACCACTTGCTGAAGAGAATTTCTTTATTCCATTGGATATTCTTTCCTGCTTTGTCAAAGATTGGTTGGCCATACATTTGTGGGTCCATTTCTGAGTTCTCTATTCTGTTCCATTGATCTGAGTGTCTGTTTTTGTGCCAGTACCATACTGTCTTGATGATTACAGCTTTGTAATACAGCTTGAAGTTTGGGATTGTGATGCCTCCTGCTTTGGTTTTCTTTTTCAAGATTGCTTTGGCTATTCAGGATCTTTGCTGGTTCCATACAAATTTTAGGATTATTTGTTCTAGCTCTGTGAAGAATGCTGGTGTTATTTTGATAGGGATTGCATTGAACATGTACATTGCTTTTGGTATTATCGACATTTTAACAATATTTGTTCTTCCTATCCGGGAGCATGGAATCTTTTTCCTTTTTTTTTTTTTTTTGTGTGTGTGTGTATGTGTCTTTAATTTCTTTCATAAGCTTTCTATAGTTTTCAGTATAGATTTTTTCACCTCTTTGGTTAGTTTTATTCCTAGGTATTTTATGGGTTTTGGTGCAATTTTAAATGGTATTGATTCCTTGATTTCTCTTTCTGTTGCTTCATTGTTGATGTATAGGAATGCAACCAATTTCTGTGCATTGATTTTATATCCTGCAACTTTGCTGAATTCATGAATCAGTTCTAGCAGTTTTTTGGTGGAATCTTTTGGGTTTTCCCATATAGAGTATCATGTCATCTGCAAAGAGTGAAAGTTTGACCTCCTCCTGGCTGATTTAGATGTCTTTTGTTTCTTTGTGTTGTCTGGTTGCAGAGGCTAAGACTTCCCATTGACGTTTAGAGTGAGTATTGAAAGATATGAATTTATTGCCATTATGTTGCTTGTATAGTTGGAGGTTCTGGTGGTGTTCTGTGGTCCTTTCTGGTCTTTGTTTCTTTTGGTCTTTATTTATTTGTTGTTGTTGTTGTTGTTGTTGTTGTTTTTATCTTTTCTCCCCTCAGAGAGTCCCTCCCTTAAAATTTTCTTGCAGGGCTGGTTTAGTGGTCACAAACTCCTTTAATTTTTGTTTGTCTAGGAAACTTTTTTATCTCCTTCTATTTTGAATGACAGCCTTGCTGGATAAAGAATTCTTGGCTGCATATTTTTCTGATTCAGCAGGTTGAATATATTCTGCCACTCCTTTCTGGCCTGCCAAGTTTCTGTGGTCTGCTGCAAACCTGATCTGCCTTCCCTTTGTAGGTTAGGGACTTTTTTTCCCTTGCTGCTTTCATGATTCTCTCCTTGCATAAGTATTTTGTGAATTTGACTGTGATATGCCTTGTTGATGGTCGGTTTTTGTTGAATCTAATGGGAGTCCTCTGTGCTTTCTGGATTTTGATGTCTGTGTCTTTCCCCAGGTTGGGAAAGTTTTCTGCTATTATTTGCTCACTTAACCCTTCTACCCCTGTTTCTCTCTCTTCCTCTTCTGGAACCCCTATGATTCTGATGTTGTTCCTTTTTAATGAATCATTGATTTCTCGAATTCTTAAATCGTGCTCTTTTGCCTTAATCTCCCTGTTTTTTTCTGCTTCATTATTCTCCATATGTTTGTCCTCTATATTGCTTATTCTCTGTTCTGCCTCATCTATCCTTGCTGCCGTGGTACCCATCCATAATTACAGCTCAATTACAACATTTTTATTTCATCCTGACTAGCTTTTACTTCTTTTATCTTTGCAGAAAGGGATTCTAATCTATTTTCGACTTCAGCTAGTATTCTTATTATCATGATTCTAAATTCTGATTCAGACATCTTGCTTGTATCTGTGTTGGTTAAGTTCCTGGCTGTTATTTCTTCCTTCTCTTTCTTTTGGGGTGAATTCCTTCATTTCATCATTTTGAAGAGAGAAAAGGAATTAATGAGGTAAAAAAATTTAAAATTAAAAAAATAAAATTAAAAAAATATTAAAATTTAAAAATTAGAAACAAACACACACAAACACACAAAATTGAATAAATGATGCCAGATCCTAGGTGTGTTTTGGTCTGGGTATTGAAAGGGGCTTGATAGATTAGAGAAAAAAGGGGAAAGAAAGAAGAAAAAAAGGAAATCTTTTGAAAATTTGAAAAAATGAATACACTGAAGTAGACTAATATGAAATGATGGAAGTAAAATAGAATTAGAAAAAATTTACACAAAATAAAAAATATAGTAGAAAAAAGTAAAGAAAAATATTTTTAATAAAAATTGAAAATAAAAATGAATTTTTTCTTTCTGTATTCAAGAAAAATGAGAGAGAAAAGAAAAAAAGAAAACATTGTATAGATGGACTGGCTAACAAACTGAAACTGATTTTCCCCTAGAAGTCAAACTATGAAGCTCTTTATAGTCCATAAACTAAGCAGGCGGAGAGACTTGTGTTCCTGAAGAGCCAGGTTGGCCCAGTTGGGTAGGGCTTAGTGTAATGGCTGCATTCTCCACTACATGGCGTTGCTTAGCTTACTGGGGTGAATTATGGTGGTGCTTGTCGGTGCGTATGAGCATGCACAGAAGCAGAGAGAATGGCATCACCCAGCTACCCGGTGTCCATTTATTAAACTCTGTTCTACCCCATCAGCAATCGCGCACCCATCCTTTGTCTCTGGCTTCTGTCCACTCCCCGCTTTTACACAGTCCGTGACCGAGCCCCAGGGAGCTCTTCCCTCCTGAGTTTTGTGTCAGATGCGGCTGTTTTTCTCAACCCCTCACTTCTGAGGGACTGCGGCTGTGACCTGTTCTGCCCCTCTGTGGAGGGTCTCACCGAGCAAATGCCAGGTGCCGGCCACACCCAGGAACGTTTGCGGGTTTGTGCTGCTGCCGATGCCCAGAGACTATGGCCGGGTGCCAGCCCGCCCCAGAAAAAGTTCGCAAGAGAGTGTAGCAGCAGCATTTCAGCGATTATGGAAAATCACAACACACATCTGGCACCAGGCTTCACCCTTAATGACCTTGTTCCAGCACCAGTGAATGTGGCTGTTCCCCCCAGGTCCACTGGGGCCTTGCCTTTGTGGGACCCACACAGCCTCTACCAGACATCCTCCCAGCAGGGGAACCGCCTCTCCTTGTGTGGCCTGAAGAACCCTGGACTCCACTCTGCTCCTGGGGATTCGCCCTTCCCACCAGAGCACCGCCAGGTATGGAGCTGCAGAGTTGCAGACTTTGCGCTTCCCTTGCTTGTGGTCTTAGTGGAATTTAAACCCTCTCCTTTCTCCTTTCTCCCTTTTTAGTTCAGTCCCTGAGGCTGCTTCCACTTTCTCTCCAGCTGCTTTTGGGGGGGGGGCGGTGCTTTTCCCATATTCTCCCCCCGCCACCGCCCCATCTCCGTCCTCTCTCCACATGCAAAAGTGGCTCCCTGCCCTCTGCGGCTTTTCTTTCCCCCAGTTCACCTCTCTGCACCGTGTACCTGCTGAATTCTGTGGTTCAGGTTGTGCAGATTGTTGTGTTAATCCTCAGATCAGTTTTCTAGGTGTGCAGGATAGGTTAGTGTTGGTCTGGCAGTATTTCATGGACACAAGATGCACAAAAACTTCCATGCTGTTCTGCCATCTTGGCTTTCTCCCAATAAATAATCTTTTTACTGTATACATAGTTTTGCCAGAATATCATATAATTGGAACCATACAATATGTAGCATTTTCAGATTGGCTTTTTCCACTTAACAATATGCATTTATGGTTCCTCCATGTCCTTTCATGACTTAATACACATTTTTATAGTGTTGAAAAATATTCCATTGTCTGGATGTACTAAAGTTTATTTATCTGTTCATCTACTGAAGGACATCTTGGTTGTTTCCAGCTTGAGCAATTATGTATAAAGCTGCTATAAATACCTGTATACAGGTTCTTGTGTGGACATAGTTTTTAATTTTTTTAGGGATATACAAAGAATATAGCTGCTGGATTGTAGGGTAAGAGAATGTTTAGTTTTCTGGGAAGCAACTAAACTGTCTTCCAAAGTGGCTGTGCTATTTTCCATTCCCACCATGGGAATGAAAGTTCCCATTGCTGCATATTCTTACCAGCATTTGGTGGTATCAGTGCTCTGGATTTTGGCCATTCTAATAGGTATGTAGAAATATCTCATTATTTTAATTTGCATTTTCCTGTTGACATATGATATGAAGCATCTTTTCACATGCTTATTTTTCCTCTGCTTATCTTTCGTGAGGTGTTTGTTAAGGTCTTTGGCTCATTTTTATTCAGGTTGTTTTCTTACTGTTGAGTTAAGAGTTCTTTGTATGTTTTGGACAATGGTACTTTGTCATATATGTCTTTTGCATATATTCCCTCACAGTCCAAGTCTTTTCTTGTCATTCTTTTAGGGATGTCTTTAACAGGGCAGAAAATTTTCATTTTAATGAAGTCAAGCTTATCAATTCCTTGTTTCATGAATTGTGCCTTTGGCATTGTCTATAAAAAGGTATTGCCAAACCAAAGTCATGGGCAGTTGCTATTTTATCTTCTAGAACTTTATAGTTTTGTCTTGAGATTAACTTTTAAATTGCTGGACTCTGAATAAAGCAAATTGTCTTCTGTATTGTGATGGACCTTATCTAATCAGTTGAAGGAATTGATTAAACAAAAGACTGGTCTGCCCTCATCAAGAGGGAATTCTTAAACCGAGGATTTGAATTGCAACATTGGCTCTGTTTGGCCCTATCTTGGGTCTCAAGGCCTGCTAACACGTCCTGAATATTTGGGCCTTGCCAGCTTCCATAATGCATAAAGCAATTGCTTAAAATAAAACTCTTTATACACACACACACACACACACACACACACACACACACACTATTGGTTATGTTTCTCTAAAAAATTCTAATACACTCTCCCTGCTGTATGATCTGGAAATTTTTATGACATAGTGCTCACTTTTATTTGTTTGCTTTCTCTCAAAGATCACAGTTCTGTGCTGTTGTCTAATTGTGCCTTATATATTTTACTCAGTTTTCTAATTTTTTTTACAATGTGACTATTAAATCTGGTCCCTGTTACTTTATTATGGTCAGAACTTGAAGTCCAATATAAGAATTTAAACAGAAAACAATTCAATTTCCATGCTCCTTATAATCTCTTATATCTCTGCCTCTAAATATTTATTAATCCTTTCTTAATTTGGCTATTAATAAAAACGTGGCTGGTTTTTATTTAACTTGAGCAAAGACATAAACATTTGTTAGAATCAAATAAATAATGAGTTCAAATGATGGTTCCACCACCCACCAAGTGCCATGAACAGTATATGTCCTTTTTTAGAGCTTTTATTTCCTCATCTGACAACTGTGGATAATTACTGCTACATAAAGCACCTGGAACTATGTGCTGTCCATAATTGTTACTATACTGAGTGCAATATTTTTGGACAGTTCCCTCTCTTTTCCTCCATGAAAATGGTTCTAAAAAGTGAAGCCATTTTGTATACCATTTCTATGTTCTCCAAGCCACATCCTGCCTAGGGGTAGATACCTGATGATTGTAAGATTTAAAGCTCAGGAATTGTATTAAGTAATCATGTTTCCTATTTTAAATACCATAGACAAGGAGAAGAGAGAGAAAGAGAGACAGACAGAGAGAATTCTTAAGGTGAAAATATTTATAATATTCAGTTTCTTGGGTTTAACTGTTTTTAAGGCCCTGATACCAGCTACATTCTATTCCATGGATTCTGAGATACTTCACTACTCTTGAAATAAACTTCTATTTTGGTTTAAGCTACATTAAATTTGGTTTTTGTCCTTTGCTACCCAAAGATTCCTCATTAATAATTTTTATCATCTCTTCAACCTTGATTTTCTTTGTGTCCTTGGAAATTTAACTTCCAAGTTTCTCCTTTTTTATGACCCATAGAGTGATTCACCCTCCCACTCTCTAATGTTGGGTAAGATATGAATGGAAATAGAATTTTTAGAAAATATGTTGAGTTTTTTTAATGGCTTAAAATGTAGAAGATAGTATCATTAAAAAGTGATCAGCAAAACTGTTTCTCATATGAATATATTTTATAAGCCATTCAGTGTCCCCCCTTGTACTATTTCCTGTAATCCTAAATCTTCAATTATAAATGACTTTAATTATAGTCCAGCTCTTTGTATAAAGAAAGTAATGAGATATGAATCTTCTTGTTGGTCATACTTAGATGAATTCAGAACTTAGCAAATAGTGTAAAATATGTAAATACCAGGCAGGTTTTCAATGTAACAAAAAAATGTAACAATGAAATAGGTATACCTCTATTACACCTAATAAACATTGCACAAAGTACTGTTCAACATTAATTTGTGTCATGAATATCTTACTGTAATAATACAGATTCCCAGGGAATAATTTGGCATACCATAAAATACCTTCAGGAAAAACCCATACTGGTTTATACAGACTCAAAAATCTAGAAGGAATACTTGATCTAGAATCTTGATTTCAAGTGTTAGGATTATCATCAGCTATTATTTTGCACATAGGTAACTTTGACCTAAAAATATAAGATATTTTGGTCAAGGTTATGCTATTTTTCAAAAATAAAATAAAATCACAGCAAGAATCTGTTGCTTATCTGTCCATTCATTTATTCATTCAGTTATTGATATAGTGAATAGTTGTGTTGTGAGTACTTATTGTGTGTTAGTCACTGTGGTGGCTGCTATGTATAAGTAGCAAATAAACCTGAAAGATTATTAGACCTTATAAATTTTATTAAAAAATATTCTGCATATATTATTTAAAAAGAACAATTCTGATTTATTTGTTTATTTATAAGGAACTCGTGGATTCTTTCTTTCCTTCTTTTTTTTTTTCTTAATTTAAGTAATTTCTACCCCCAAAGCATACTCTAATTTGTAACCCTGAGATCAAGAGTCACACACTCCACTGACTGAGCCAGCCAGACAAGACTACTGGATTCTTATTTTAACCAATATTTTATACCTCATTATTATTCCTTAACGTAGTCCTCAAATTATCAGATTTGTCCAGTGAAAGCTTGTTAAAACTGGAGTTTGTGTTCTTTTGGCTTGTAATCATGATTATTTAAGAACTTCCTTACCTTCTGGCATAACAAATTGTTCAAGAATTATTCTGGGGGTGCCTGGGTGGTGCAGTCGGTTAAGCGTCCGACTTCAGCCAGGTCACGATCTCGTGGTCCGTGGGTTCAAGCCCCGCGTCAGGCTCTGGGCTGATGGCTCAGAGCCTGGAGCCTGTTTCCGATTCTGTGTCTCCCTCTCTCTCTGCCCCTCGCCCGTTCATGCTCTGTCTCTCTCTGTCCCAAAAATAAATAAACGTTGAAAAAAAAAAAAAGGAATTATTCTGAATATTTCCAGCCTTGGTTCTGAAATTAGGCATTTCTCCAAGGAATCCTGGTTCATTTTAGTGGAAGTGGGAACTATGATCTAGGTGATACAAGCTGTACTGATTGCTAGATATCACCTGATGTGATGCACTGAGATGTATACAAAATTACATTTATGGTATTTCTGCCAAAGGCACATAAATCTAATCATGAGTAAATATCAGATTAACCCAAATTGAACACAATCTACAAAATGCATGGCTCTCATTCTTAAAAATATGTCAAGCCAATGAAAGAATAAGGAAGACTGAGAACTATACTATGTAAAGAAAAACTAAAGAAAAACGATGACTAAATTTAACATGTGCTTGTGAATTGGATTCTACTACATAAATAAATAAAGTACATAATCATTTAAGTATAGTTATGATTAGTGCTAACATAGAAGGGTATGAGATGTAATGTTCTAAGATATTAATATGGAAAAGAAAATAAAGGAAATGTAAATTATTTACTATATGGAATTTCCTACCAGTTTGGTATGATATACTATTATAAGGAAACAGACACAAGTTCGATTCATATCCTTACCAGTTTACCAAATCTCAGCTTCCTTATCTTTGAGTAAGTCACTTAATTATACTGACACTGACTTATTATACAAGATCATCATGTAAAAATATTTTAAAAACTTTAAAGCATTTTATAAATAATAATTATTTTAAACCTAAATTAGTTTAAGTCTTTCTTCTATTTCTTTGAATTAATCCTGGTATCCTGAGGCCATAGCTCAAATTGTTACCCAGTGGCACCCCCACCCCTACTGCTGCTCCATACTGACAGGAAAGTATCTTCTTCATGACTTCATGGCTCTACAAAGTTTACATTATATTCTATATGTCATGACATAGACTGCAAGAAAATTGATGGCAAGGAGTCTGTCTTTATTATCCTTATCTCTTCTCAGCAAAAAGCACAATATCTGGAACAAAGAATGGGGTTGGCAATATTTTCTGAGTGAATGAATGGTCATGAGTAGCTAGAAAATGCCAGTGGATTAGGTCTCCAAATATCTCACTATCCTATCTTAGGAATGTCAACACAACACTTTTTCTGCTTTCTTACCTATAAAATCAGGACAACGATATGTGTCTTAAGTGGCTCTTATGAATCAATGAAAATAATTGTCTTAAAAAAGATTATCAAGTGTAACATGCCATATGTATTATTTTTTTTATGGCTGCCAAAACAAATTACCACAAACTTCATGACTTAACAGAAATTTATTCTTTTGTAGCTCTGGAGTTCAGAAGTCCAAAATGAAGGTATTGGTAGGGTTGGTTCCTTCTGGGAGCTCTGTGGGAAAATCTGTTCCAAATCTCTTGCCTAATTTCCTGTAGCTTCAAAAACCCTTGGTGTCCCTTGCCTTGTAGATGCATCACTCCAATCTCTATCTTCATCTTCCGTGGCTTTCCCTTCATGTCTCTCTTTGTCTATCTGTCTGTCTCTCTCTCTCTTTTGGTCTCTTTATTTATTTGATTTAGAGTATTAACAAAGCAGGGGAGGGTGGGTATTAACAAAGCAGGGGAGGGTGGGAGGGATTCTCCCCATGTTCTGAATGGAATGAAAAGTGGTTTCTATGCTTTAGTATTGGCTGATGATGAAAATGTCCCAGCATTTGGATGAGATTGATATTACAATGTCAGTGCCTCTGGTGGTACCCTGTACAGCGTACTATTGACAGTTAACAGCTGGCACCCTACTTTGTGTAATAGCAAAAGGTGAAACAATTGGTGGCAGGAAGTGGTGGCAGCTTTTGGAATTTCAGGAAAAAAAAATTGTCTGCCAGAAATATTTAAAAATAGGACTACCATGTGATCTAGCAATCCCACTTCTGGGTATATACCTTAACAAAATGATAAGCACTATCCAAAGAGATATCTGCACCTCTGTTTTCAAATTAGAGAGGAAAGAAAAAAGACAGGAAGAAAGGGAGGGAGAAAGGATGGAAGAAAGGAAGAGAGGAAGGAAGGAAAAGAAAACATGTGATGTCAACATGCTCTTATTTTATGCCATTAGATGTTTTTCCTCAAATGGCATAAATTGGAAAAGCATACTATTTGCCTTAGACAACGCAAAAAGAAGACACAATTGACTTTAAGTAGTTTTTCTCTGAAAATATCTTTATAAAACTAGGAAAGTGTAATAATATTAATTTTTCTTCATCTTTTAGAGGATTCTACCATTGTTATCTTCATTGTTGAAAGATAAGTCACTGCTATCTCTAAAAGAACTTCACGATATTAAAGAATGAATTCGGAGTGGAATTCATATTCAATTATGTTTTAGGTATTTATTTAACTACATTTCTTGGAAGTTGAGTTACTTTTGTTTTTGATTGATTAATTATTTCAGCTAGTTCTCAGAAGCCTGTAGATCCTATCTATTCATATGAGCACCTTTTAAAAGCTTCATTCATTTTTTTAATATGAAATTTATTGTCAAATTGGTTTCCATACAACACCCAGTGCTCATCCCAACAGGTGCCCTCCTCAATGCCCATCACCCACTTTCCCCTCCCTCCCACCCCCCATCAACCCTCAGTTTATTCTCAGTTTTTAAGAGTCTCTTATGATTTGCCTCCTTCCCTCAGAGCTTCATTTATTTTTCAGTAAGATATTTTTTCAGTAAGATATTTTTCAGTTAGGCTACCTCCTTCTCTGAACCCACCCTTTTGGGTCAAAGTCTTAGATGGTCATTCCAAGGCCAAAATGCTGTCATTAAGATTCTCCCCAGACTATGTCTTTTTTTTTTTTTTTTTTTGGCCCAAATGCCCAGCTACATCTGCATGTAAACATACATACATATACATTTATTTGTACATATACACACACACATACACACATGTATATACATACATATATATTTAAAAAGTGACATCGAGATTAAGCTTTAGTGACTTGTTAAAACAAGTTTTATAATTAGGAAAATATGTAATGATTCTAACACCTATCTTGAAGAGAATACAATAATTACTGATTAGGCCTGAGTTTTGCCATGTAAGGGAAAAAAAGCTTACCCACATTAGATTATTAATTTGAGTTTTATAAAGGTAAAAATCATATTCAGAATATTCTTTTTTCCTGAAAAAAATGGACTTCAAGCAGAAACAGAGTATTTGAATTCTTAAACGTATACAGGACATATATTAAATATCTCCAACCATGTTTTCAGAGAAGTTTTTCTCAAACTCTCTGAAATGCTGTCTTACTATCTTTTCACATCTGACCTCCAAATTATTAGCACCGTGAAAAACTTGAAGCCAACAGAATGAGGAAATAGCATCCAAACCTTTCAACTCTGCCTTTACAAAGACAATGTAGCTGAAAAGAAAGACCTATCACCAAGGAAACCTGAAATCACCAATGTTTCCATTTCCCAGAATGTACATGCAAGCCAGTACCCACCTTTCAGGTTTGGTTACAAAATAAACTATTGACATTTACTAATGCAGTTTTTTTTCCTTTCAGACCTTTAGTTGGGTCAATATTCATTATGTCTTTCTGCATTCCATTTTTCAATCTCCCTCAAGAAATAAATAAAAGATATGTGGATTGAATCAAGGATGTGTTTTTAATCTGTGTATTTGTAATAATCCAAGTAGTTGTTCATCCACAGCATGAGTTACCTATTTTATCAAGAATACTTACTGTAATAATATTAGTTACCCAGGGCCTGCTACATTATTTATAGTGCTGAGTGCAAAATGAAAGTGTGTTTTCAAAAAGCAAGGGGAAAGTGTCATTAAAAATACTAGCATCTTCCTTTCTTCCACAGTTTTTCTTTGACCTCTCATTGTGTTTTTTTAATTTGATATTGTCATTCTAAATAAAAATAAAATTTTATATCTTTAGTGGGCATTTGATTGTACATTTTTATATTGCACAATGCCAATTTTAATGCAAATATAAGAGCATTTAAATTGTATGTGGAATTCACTGAAATCACACAATTTGTAGTTTGTAGTTTGTGCATGCATAAGTATTTCATTCTTGCTAGCACAGTGAAATGCTGCACAGAATTAGCTCAAGTATTTATTATATTACTTATTGATTCTTGCACATCCTGTCAACACATTCTACTTCCAGCCTACTGATGAGTAGGGAAGGATTGAAACTGGAAGAAACTATGGGTTGCTTATCTTTCCCTTTCTTTTTATGTCATTCTTTTTAGGGCAAGTGATTGTCAGGTGCAGGGCAGTAACATAAGTAAGAAAGGATATGGTAGAATTCGTTGATCATCCATGTGTCTTAAAACAAAGTTGCCTTCTTTCTTCATTCAAATTAAGTCTTCTTTTGATTAGAAAGCATGATTTCTAGAAGTTGTCAATGTCACTCTTATTCAGTTGTAGACATAGCACATTTATCTTGTGCATACTTTGACCTTTGAGTCTTGCTGAACTCCCATGAATCTTGGGCTCACCAGAATTCTGTGTTCATGGGACATCACCAACACTCTGTGTCAATGGAAAAGAAAGCATGCATGTTGTATACAGTCCATTGCTCCATAGGACATCATTTAGAAGACCCAAGTTCAGAGTTCATCGATCATTAAGATTTTCAAGATCGTGATACCAGAATAATACACTAAATATTAGGCAATTCTTAGCTTGGGACTCTAGGTGACTGCATAGTTTGTGTGCTTGTGAAGCCATACCTGTAGTTAACATTTATTGACTGCTTCCATATGCCCAGTGCTTTACATGCATTTTCTTTCTCAATCATGACAATATTGTTATCCTTATTTTATAGAGGATGAAATTAATATTTAAGAGTAATTGATCAACTTAATGTGTATGTTCCCGGCTCTACAAACAGAATCAATTCATTAGTAAGTCAAAGATCAAGCTAGAACCGAACTTGGTTATTTTAACTAGCCTTTTCACACTACTATAATATATAACCAGAATTAATGAATTTTTATTCCATGGCTTATAGACATAAGTTTTATAATTTTATCTTATTTTGTTAAGTTTTTTTTTTTTTAATTTTTATTTATCTTGAGAGAGAGATAGAGAGCAAGTATGGGAGGTGCAGAGAGGGAGACCAAAACCCAAGCAGGCTCTGCACTGTCAGTGTAGAGCCCAATGTGGGGCTCAAACTCATGGACCATGGGATCATGATCTGAGCTGAAATCAAGAGTCAGATTCTCAACCGACTGAGCCACCTAGGAACCCCCAGTTTTATAATTTTATAATCATACTATAGGCAGTCCTTACTTTGCATGATACTGTATTAACTGAAGCTTGTGAATATTATATGGTGTCATTGCCCTCTATTACCATGAAACAGTGCAAAGTAAACATTACCTTATATAATTCATTATGTTTGTACAGTGATTTACAGTTCATAATTTTTTCTTTGGTTTTAGTTTGTTTTTGATTTAATAAGATGTTATTTATTATGCTGTAAGTGTCAGTTCCAGAATACCCAGAACTGGCCTGAGCTGTATTACTGTGGTACTTGCATAGCACTGATCCTTGGTCAAGGCATGGAATATATTTATTAATATCATCACTTTGAAATCATTTGTTCAAGGAGTGTGAGGATGGTATCAGTTTATCAGCATTGTTTAATCAATAACAGTAGATTGATAATTTTTATCCATTCTTGGTGAGACCCCTAGAGTGTTGCCACTGGGTCTGATTACATACCAAGAATATACCTGTGTGGTCAAAAGAATATAGAATATTACCCAGTCATCAAAAAGAATGAAATCTTGCCATTTGCAACGGCGTGGATGGAGCTAGAATGTATTATGCTAAGTGAAATAAGTCATTCAGAGAAAGAAAAATACCATATGATTGCACTCATATATGGAATTTAAGAAACAAAACAGATGAACACATGGGAACGGGGTGGGGAAGAGAAGAGAGGGAAACAAACCACCAAAGACTCATAATGATGGTGAACAATATGAGAGTTGATTGAGGGACACAGGTGGGAAATGGGCTAGATGGGTGGTGGGTCTTAAAAAGGTCACTTGTTGTGATGAGCCCTGGGTGCTCTATGTAAGTGATGAATCACTGAATTCCACTCTGGAAACCAATGTTGCACTGCATGTTAACTAACTAAGATTTAATTTAAAAAATTTTTCTTAATGAAAAAAAAATCTCAGTCAAGACTCAGTTACGGATTCCATAGTTCAAACGTGTTTTTGTGCATACATTGGTGGGTCCTGATTAAAGAGAGGAAACGTCCACACAGCCCTTATACACAACCAAAACTCTTTCTTGGACTTTCAGGACCTCTTGCTGTTGTGGTCTTTGGCTGTGATGCATAGCCTTACTTTCATGCTGTTTAGTGATTGTATCCTTTACTTCAAGCATTGCAGATTGGTATGCATTGACATTTTGGATCCTGTCATCTTCTTCAACAATCAGTCCTACTACCTTTGGTGTGTTTACATGTAATATATTCAGTAATTTATATGTACAATATTATGAATTTTATAATTTCTAAAAACTTATAGAAGTAACTCTATATTCAGGATATAGATTAGTTTCTCATCCTAAAATGTTTCTTTGTGTCCTACTGCACTTGATCCCCACTCCAGACAATGGGGATTAAAAGGTTCAAGTTCACATTTCTGTTCTAGCAAAGCAAAGCAGAACATGGTTCCCAAATCTAGGACACTGCCGCCCATTCACAGGGGTGTAAAGTAGCATTTTACATATTTGAAGGAAACACAGACACTGCATGAATTACAACTGTTAAATTGTTTGGCTCTAACTACTTAATATGTGTAATTGCTGGATATTGCTTTGTCTATGGCATTAGGAAGAAATCACCAGTATATCAATACGTCCTTTGAACTTAAAACGTTTGAGAACCTCTGACATGTCTCACTGTGAAGAGGAAAGCAGATGTTACTGACACTTGAATAGTGGATCGGTCACAATTATCTTGGCAGAAAATGACAACAACAATAACTAGCAATGGCTTTAACAGAAGACATGCTTTTCTCAAGACTCAAGAAGTTCAGAATAAGGAGTTCATTACTGAAACACCTGTTCAGTCGTCATCAGGGATCTAAGCTGTCCTGATCTGACATCAGTACTGTGTTGCTCTCATGTCATGATCACAATACGGTTGCCACACTCCTAGAAGCAGATCTGCTATCAAGGAAGGAAAAAAAAAAGAAAAAATGAAAGGTAAACTGACAAAGACACCCTAACAATTTTGAACAAATTCAAAACATATAACAAAAGTAAAAAAAAAAAATCTTTCTTGGAAACTAGTCCGGAAACTTCTTGCATCTTATTGTCCAAAAGAAGGTTACATGATCACGTCTAACTTCAAGGGAGCAAAGGAAATGGACTATTTCTATTTTCTAGATTTACTATAGAGGAAGACAACTGAAATTGGGGATATTAACAACTTTTGAATCCAAATAAACAGGAAACATCTAAATTTTAATATCTTAAAATATTACTCCACTAAATGCTATAAGAACTTATTTGCCTCTAAGTCTGCTAGTAGGCTATTTGTAAGTTAGCTGTTTTAGTACAACATGGGAAAAAGCTACAAAATGTTATGTTTGTTTTGTTAGGAAAAAAAATCTAGATTCAGTGCTAACTAAAATAAATCTTCACCTTTATGTAAAGGTCCTATATCCTGTGATTGTATCCTATTATCATCATGTAAAATCCTGTTGATTTTACCTAATAGTTGTGGTAAAAAAAAAAAATAGCCTATTTGTTGGGATTTTGATTTTGGGAGCACTTGCTAGAACGTTGTATGAACAATGCTATACTCACTATCCACCTATCTCACTGAAGAGTGAGACTGCCTGATATAGAAGATACTGATGGAATCATCTTATGGACTTTTCATCAGCAACTGGAGTTGGCTGTGCTAGCTTTGAGGTAACTAATAAATTTAGAAACTACTTACAGTTGTCAGAATTCTGTGCCTAAATTTAATAATTGATAACTCAAATGTTATGACCACATCAAATTTTATAATATACTTGGATGTTTAAATTATTGTTTGGACATTAGATGACACCAGGAGTGAATTTAGGTCAGTGGTTGGATTTTATGTATTAAGCTTGATGCCAAACATTTTATGGGACATTTATTATTTTGCTAGATCAATATCATTCCAAAGAATTTGGGATAAATAGTATACATAGGACTCATGTTATGCTTGCAGCCCATAGCTGAATAGATCAAAGGAGAAGTGGTAAATAAGGAATGTACCCAGTAGTTAATGTCATTTAAAGAAACATGTTTATTTATTTTGAGAGAGGGAGAAAGAGTGTGTATGCATGCAAGTGGGGGAGGGGCAGAGGGAGAAGGAGAGATTGAGAATCCCAAGCAGGTTCCGTGCAGAAAGGTGCAGAGTCCGACATGGGGCTTAATCTCATAAACCATGAGATCATGACCTGAGCCAAAACCAAGTCAGACATTTAACCAACTGAACCAGCCAGGCACCCCAGTTAATGTCATTTTTAATAAATAATTATTTTTTAACATTTCTAAGATATTTAACTTCAACATGAATTGAAAACAATCTTGGATATTAAAATATAAGTAATTCTGAAAATCTTCAAGAGATTTTGAAAATGAACTTAGATTCTAGTGAACTATATAACCCATACATGACCCATCTTCCCTATTCATTTTTTATATTATTGACCTAGATATCTGCATGAAGTTTCAATTCCTTCTGTGTCTTTGGAATAATTTACAAGCACTATATACAATATACAAGCACTATAATGGAGACAAATTTTGAGGACCTCCTAAAGCAATGGCTTTGTCCCATATAATCCTATTTCCAAACTCAGCCATAATTGAAGATCTCAACAGTAAATAGGATACATGTTTTAATATTAATGCTGAGCCCTAAGATTTGGTGTCCTGGGAAGAAGAAAGGTCTACAGAAACGGAAATTTTATATCAAAATAAAGAGAGACAGTCTGCCATTTCTACCCTAATGGGGTATGAAGAAAATGGCGAGAGGTAGATGGAGAAGGTTGAATGCCAGGATTATTACCTCCCCACTACTTTTCTTGTAGGTAGATAGGAAGAATTAAAAAATATACAGAAAGGTATCAGAGAATGTAAAACCTGTCAGCCCAGAGTGAGAGGAATAATGTGGAGATATCAGCATTATTAATAGGAGGACAAGTAGATGAGCCTGAGGTAGGAACCTGGTGTTTTATGGCACATTGCCTGCAAATTCCCTCAAGCCCTGGTGAGAGGATCGAAAGTTACTGAATAGGTTCATAGACCAGCAGATGCCAGGTTGGAGAAAGGGTGAGGAACATACCTTTTTGTGGCTGTGTGATGTTGTGAAATTACTGTCTTCTACAAGTAGTTCCTTCTAATAAAGGAATTTCCTGCACTGAAGAGTGTATCAAACCCATTGAGACGTTGGTCCTGATTTTGCTGCATGTGGTTACATTAGAAGCTATAGCCTCAAATGCTTACCCAGTGACATGTGGTGTAACTGGGTCCACTGGAGAGCACACGTCTTTCTTAAAGGGTTTAAATTAACCCTATTCTAGGGAACGGTTGCCACAGAGGATTGCTGGTCTAGTGTTGCCAGATTTTCTCATTTTTAAAGACAAGTCTAAATCTTCATTTTACTATAATCTGCTATGTTTTTTAAATATGATCACATAATCCAACTTAAAAGAAAAAAAACAAAATAAAATATATGATCCATTAGCCATCAGCTTGCTGACATTATGGAATATCCTGGGTTGCTCTTTCATAAATCAGCCCTATAAATATGTGAGAGCAAAAAAAAAAAAAGAACTGCCAAGATTTAATTTAATGTGGACTTTTTCCCCAGATAAATAGGGTGTCTGGACAATATTTTACTCATTTTTTGTTGTTGTTTTCATCTCTTTTTTCAACTACTTCAATTTGGGAATCTTGGGCCTACCCAATCCATGATGAGACGATGTGTTTTTCTACATTATTCCATGTAACTCAAGCACCCAGAGACTTAATCCAAGGCTATCACAGTCAGTAATCAAATAAACTTATTTATATCTGCGTGGGGTAATTACTGAGGAAAAGGAACTTCTGTTTCCTTTTTCACTGTTTGTCTATAACATTGTTGTATGTGTATCTCTGGGATTTCTTTGATGTCTTTATGTTCAATTATTTCAGTCTTGACTACTTTATAAGATACGTTTTTTCCCCTTAAGAAATACAGTAGCATTCTAAAGTGATAAGTACACTTCATTTATTAGTTTAGATGGCAAATATCATACATACATCTTGAATTCACTTCTACTTGGTTTCCATGCATGCAGGATGACAATAGCCAGTAGTGGGGCACTTTTACATTTGTTTCCCTACAAGAATGTACATATTATGTGTTTTTTCACTTTTTTCTTTTTTTGTTTGCTTGAATAAAACTGTTCAAAAGAAATCTTTTTTTTAAACTTATTTATTTATTTTAAGAGAGAAAGAGAGCACAAGTGGAGGAGGGGAAGAGAGAGAGGGAGAGAGAATCCCAAGCAGGCTCCACACAATCAACATGGAGTCCATTGTGGGGCTTGAACTCAAAAACCTTCAGATCATGGCCTGAGCTGAAGTCAAAAGCCAGATACAACCAACAGAGCCACCCAGGTGCCCCCAAAAGAAATTTTACAAACAATTACAAATAAAAGTAAGAACCACATGTTAAATATACTGCTGTGGCTGTTCCTTTCTTTTGGCTCATAGTTAGACATTCTTGATACTATCTTATATCTTTTTGATACAATCTTGGGCTCGATAATAAAATACAAAATCTTCAGAATTAAGAGTTAACAACACAAAAACCTCTCAAAGTCATTTTGGAAAAAATTGAACTTACGTAGTAGTGACCCAGGAAGCGTTCACATCTAACAACAGGTCCAAGGAACTGGTGGTCAGGTGTTAGCGCCCTCAAACGGGGGGGGGGGGATAAAAGCATGGCTTCCAAATTATTCAGGATGAAGAGTTACAATCGAATCCAATCTAAAATAATTCTAAAAAGTGTTTAAGTCAGTAAACACAATATTTACTGTAAACATCACAGCATGTAGCTATTTAGAACAGCAAATATAATAGTGACTACTTAAAATAGTAAATAAATAGAAGAGCAAATATAATAGTGACTACTTAAAATAGTAAATAAAAAAATAGTAAATAAAAATGTTTGATAAGAGGGACGCCTGGGTGGCTCAGTCGGTTGAGCGTCCGACTTCGGCTCAGGTCACGATCTCGCAGTATGTGAGCTCGAGCCCCACGTTGGGCTCTGTGCTGACAGCTCAGAGCCTGGAGCCTGTTTCAGATTCTGTGTCTCCCTCTCTCTCTGACCCTCCCCCGTTCATGCTCTGTCTCTCTCTGTCTCAAAAATAAATAAACGTTAAAAAAAATTAAAAAAAAAGTTTGATAAGATTTAAATAAATGATTAAAATTATAGTATACAATGCAGCTGGGAGAAATTGAAATAAAGGGCCTTTAAGATTCTTATTATAGGTGGAAAGAGATTAGAATCATCTATTAATATCAGGCCTCGCTAAGAATGTATGCTGTACCCTCTAGGAAAAACATCAAAACAAGAAGTGTACAACAATATGTAATTGACAGTAAAAAATAGAAGGCAAATATTCTTTAACATTTAATCATTTCAGAGAAGGCAAAAAATAGAGGAATAAATTTATTTATTTAAATTTATAGGATAATTTATAGGACTAATTGCCTCCTTTGACACAAAAATATTAAGACTTAATAGAATACCAAGCCTGATTATATGCTGCTGCAAACACAGACTTAGTGAACTGAGAATTAGATCTGAGGAAATCACTCCATTTGCAGATCTCAAAGAAATAGAAAATATTTCTAGGATACATGGATAACAGAATGATACAACTGATGTTTAACAGGGTTGCCAAAAAGTGAGAATAGAGAGTATATGGAAAAAATTCCTTGAAGAGATAGCACCTGAGAAATTTCAGAATTGCAGGATGACAAGTCTTTTGACTTAGCCAGGACCCTCCCCCTCAAGACCTAAGAAAGTTAAATAAGAATAAAAAAACATTGAGACACGCTATGGTGCAACTGCAGAATATCACAGAAGTAAAACCAGATGGGCAGATAGAATGAGTTGTCTTCGTGGTGGGGGAGATAAAAGATGTGGAGTCTTGCTCACACCAGACTGCTAGCTCCTGGAGAACGGAGATCCAACCTTGATTTTCTTTAAATTTTTGGTGTCTAATACAGTGTCTCACATGTAAGTACTCTTTGACCTTGTAGAGCTTCCAAGGCAGAATAAAACTCATGATAGGAATATAAATTAAAGTGATGTGAGAGCAGAGAGGAGGAAATAATTATTTCTGAATGGGATATGGAAATGAGACAGTCAGGGAAATAGCATGTGATATAAGGGTGAAGTTTACAACAGGGGCAACAGCCTTAAGAGAATGGCATGAGCAAGATGTGGGGTAAATACTATGGTTGGTGGATGCTGAGTAGCTGTTTGGACAGATTATGGAGAGAGTGGTAACACAAGTGGGGACCAAGGGCTGCCCATGACTGACAAGGCAACACTAGGTTGAACCAGATTGAAGAGCCACAGAGTTGAATTCTAATCGATGGAATCTGGATTTTTTTGTCAAAGCAGAAAAGATGAATGAGTTTATTTCTTTGTTTGCTTAAGCAGGGAATAGTTAGGATCAGACCTATGCTTTGGATGTATTAAAAGAAGGAGCTACTTCAGGCAAGATCACTTACAAAGTCAAGGAAATAATCGAGATGAGGAGAAAATATGCCTTTGTGCCTCAACTGACTGAGCCGCCCCTACCTTGTTTTAATCATGGGCTTTTGAAAGATGGTCTTTCTTCCTCTGGTACCATGGAACTAATCATGTTACTTATACTTTGCACAGTATTATTCACAAGGTTGATGCCATTTTTAGACAACTCTGACCTCCTAGTTAACAAGAAGTCTAATTTGAGTCAACAATTTGCAGCTCTCAGGCTGCATAAATATAAGCAAAATATCCAGAACATACAAGAGTCCTCTCTATTAGAACATAGGGGAGTACAGCTTCAGGTCTGAGCCTTACTGCCCTACAATGTCAAAATAGTTAGTCTTAACCAAGAAAGTTAGATTTTTTAAAAAATATTGTTAAACACCCTGAATGAGGATCACTGGGTTGATATAAGGATATAATTTGATCCTGACGTTAAATAGAATTTGATAATGACTAAAGCTTCCAGACAATAGAATGAACTGTATTAATATTTAATGTTTTCTTTGCCAGTGGACTCTGCTTATATATAATCTGGACCACTCTTTAGGATGTGGACTGAAGAAATATCAGCCACTCTAACTAAGGCCACTGATTTTTAGTCCTTTGATCTTCAGCAAAACCCTCTCCTTCCTCCTCTTTGCAAATATAGTTTTGCTGTATAGTTTTGAGTATTTTATTTTATATATTTATATCGTTTATTTTGAGAGAGAAAGTAAGAGTGAGCAGGGGAAGGTCAGAGAGAGAGGGAAAGAGAGAAAACCAAGCAGGTTCCATGCTGAGGCTCGATCAGCGACATGGGGCTCAATCTCACAACCCCATGAGATCATGACCTTAGCCAAAATCGAGAGTTGGATGCTTAACTGAGCAACCCAGATGCCCCAGTTCTGAGTATTTCACAGAGAAAAACAATCTCAAGTTGATTAGATTCTAATGAAATTAGCATTATATCAGTGATTATCACTGTCAAGTACCATTGTAGAAACTTAATTATTAATACTTAATAAAGTATTAACTTAATTTAATACTTATAACTACCCTGAAAGATATTATTTTTGTAATTTTACAATTTCTTAGTGACTACAAACAGGCCCATGATATATTGTTAATTGAAAAAATTAAAAATATAATGTGTAGTGTGTTACCAATTATGGGAATGATGTAGTGATTTTCCACACCTACTCACTTGTGTGTATAAGCTCTTTATACGTACATAACACACATAAAGATGATCAGAATAAAATACACCAAAATCATCATTGTGTTCATAGCTGGGTTATGGATTATGAAAGCTTCTTAATTTCTTTCTTGGACTCTTCAGATTTTCTGAATTATCTACAAGCATAAGCATTACTTTAGTATTCTGAGAACAACTACTATATTAATATGTATATAGCTATTTAGAAAAATATATAACTCAAGATGACTTAAAGAATAAGCAGTAGAATCTGGCAACGATTCCTGATGTAGAAGCAGTTGAGAGAAGGGAGTTCATTCTTACCTAGGTCCAGAATTTTGAGTTTTTCTTTGTTCCCCTATTTTTTTCCAGGCAAGTTGCACTGCCATTGATTAGAAGACAGGAGGAAGAAGAATGGCCCATTCCCTTAATGATGACAAATACCAGCTTTGGTCCTTACCTGAGAGGCTATGGTAACCTGGGCCTGCCTTTTGTATATGCCCCTGAGCGGCAAGCAGGAATTCAGCGTGGTAGCTGGAACCTGGCTGGGCTTCAATTTGGCGTGTGTCTAACATTGTTTGGGGAACACTTTGTACCTGCTGAGGCACACTCCTCTCCCAGGGACTACAAGTTAAGAAAACAAAGGCTCCTGGTGCCAAGGCTACTGCTCTTATCTGTAAATCACTTATTCTTTTTTCTTGTCTTCTCAAGGGTGCTTAGACCTTAGCCTGGAGCTTTAGCAGGCACAACTCATCAATTTTTCACTGGCAAGTTAAGACACCAACTAGATTTACCTTCCCTAATTACTGAAACTGTGTCAGGTCTTATATTTGAGTATCTTTTTGACCTA
Source organism: Herpailurus yagouaroundi (assembly GCF_014898765.1). Lineage (NCBI taxonomy): Eukaryota > Metazoa > Chordata > Mammalia > Carnivora > Felidae > Herpailurus > Herpailurus yagouaroundi. Next base: position 82,141,175 of record NW_024412400.1, read on the forward strand.
TTGGTGACTAGTACTACCAAGCATATGTGTGTGTGTGTGTGTGTGTGTGTGTGTGTGTGTGTGTTCATGAACGCATGTGTGCGCATTTACAACTACATACACATGATCATTAATAAAAAATGCAAATATATGAGATTAATTTTCCTTCTAGGTTTTTGAAGTCATAGTTCCAACATTAGCCGATTTAATCTTTCTATGTCTGTGCATACTAGGGTGAAAATGTTGAAACAGAGAAAAGAGGACAATCATTAGGACTTTGTTTCTAATGTTCATTTTTGGTGGAGAGAGCCATTAGTGATTGTCTAGCTCTATGCACATTTATAGAGGTGAAAATGAAGACTGGGGTCGTCAGAAAATCCTTCAAGTTCAGAAGCCAGTTCTCAGAAGAACCAGACTAAAATGTTAATTTCCCAGCTTTGATTGAGTAGACTTTGTGCCATATCTCTCCAGGATGGTTATCATGGTGTCCAAGAAGCAGTTGGAAAACATAATGTATATATCTAACATGATAATAATAATTACCCTAGGAAAAATGACTGAGACTCTTAACAGGGATTACCTGTGTGACATGAGATTGATGGTAATTTTATTACCTGTGATGCTCTCTGAACCTTCTAAGATTACTAGTTAAATATCTGTTACCTTAAAGCTATGTATTTTATTATTTATGCCACTGTTTTTAGTGCTCTGCTAGGCACTTCTTCCATCCGTTTTGTCATTTCATTCTCATAGCCCATCTTTAGCATAGGTTCTTGTAAATGTCCACTGAATATAATAGAATCCAAAATTAACAGTGCCAAGAGGTTACTCTAAAAAGGTACCCTTTTCCTCCTAAAATTTTTTGGGAATGCTTGCCTGACTTCAAGCCCAATGTTATCCTAGTAACAGTGAGTGATTCCGGATTGAGACCAAGCTTTAATGTTTTCCTAAGAAGCCACTTAACAATCTGAAGAGGAAGGTTTCTATTGTGAGTGAGTCAGGCTGCTCCCAAGTCACTGACCAGGAACATTTACCCCACAGGGTCAACAGGCAGGCAACTAAGTTGGTCGCTTTTAAAATCTGTGCAAAGAGACAAAGACTTAAAATGATCAATTATATCCATACTCATTAAATATTAAACATTAAAGACTCCAAAATGAATAGGTGAACCAGAGGAATTTTGTGCTGTATTTCAAGCCTCCTTCTATTTATTATGATGTCCCTATCCTCCTCGGCTTGCTGTCTGACACAGGGCCCAAGGTTATAATTTAAACAGCAGTAGGAACCAACTGTGCTTTGTGGGGCCCTGAGCGTGCTGCCCATGTTAATAACTAACTCTGCCGACCAAACATCACTTATACAGACCTTTAAAAGTAATTGTCTTCATTTTGTCTAGGACAGGAAGAACTAGGACTCTTTGTGTTTGATTCTGCTCAAGTTCATGCTTTGTAGCGGGGACTTCTGTGTCTAGCAATAGATGTGCCTTCTTTGTTTCCTTTGAGTAAAATCCAGATGCCTCAGTTGAATACATTTTCGAAGTCGAATAAGATTTAAGAACACCTGAAAGAAGGAGGTTTCTCTTCCAGAATTTGCATCTGTGGCTTTCAGGATGCTCAAACCTGAATGCACATAGAAGTTGCCAGCTTATCTCTTGGTCTGCTGCTTGGCTACTCCAGCCTTTAGGTCCAGAAACCAATATGACTATGGGCATTGAGAAATCAAAAAAAGATGCAGCCCAGTGACACACAAGATCATTCTCCAAGTACCACATTCTGTTTCCTCCAGTTGGGATCAGGAGTTGAGTTCTGAGTGAGGAAGGTTGCTGGTCAGCCCTACAGTCTTCTCTGCACCTGATCCATAAGGAACTCAGCTTCTCTCTAGATCTTGAGTAGGCTTAAATTCCAATAAAACTCCAACTCTGCTGCCAAACAGTTCAAGTGTAATGTCAGAGTCCTCAACCACTATTGCCATCACTGTCTGGAGTCAGAGACTATAAGCGTTGCTCTTTGTTCAGAATCAAAGTTAGGGGTCCTAAAAACTGGGGTAGTTTGAAGAAATTAAGAGAGTATTCTACCTCTGAGAAGTAGCCAAGATCTCCAGTCTTTCTTTGAGGATGGTTGGTAGTTTTGACTTCGACATCATGACTCTGGTTTTGCTGCCTAACAACTGAGAGAGTTCCATTGCATTCCTGGGCCCAGGTCCCCAGCCACTGCCTGCTGACATGGTCATTAACTCGACTATGTTTTCCTTGACTTCCATGACACCAAACACTTGTGTGGGTGGCTAACATTTGCCTGTCTCTGGACCCTGTTTTAAGCTCCGCTTACCCTTCTCTGCTGCCTCTCTTCCATGGGTATTCAAGCACTCATTGGATATTTTACTACTGACAGAACTTCTGATCCATGTTTGTCCTCTATCTTTGTAAGCCAAAGAATAGGTATTTGACCATCAGATATTATCTTTTTATGATGCTAACATTCAAAAGTGAGAATCAGTTTTGGAGTAGTGATCAAAAAGATCTACAAAGCCAGGACAACACCTGGTACTGTAAAACCAAAACAAAGAAAATACCTTCAGTATATCTGGGTACCTTTCCAATATCTTTGTGATGTCAGGAAGAAATCTTTTTTGTTTCTATTGTGGTTATCAGTTTTCTCATCTGTAAACAGAAATACCTAGACTCACTATTCTCTGGAGTCCTAAGCACAACTCTCCCCCAAAACCTTTATTTTTAAAAAGGACAAAAAGTTCATTAATAGGTAACTTTTATATTTTTTAAATTTTTTTAGTGTTTACTTATTTTTGAGAAAGAGAGACAGACAGTGTGGGGAAGGGACAGAGAGAGAAGGAGACACAGGGTCCAAAGCAGACTCCAGGTTCTGAGCTGTCAGCACAGACCCCAATGTGGGGCCTCGAACCCACGAACTATGAGATCGTGACCTGAGCTAAGTAAGAGGCTTAACTGAGGCAGCCATCCAGGCTCCCCAATAGGTAATTTTTAAAAGCAAAGTGTGCAGTTGTGGCCTAGGGGATGAGATGATGACCTACCCCCATCTGTCCTGTGGGTCCTAGGTGTGTGCACATAGGGTAGGAGCCAAGGATAAAGCTACACTAACTGTGTGTGGACCCTTACATAAAGTTTTTGATCACTCTGTGGTGAAGCCCTCTTTCCAGGGAAGATATAGGCTCCTTCTCTGAGTTACCACCCATCCTCGTTGAACGTAGGAAAATATAGACATTATAGCAGTCAAGGGAATGAGAATACTATCCTTGGAAGGATGGATCATCTGTTTTTCTCAAAACTACAAGGAAACTTATGAATAATTTTTATACTCCATTTTTCTCTACCCCATAAGACATCATAGCTGTGGTCCCTGCTTGAAATGGTATGAAAGCTCAGACTAAATTCGGTTCTGAAAGATGTAATCCAATTTCAATAGCCAACCACGACTACTAAAACATGTCACTTTATGTGTTTAACCATTCACTGACATTCTCACCTCAGTTACCTCATTTTATTCCCAGATTAACATCCAAAGGCAGGTGGGAGAGATTTAACTAATAAGCACCAGAGAATCACAAAAAGAAGATATTTGCTCAAGTCCACACAATTAAAACCCAGATTTTTTGACTCCAGATGAATGCTTTTTCTCTTCACTCTCAAATGCAGAGATACTTTATGTTATTCTTGATGTCAGAGTGCTGTCAACACCCACTATTTATTGACGATATATTGTAAATCCATATATTGTAATCTATTATCTATTTCTTTTTTTTTTCAATGTTTATTTATTTTTGGGACAGAGAGAGACAGAGCATGAACGGGGGAGGGGCAGAGAGAGAGGGAGACACAGAATTGGAAACAGGCTCCAGGCTCCGAGCCATCAGCCCAGAGCCGGACGCGGGGCTCGAACTCACGGACCGCGAGATCGTGACCTGGCTGAAGTCGGACGCTTAACCGACTGCGCCACTCAGGCGCCCCCATTATCTATTTCTAATAGCACACATAAAAGCAAAGATCCACATTTCTCTATAATCCAAGTCTCACAAGTACGTACATCTATAATAAATGGGATTTGTTTTCCACAGTGGTTTTTGCTTGTTTCCTAACATCATTATGTCAGCAAAAATCTAACCATAGCAAAGGCTGAACAAGCCTTTCCACAAGAAACAAGTCTCAATCTTGTACAAGACTGCTGTTTGTTCCAAATTATCGCCAGCAGATGGCGATGTGCATTAGCAAACGTCCTGCTTGGGAGCTGAAGGGGGGAAAAGGTGATTGAGATAAATATTGTCTGAGGGCAAAACGTTGAATAGGTGATGCAGGGAAAAAAAAAAACACAACACTTGTGTGATACAGAAAAAGGGGTACAAAAATTTAAGTTAACATTTAAATAAGGCATTTGAAACAACTCCTATTTAGCTTTTATCTATTAGAATAGTGCTGGTGAGTCAAGTCAAATAGATATTCTATGGACGAGATGTTCACAAATAAAGGAGAATGTTTACACACTGTTGACATCAACCTAGCTCTTGAAATGCTAAATAATTGTCCAGTTATTTCTCAATATGATAACTTTCTTCTCTCATTCTTCCCCATTCCTCCATTCTGTTCCTCATGTTTAGAAAACCTGTATTTCTATTATTTAAGGACCAGATCTACCTCATATTTTTCTTGAAATTACCTCTGACAGGAGTGATAGCTCAAAGGACTCTATTTGTTTTGTCTCAACATTCTTAGCCCTTGGCTTTGCTTAATAAATGCCTATTTAATGTTTTGAAATAATTGATCAGTGAATCATACCATGGCCTAGGGATAGAATTTTCTATACACATGTTCAACCATCCTTTTCAAAATATATTTATTTAGTACCTGTTAGGCTCTTGGTCACAGAGCTTATGATCTAGAACAGGAAATAAGGCCATTAAGCAATTAAAATAAGGTGTGGCAGGTATACAACAGTGGGAGGATCAGGTGCTATGGAGATGGTATTAGGAGTCAGGAGAAACATCCCAAAAAACATGAAGTCTAATTGTGTATCTGAGTGATGAGTAAAGAATTGCTATCTATCAAGAATATTCCAGGAAAAGAGGACCACATTTGAAAATGACCAAGGGTCAGAAAATATAGCACAGAGTGTAGGAGTAACTTAAAAAAATGTTCATTTTGCCAGGAAAATAGTATTTGCAATGGAGAGTGTCAAAAGATAAGGTCAGAAATTTAGGTGCTGGTAGGCCTTGACATTTTGTCTAGGAGAAAAGAAAAATCATTAAAAAATTCATGCATGCGAGTGATGTGATTGGATTTGTATTTTTCAGTCATTCTGGCTGAAGTATGGAAGCTAAATTGTGTTCGGTGTAGGTGTGGTAGAAAGGAGCATGGTGCCATATTGGAAGAGACACCAGTTTGGGAGCTGTTGCAACACTCCATGTGAAATGCTGTAGCTGCTGCCATGGGCAGACCCGGAAAAATAGCTAGGTCCGGAAGAAAGCTTTCTGGGGGGGGGGGGCGGTGCCAACCTACAAGGGCAAATATAAAATGTCACCAGGGTAACAAAATACAGCTGGAAATGTAAGAAAATATAGACATTTATAATTATCAAATCTCCTTCCTAGAAGAATGCCATACATTTTGGAGAAGAATACTTTAATAAACAGCTTAGGATGATGACAGAAATCCTCAAGCAGCAGACTCAAGTGACCACAGATTTAAAAGTACCATGCCATTTTAGGATGGTAAGTCTTGTAATCTGCTAAGACTTTCTTTTGCTGACCTGGATGCAGGTTTGAGGTCAGAGATGATAGTTCAGGAAAATAAAAGAAAGACAGAACCCTAGCTCCAGTAGTCGTATTTCTCTACTCTCCCCCTTTCCAAATAATTATTGAACAGGTAAATAAAGAATGCCTGCCTGGAGGCACATCAAACAATTAGCCTCTGTCAAGAGTCCCTCAATGGTCCATTGAGACTTATTAGTGATAAAAGGATTAATGAGAAGTAAATGGCTTCAAAATATGTTTAAAGAGTAGTTTTCTATAATTATATGGATATAAGGATAAGGGAGGAAAAATCAATCATGTGTATATCCGAGATTCAGACCTGGGACTCTGGATGATGCCATTCTCTGTGATGAGAGAGAGAGAGAAAGGTGGAGGTGGAGTAAGAAGAGAGTAGATGAATAATTAAGTTTTGAACATTTAATATTAGAAGTATGTGTGACACTCAAGTAGAGAGATCAATAAGTAAGTATGATGCTTAAGAAAGGTATTTGAGTTAAAGATACGTGTTTGATGATTAAAAACATGGGAGTGGATTGTATCACAATGGAGAATGTGTACAATGATCGACACTAGACAATATGTGGATTAGGATATACAGGTACAGTTATGAACATTGAATTAAGAGCTATATTAAATTTTAAACTTAAGCAGACATATTGTATTTGTGTGTATGTGTATGATAGATATACTTTTTGAAAAGTTAGATGCTAGGTCACAAGGCATAACTCAATAACTTATCATATCAGAAATTTGGAGGGTTTCATCCTCTATGCAATGAAATAAAACTGCTTGAGGTGAGTTTGGGACTCTTCTCTCACTAAAGTCTATGGTAAAACACTACAAAACTGCAAGATCGCAAAATTGTTAAGACTTTGAGAATTTTAGACCTTAATATTTCTAAACCTTAAGACTATAAGACCTCAAGACCCAAGTCTGTGAGACCAGGAAATGGAGACAGGAGACTAAAGGAACCACAGAGTTCTGAGATTGCAAGTCTTCCAGATCGCAGGATTTTCCAACTCCATAATTGAAAGATTGCAATATGCTTTCTGCTTTCCAGTGCCACCTCTAGCCTCTGCTTACTTGGCAAATTTCCTATGTAAGAGAATAACTTAGGAGATAACTATAACTATGTAAGAGACTATGTAATAGTCTCTATGTAATAGTCTCTAAAAGACTAATAGTCTCTAATAGTTATAGTATAACTATATATAACTATGTAATAACTATGTTAGAGATAACTTGAGGGCTATCTTTGCTCTGGGGGCTCTTACAGAATAAATTCTGGCATACCAGAGGACAAGTTAATCAAAAGTTTGTCTCTTCTCCCTTCATCTAGAAGACTGTCCTTCTCTGGCAGGTTAGCTTCTTTGGCCAAAGTGCTGCCTCCAGCCTGACTCCAGGTATAAAAGCACCCTCTGTCGCTTGAGATCATCTTTCTTGAGTTTATTTTTACATTTTAAAAATATTTGAGTCCATAGCTTTTCAATGAATTTAAAGAAAAATTTTTGTTTCTTTTGTTTATCTGGAAATTTCATACTCTTTCAGTGAGAGTGAAGGATTTTCACATCTTGTGCTTTCACAGTGCTGCTCTCTTGTAGTTTCCAAAGGTTCATCAAGGTATTTTAGCCTGAAGCTCTTGCCTTATCATAGTTTCATAATCTCAAGGTCTTTCATTTTTGAGGTCTTACCATCTTGCAGTATTTATTCACAGTCCTGAGAAAACTTTCAAATAATTAATTGAATATGACCAAACCAGATTGTACATAACAGAAAAAAGCAAGCTTTCAAAAAATTGAAGCACAGAGTTGAAATGAATCGAACTAAAGTTGCAACGAATGAAACTTCTAATAACATAGAAATCTTGGCCTTTCTGTGACCTAAGTAGGTGAGTGCTGGACTGAAAAGAGAGAACTTTCTAAATTTCTGGAGCTCTAATCCCAAATCCTGGTAGAGGGATTAAAGTCACAACACCTCCATACACAGTTCAACTTCTGCTTGAAATAATAAACTGATCTGTCCCTTAGTCTACCTAAAAGAGGAAAATGCATTACCTTTTGGTATATGTATATATATTCTATGTCTGTCTTTTCCTTTGCAGATAATATCAGCAAGAAATCACAAAACTTGTGAATAAACAAGAGAATATGACCCACAACAAGAGAATATCAGTAAATTAAAAGAGAACAACAGATAATGCATATGTTGGAATTATCACACAAGAACTTTGAAATAGCCATGATAAGTATATTAAAGAATCTATAGGAAAAGATAGATGAGTGAAAAATTGGACATTTCAGGAAACACTTGAAAATAGTAAAGAAGAAACAAATGGGAAACCTGGAAATGATGAATACAGTATTTATAATTTTTTTAAATCATTGAATACGATTAAAAACAGATTGGACACAATGGAAGAAATCTCAGTGAACTTGAAGATGAATCAATAGAAATCATCCAATCTGAAGTACATAGAGAAATAAAATATAGAAGAAAATGGACAAAGTCTCAATAACCTCTGAGAAACTATAAATTAGTAAGCATATATAAATTGAATGCTATAAAGAGAGGATAGAGAACTTGGGATAGAGCAATATTTGAAGAAGTAATGGGCAACAGTTTTAAATGTAATCAAACAAGTAATATTCAGATCCAGGAAGCTCCAGAAACTCCAAGGACACTGAGTAGATTATAACAAACAGCTAACCTTCAGCATTCCAAAGGCAAAGAACCTAAAACCAAATACAAAAATAACATTTAAAAGCAACTAGAGAAAAAGAAGACATTCATATAATGGAACATGAGAATGAGAAATTCTCATCAGAAACAATAGAAGTCAGAAGATAATGGAAAGTCTTTAAAAAGATGAAAGATAAAAAGCAAAATATTTTTCAGCAAAAATGTTTTTCAAGTATGACAGGCATAAACACATTTCATACAAAGCTTAGAGAATATTCTGCATCAAAAACGCACACAAAAAAACTAAAAGAAATCCTTCGGAATGAAGTGAAACTATGCCAAGGGAAAGCCTCGATCTGTAGAAATACATGAAAAAAATTAGAAAGGGTACATATAAATATATGAAAAAGAAGAAGTACAAAGTACTGAATAAGTGCTGTATTATTCAGGAAAGACTTTAGCAAAAGTGACTTATGGTAATTTTTAGTTTTTGTACATTTAATTTTCATGCAAATATTTATTCAAATATACTATGAATTATTTTATAGTAATATCCCAAGCTTCCTTTTATATAGAGAAGATGGTCTCTCATAACTCAGCAAATAAATTTTAAAGCTACTGCATGATGGCATTATCTTGAGAACAATGAGCTAGATTATCTGGAAAAGAGATATGATCATCACTTTTTAAACTTTTGAGTAAAGTCTTCTAGTCCCCAAAATTTGCAAGTAATTTTACATTTTATACATAATGTGTACAAAACTCATACAGAGCTTTGTATATATTACTTAATCTAACTTTATAAGGATGTTTCAATATCACATTTTTCATTTATTCTGTATTCATACTTTAACAGCAGTTTTCTGTAGTGAAGAATACAATCATTTGACGTTAAATTTTTTTTTCTACAAAAACGACATTGTCCAAGGTGCAACTCAGAAATTGAATGATTTTTTTCCATGTTTTCACCATAATGTTTAGCAGGTAAGTTTGGGAAAAATAAATGGAACCTTTAATTAGTTGCATTCAATTCTGTGTCTGAATTCCCCTGGCCCCAGTCAGAGGGTAAGGACTAGCATATTAATACGAGTGTGTTCAAGGGTTTGTCTTTATCTATTTTCTCCCTTAAATGATCTTCAGGGCCAACTTTGGAGGTTAGTAAGACAGCTAGGAGGCATTCAAGTTTCAATCTGAGAGTCATGCAAGAGAGACAAGAGAAGTACAGGAGTCTTCCCTTATCTGTGAGGGATACATTTCAAGACCCCCCAGTGCATGCCTGAAACTGTAGATGCTACTGGACTCTAAATATACTAGCGTTTTCCTATTTGTACACACCTGGGTTAAGTTTCATTTAAACTACCACAGTAAGAGATTAACAACAACTAATAATAAAATAGAACAATCCTAACATTATACTGTGATAAAAGTTAAGAGAATGTGATCTCATTCTCTCTCAAAATATCTTACGGTTCTATACTCACCCTTCATGAGATGATGTGAGATGATTCAGTGCCTACGTGGTGAGATGAAGTGAAGTGAATGGCATTGACTTTGTGATGTAGCATTAGGCTAACTGTTCACTTTCTGAGGATACATCAGACAAAGGATGGATCATCAGCTTCCTGACCATGGTTGATGATGGGTAACTGACACCATAGAAAAAGAAACCTCAGATAAGGGGGCGAGAGAGCACTGTAGCCATACCAAGAACTTACACATGTAAACTTAAATGTAACAGGACTAGATGTTTGCACATATTGATGTTACATGAATGCTCCTGATGTTCTGGAAACACTAAAAGAGGGAGGAAGATGTTAGGCATGGCTACTGCGTGCTGGTAAAGTAAACATGAAATAAGGTGACAGAAAGAGTTTTATAGCTATTTTTATGGCCCAATGAAAGGGAAAGAATCTCTGTCCATCTCTCTTGGAGCTTTTTTCCATATTGGTCTCTCCCTTTCTTCATGATTTGAATATAAACTGCTGTATCTTAAGTCTCCGTGTGTGTGAAATATACAGAACACTCACCTAAAATTTTAGGAGACTTGCACTCTCTAATCTCCACTGCCTTTCTATATAACTGGGTCTTTCCTCTCTTTGACCTGCCCTACCCATTGATTCAGAAATTTTAGCCGATGATATCTAAAGGCAGTTTAATGTGCAGATTCTATAAGGAAAAAGAATGAGTAAAGGGCAGATAGTTTGTATTGAGCAGAAGGATGGCTTGAAGTTGTGCCTTCCTGGCATGACACATAAAAGTTAGAAAAAAAAATCAATTGCTCATATGAAAGCATGAGACATGTAAATTCCTCTCCTCCAGTACTCCTCTAAAAGCACCTGTTTTTGAGGTCTACTACAGTTGTAATATTCCATATATCGAAGGTTGTTTTCCACATATTCTCTCACGCTGTGTTTGAGGGTTACCAACAGAGTCTGGGTGACAGCCGATAGGAAGAAGCGGTTATGCCTGGTGTATAAGAACACAGATTCTGGGGGCGCCTGGGTGGCTCAGTCGGTTAAGCTTCTGACTTCAGCTCAGGTAATAATCTCATGGTTCATAAGTTCAAGCCCCACGTTGGGCTCTGTGCTGACAGCTCAGAGCCTGGAGCCTGCTTCAGAGTCTTTGTCTCCCTCTCTCTCTGTCCCTCCCCTGCTCTTGCTCTGTCTCTCAAAAATAAAAAAAAACTTTAAAAAATTTAAAGAACATTGTTCTGCAGTCAGATTTTCTGAGTTCAACTCCTGGATCAACCCTTTCCTAGATGTGAACTCTTGGGAAATTTACTTTCTCTCTCTGTGCCCCACTTTCTCATCTGGGATATAAGTAGTATCCACATCACTGTGTGGTTGTGAGATGCATTCATTAATACACTCATTAACGTAAAGCTTTTGGACTAGTGACTTATCTGGAATAAAGCAGTTCATAAAGTGTTGCTACTCTTAATACGTTTTTTTAAATTTTTTTTTCAACATTTTTTATTTATTTTTGGGACAGAGAGAGACAGAGCATGAACGGGGGAGGGGCAGAGAGAGAGGGAAACACAGAATCGGAAACAGGCTCCAGGCTCTGAGCCATCAGCCCAGAGCCCGACGCGGGGCTCGAACTCACGGACCGCGAGATCGTGACCTGGTTGAAGTCGGACGCTTAACCGACTGCGCCACCCAGGCGCCCCTCTTAATACGTTTTAATATAGTTTATTTTAATTCATTTTGGAATTGCCAAAGGTATATATTTCATGTAATTCTGATTTTCTCCTTTTTTCTCCTCTCTCCTTCCTTCCTTCCTTCCTTCCTTCCTTCCTTCCTTCCTTCCATCTTCCTTTTCTTCACCTCTGTCTGCTCCTGCTTGTCTAGGTAGATGTGTCAGGAGGCCTGCACTTACTTTCCAAATACCTGGGGCCAATCTGGCTTGAGGAGCAAGCCACAGGCCAGAGCTTGCTGAGACTCGATTCTGGTGTCCAGGCTATGCTCATTGTAAGCTCCATCAAGCAACAGAGAGTGCCAGACACGGATTTCATTAATCCTACCATCAGTAGGTCTGAATTCATTGCAACTAATACAATACCTGTTTCTCTAACTATGCCAACATTTTCTTGACACCATGTATGACCTCCTGTTATTTCTCAACAAAAGCTGGCAAGCATGACCCGGCAGTGAAGTAAAACAGCCCAGCGGGCCACAAACTGCTGAGTGCATCCATGCTGAAATGAACAGCACATTCCAAAGAGATCCACAGCGGCTCAGAAGAAAAGTAAAAAAAGAAAGTAAAACAAAAAAGAAAGAATGCAGAATCACTTAGAGGAGAGATTAATCCCCTAGGCCACCAGACTTCCATATTTATCTTCCCTACATTGAAACCCAGGGTGACTTCTATCCTGGAACCCCTGATCATCCTGATTCTAGTGCCATATTTTGCAATGTCATTCTCAGCTGTCCCCATCAGACTTTATCCTCACAAGAAAAATCACACATGTCCTCCCAATGGGACCAATCTCTGAGATCTTTGAAGTTTCTACCAGCAACACCAAAAGAGAAAGCGGCATGTCATATGTATGAGTAGGCTTAGTTATAGCTTGGACTTGGGATGAATCAGATGGGAACAATTTCTACATGGTATAAAAATATGCAAGGAAAGGTGGAATTTGTTTAGCTTCAAAGGCTTTAAGTTTGCCCTCATGGCTTTTGTGAGAAATTGGTATGCATTAAACTAATTTCCCTGTTTTATATCTAACTCTGATGAGCACAAGGTGGAGTTTTCATTTTCTTGGTTAAAATACCAGATCTTCCTTAAAGCCCTTCTTTGCAGATTGATGTAAGGAATGTTAATGGAAGGGGAAATCATTGAGACAAACATTCTGGATGGTTCACACAGCCATTGGGCACACTTGTTGAACAACACTGTATCCCATTTACTGTCCTAGGCCCTGAGCCAAAAGAAGATGAATAACGTTAGGAACTTGCCTGCCCTCAGAGACTCACACTCTAAAAGGAAAATAGACATTACATAAATGAATCATTACAAACTCTCAGAATTGCCATAAAGAAAGTATTCATGGTCCTGTGGGGGAGAAAATCAGGAGAATCTAGTTTAATTTGAAAGGCACAAGAAAAGGTTTCTCTAAGGGAAAGGCTGCATCTGGTTGCAATCAGTAGAAGAAGATCTAAAAACTGAAACTGCCATGTGGAATTATTAATAAGTTCATCAATGATAACACCCTTTTGTTTTCAAACAAACTTAACTAAAAAGATGAAGTAGTTTAATGGTGTTGAGCACTTCATCTTCTCAAGGATGAGAGGCACTTCTTGCTGTTTATTAAATTACCAAAAAATGCTACCTATTCTCAAATCTCCAGAGGCCACAGTTTTGTTCCAAAATCTAATCCTTCCTGGTATTCCTCACTGCTGTTAGCATAGAATTCCACAAAAACAAATATCTGAATGTGAAAACCAGTTAGAAAGGCTTGCACAAAGCTAGGAATGTAAATTAAAAGTAGGAACAGAAGTATGCTAGGATAAGAAAAACAGAGGGAAAAGGAATGATCTGTCAACTGATGATAAGGTTTGGAAAGGAAGTTTTCAGGGGGAACTAATTCATAAGTCTGACCATTCATTTGCCTGTACTAATGCTGCAGTCTCTAGTCAGTGAAGAAAAGTCTTAGCATCTGGTTCTTGTTCCTCTGATGAACACAAACCATTTACAAAGCCTATAGTGAGTATTAAAAGAGGGAAAATTGAGGCCTTGAATGAAATGTTGAAATATGATGTTTGTAATAAAATACTTTCCTCTCCAGAGGATAATGGACTTACCCGTGTAAGCACACTATATGTGATCAGGGGTTCGTAAAAATGACAAAAATGGGTATTGTTGTAACCCACATCTGGGAAACTGGATTTGTAGCTGTGGACTTGGGTCAAGTAACTTAACTTACAGAGGTGAAGTTTGTTCATCTCTAATTAGACCTTCTAACACTTGAATTAGTTTTATAATTCTTTTTTCTATGCAACCTTTGGATTCTTGCTGCAACACTTGTGGTAGAGGTTTTTTCAATCCTATTAGCAGATGTATAAATTAAAACTCAGCATGTTTATTTATTCAAAGCTGTCTTAGCAGAAAAACACACCAAAACAGAACTCAAACCTTAATGCTCTCCTGCCAAATTTTATGTGCATTTCAGTATATCCTACATCCTCTGAAGAGCCAATTATATTGTATATATTTGAGAATGTTTGATAAATGGTAAGGTGTTGCATACACATGAGGTACTACTTGATCATGAAAGAGTCCACTAATTAATTATTTGTTCTTTGGTTCTTTCAACAAACCCTTTCTGAATACCTGTAAAATGTTTCCATCAGTGTCCTACATATGAGGGAAATATGGGAAGCTACTTTGCTATCTAAATCTGGAGATATCACTGACATATATTTCTTTGTCATATATTGGCACTTGGATCTAGAAAACAATCTTTTGCAAGGCAATAGTTCTGGAACAATTACTTTTATAATTTGCTGCAGCACAGAAGGACATTAGTAATTTCAGACACTGGATTTTAGTCACTTAAGTCACTTAGCTATTGGTTTCAGAAGTGTCTTCTTATTCCACTGCTGTATACCATTGGAATAAAAGTAGGTCACTGTACATGTGTGTGCAGTGACCTGGCTAGTTAAATACACCTGTAAATGACAGTTTTTTCAATGGAGTAGCTTCAAGATAAGCAGCAAGCATTTATATTCCTCTAAAGTATTGTTCCAAAAATGTCAGCAGTGATTCACAAAAATAGGAGGGCTATCTGAGTTAGAGGCTTTGCTTTAGTACTCAGGACTATAAATGGCTACAACTTCCCCATCTAACACATTTGGAATACTAAAAAGTCTGTTGAAAGTTTCTAAGTGAAGACATTCACTTTTGTATGTACAGGAAATCCTTTTGGTTCAATAAAATCTGAGACAGAATTTTCAAGTAAAAATCAAATTGTGGGCCAGATTTGCATTTTGTAATGATTATTAGCCTTACATTTGGACTCAATTCTCAAGTATATTCAATGCTTACAAATGAGCTGAATTAGCTGTCAGTTTTTAAATTAAATAGCAGTATTTTACAATTAAGGCAAGAATTCACATAAAATAAAATTAATTTCAATGATATGGTACCAAATGTTAAGTAGCCACTTTCTAGCTGTTTGCCTATATACTTTGTTTACCTAAGCATATTCAGATATTTTTCATTAAAATACATTACAAGTGCCTATTTAGGTAGATTAAATTAGATGACATTGCCAATATTAAGCCGTATTTGTTCTATAGAGATGGAAATTTTGACTTCTTACGTGGTCATGCTGATGAAGGTAAACTTAGTTATGCCAGCCTTCTCCTATCTTTCATAAAAACGTTTTATTCCTAATGGAGCCACTTAAAATGAAATTAATTAAACAGGTTTAAGAAGCGCCCTTTCCTTTTATTCATTTAATGAAATCAGTGTTCTTCTATTTTCAAGTATTCTTATTAAACCTCTTTAAGGACTAATTCTTCCAACCGAACCATGCCAAAAAAATTTTTTGGATGGAGATTTATACTGAAGAGGTTAACATTTGTTTCCTTAAAATGTAGAGACAAGGAAAGACGTAGGGAGAAGACAATACCCTAAATGATTAAATATGATCGATAAAAGGCCAAATTATGAAAGCCAAGGACATACTCGAATACTTAGATTTCATTTAAGATCCAGTATTTTGGCCATGGTGTCAGCAGTAAAATGAACCTGCAAAACTCTGATAATAATTAAAAAATAAGCTTAGTTTCTCAGAAGAGATGATCAATTAGTAGTAGTTGTTTTGGTATTTGTTTTTTAACACCTAACCACGATCAGTTTTGCTAATTTCATATTTAAAAGCTATTTTGAAATTGGCAATATATGTCCTCTTTGCAATAATTGTTTTTCTCTTGTGACTATATGATTTCATGGTGCTTTAATTTGGCCTTGGTAAGTTAGGTTTGGAAGAGTTCCAATCCTGAATTAACAATATCTCTGCCTTCCTCCACCCACCTTATTTCTGGCATCATGGACTACTTCATCTTAGATGACTCAGGCTTGATATAATGGGTAATGTTCACTGACTAAAATGGAAGGTAATGGACCAATGCTGGAAAAGGTGATCCATGACCAGACTGTTCTGATCTTTCATAGTACTGTCTGCTGACCTATTTGGCAAGTTGAATTCATTCTTTTCAATCATGCATAACTGGGGGCACTTAAACATTAAAGGATTCGAGCTCCTCTCCCTCTCATCCTTTGACTTAGGTTAAACCTGCTGTTATTCCTTGTTTTACCATGATGGAGAATGTGTATGCATGTGTGTGTGCGTGTGTGTGTATGTGTGTGTGGGGGGGTGTATATATGTGTGTGTGTGTGTGTGTGTGTGTGAATGTGTGCACATTGCAAGTGGTGATCTGTTGAAAAATGGTGCCAAGTTTTATGTTTCTTGTCCTCACATTCTGTAAGCATAATATATATGTAAATGGAATCAAGTTCACCTAGAGTGCCAGTAGGTATACATTAAGTCTCAACAGGTAATTATCATTTATAAATCTTCTTCCTGTTTCTTCAATATCTTGACTCTTCTCTTAAGATATGCATAAAGATATCTTGGGTACATATAGTGAAATGGATCCTAAATGTGTTGGGTCAAGAAGAGCAGAAAGTTGATAAAGATAAGTGATACAGGATTTACACTTTAGGAAGAAACATGAATCGTGATACAATACACTGTTAAAATGGCTGTTGGAACTTGTAAAGAAATGATAACCTGCACTGAAGTGAAGTAGAAATGCCAGAAATACTAAGGCAGATGGTGATGATCAGAGAGGTGGGCATGCTATAGTGGATTTACTGAGACCAGAAAACATAATAGCTGATTATATTAAAAAGAGCCCCATGACTCTGTTTACCAAAGTGATTAGCAATGCACTGAGAGTGGATGTAGTACATTAAAAAAAACCCTCAGTGATGGCCATCCTCTCACATCCAGGATAGATGGTAAGAGATACTAAGATTTTGGCTCAGTGAAAGCAGTGGGGATAAGATACTCAAATTTAGAGAGGTCAGATGACAGCAAGTTTGAAGTCATTATGGTAATGAGTGCCCATGCCAGTGTGCAGCCTAAGAATTATGTAGACAATTCAAATGACACAGTGTTTTTATGGGAAATATAGTTAGCCAACAAGGGTACAAGCAATCACTCTAATAAAATATTCATATCCCTTGCCCAGTTTCCAGATCTAAACCAGTTCTCAAACCCCATTAATTAATCCATTGATTAATGGAGAGGCTGAGTCCCCATGAGGAATGATTTTGAAAATTATGGCATGTGTATACAATTATAACTTCCCCCAATCTCCCAAAGGACTTGTGGTTGTTTAATCAGATAACCATACACAGCTAAAATGTGAATGCCCTGACATTTTGAGAACTGTGGAATATAGAGTCCAAGCTGATGTTAACACTTGAAAGCCTGAATTATTATCATGGTCCTGCTGTTAAGGTGGGTGCATCTGTGGACCTGATAATAAATGGAGTTCTGGCCCAGGTTTAGTTGACATTAAGTCTTTTGGGCTCATAGTATCTCAGAAATTATTTCTCTGGTTCTTGAATGAATAATTGGAATGGACATATTTGGTTCTCAGAAGAACCCCATATTGGTTTATTGGCTTGTAGGATCAGAGATATTGAAGTAGGGAAGGTAAAATGGAAACCTCTGACCCTGTCCCCGTCCCTAGTCTTAGAAAAGATAATACACCAAAAATTCCCTATTGTCATGGACATGAACTGTAAAGATCTTTTTACTACAAGTTATCACCCTCCCAAGACTATTTACCATGGAAGAGGTCCCCTTGGCTTGCAGTGCAACACAATGGGCTTCCAAATACAACAGCGTTGCTGGTGGAGATGGAGGCTATGCATACATAGACCCACCAAAGTAGTCTTCAGCTACTCACATCTGATTTAGTTCTACTTGTTGCTTAATGTAAACCTGCCATCAACAGAGACCAATATGGAGCTCCTACTTTATCCCTCAAAGAGATTATTTGGTCTTGAGATGACTACACTGAACCACTTTCATCACAAAAAGTAACCAATTTATTTGGCCTGAGGTAGATACACATGGAAGTTATAGGCCTGCCTTCTAATTCTCAGGGCTTTGGCCAGCATCACTATATCAGGGCCTATAAAGTTTTGACCCACCACTCAGAATACTTCACAGTATCACCTCAGAAAAAGGAGACTACCAAAGGAGGTATGGAAGTGGGCATATGACTCATCACATACCATCCCACCCAGAATCTGCCAGCTTGATAGAGTAGATGCAGATGAGGCACCAACTTGGAAGTGATAACCCACAAGGATGCTATGCTGTCCTCCAAGATGTGGTTGGAGTTAGGGTTAGGGTTAGGGTAGATAGAATATATGTGTGCCAGATCAAAGGAAAGGAGGTAAGACTGGCCCACTTACCCTTACTCCCATTGACTCACTTGGAGAATTTATGCCTAAGTCTCTTTCCTAGATATCCTCTTCTTAGGGGAGGAACACTTCCAACAATAGTACAGTACTAGTACTATAAGACTTTAAGCTATTATTAGTGCCCAGTCATTTGGGCTCTTTATGCAAAAAGACTAAGAGATAAGGAAAAGAAACACAACACTGGCATGGGTAGTTTATCCAGGTCATCAGGAGAAGAGCAGGCTACTGTTACACAGTACCGAGAAGAAGAAAATGCTTGACATCTCTCTGACTCACTGTAGCAACTCTTGGTACTCTCTTGTCCAATTCGATGGCATATGGACAAGTGTATCAGCCATAGTTGACCGTGGTGAGAAGATCATGGTCATCAGGACCTCATACCACACTGGGATGACATTCTGGATCAGTATAAGGTGAGTCACCTAGATGAGAAGAGGTGCTAGTAGAAGTTTAGGTACATATAGAATGGATAACAAATAGCAGATATGATGAGTATCAGTTGCAGTCCCAAGATAAGCTTCTATGTGGCCATTGTAGTTTTTAAATTCTTCTAAATTTCTCCAGGAAAATATCAGCTAGAATACTGCAGGACATGTTCCCAGATGAGATTAATTTACTATTGAGACAAGTGGATCTGAGCAGTTGTTAGAAATGTTGTAGGTGATGAACCACCCAAAATCTCTTTCAGGATCAAGTCATCCTTTCCTCAGTCCTCCAGAAATTGACTTCAGTTGAAGGAAGCCATCCCACCCAAGGCTAATCTTATTTTTAAGGTCAGGTTACAAAAATTCAGCTTCTTGCTTCAATTCTAAAGGGTTATTTGGCTTAGGGTTTTTTGACCACAATACCATTCATTTTTATCTCTTTTCCAAAACTTATACATATTTTCCTTAGATGTATTGCTCTTGAGAACATGCTTATGAAAATTTCCTGAATGCAAACCTCTGTATCAGAATATGTTTCCTGAAGAATCTGACTTACAACAGAAGGTCACAAAGTCTATGTGACAACCGGAATTTAAACTCAGACTTCTAGACTCTCGCTGCAGTGTTATTTTCTCTACATCATATTGCTAAATCCTCTCAATATGTTCCTTTAATCTATGCTACTATATAGTGATATATAAGTTATATATTTGTACATTGCATCCCAAACTAGAATATAAGCTTCTTAAGGACAAATTTATTTCCTAAATTGAGCCAATTTAGTATCTTATATTAAACACCCAATTAACATTGTATTTGTTCAATGAAAAACTTTTGAATAACTCTTATGATAAATATTTTCCAGTTCATTTGAAGGTTATGATCATAATGAGTTAACATTCAAGTATTTTCTTTATGGGAATTGCAGTATAGTAGAGGAGTTGTTAAGAATGCATGCCACCCTTTCTGACTGTCCTCTCTATTAATGCTACCAATACACGGGTATGCACATAAATGCCTATTTTTCCAATTCCTTTTCATTGACAGCTATGTTTATTGCTGTCTTTATCTTCCTAAAATATAATTATGAGTGAATAATTCTCTTTCTTAAAAGCCTGCATGAATCCCTGTTTTCTAAAGGATAAGTCTTAAACCCAGTAAAAATTTTCTAGTTGAATCGAAGCCTTTCTAAACTTTATTACCACCTAATTTTCCAGTTTTGTTTACCATCACTTTATTCATGCACCCTGATTTTCTTTCTACATAATATTATTCTCACTATTTCTTTTCCTCTCACATGCTTTTCCAATCTCCATTAGTCAAAACTTTAACAGTCTTCAGGGCCCAAGTGAAATGCCATTTCCTCAGTCCTTATTCATATTTTTCCAATAACTACCTCTCCCAAGGTAGAAGTAATCTTTTTTTATATTTAGCTTCCAAGTCATTATTTTTTGTTATGAAATTTTACTATTTTAAAATGTGTGTATTAAACATTTTTGCATTTGTCTTTTTTTTCCTCAATACACAGTCTGGTGTGTGGTGCTAAATAATTTTTACTGAGTGAATAAGGTGCAGATGGATGTTGACAACATAACAGCTGAATGGCCAGCCATGAAACTGAGTCGTCTCCCTTAAGATTTATTTGTTGAATGTACTTAATGACACATAGATGGTAATACATGTAAATAAGGAGAGAAGACTTTAGAAATAGAAAAGGTTTCAATAGAAACTGAAAGAAGGGAGAGTCCTGAGAGAGCAAAGACTTTGGCACAGAAGTGGACCTTACTTCTTGCCTAAATTTGATACTAAATTCAGTGATAAGAGTCAGAAAATACAACACAATATATATATATTTTTTTCAACGTTTATTTATTTTTGGGATAGAGAGAGACAGAGCATGAACAGGGGAGGGGCAGAGAGAGGGAGACATAGAATCGGAAACAGGCTCCAGGCTCTGAGCCATCAGCCCAGAGCCTGACGCGGGGCTCAAACTCACCGACCGTGAGATCGTGACCTGGCTGAAGCCGGACGCTTAACCGACTGCGCCACCCAGGCGCCCCCAACACAATATATTTTTTCATAAATTCACTGCCTAATTTAGTAATGACATTAAGATTAGAGTGATTCTAATGTATGTATTGGAAATATCTATTTGTAACTTCTCTTGTATATATATATGTTTGTGTTATGGTCTCTTAAATGTGTCAGATAAATTTCTTGTTTTCCAAACATCAAGATTTTGAAATAGGCTATAACATGGCTTTGATCTTAATCTTCAGCTATAACTTTGGTTATAGTAGCCTGCTTTTCTTTGCAGGGGTTGGGGGAGGTTGATGCTGAGAATTAATTAGTACCTTGCCAAATACTTCATTTGGATGTGATTAGAAATCAAATGGAGAACAATTACCACTTTCTTATGCTTGTTGACAGTGGGATGCAATTTCAGGGACCAATTTCAGCACCTTGGTCAGAGCAATAGGATTAAGAACATTGTTGTATATTTCTACATCTTGGCTACAACAAGACAATTATTGCTTCTCCATACCAATAAATACATATTCAAAAGTTATTGTCAAAGGTATGCAATAGCCAACTATAATCATTCTATATGCGTTCACTAAAGTCTTCAGGTAATTTTACCTTAATAAACATCTTTGTAAAATATTAATCATAGAAACCTCTGGATGAAGAAAACATGAGAACCATCTAATCCAAAACTCCTTTATATATGAACTTCCCTATATAAGAACAAAGATTTCTACTTATTCTTTCAGTATAAAATATTACATAATAAAAAAGAAAAGAAACACAATAGTTTTTTTTTTGGAAAATATACACATCTGTGTATAGAAGAAAAGATGAGGAGTATACAGAAATGTGCATTGTGATTTCAGAGTTGTGCTTGTTCTTTTTATCTTTGTTTTCTGTTATTTCTCTGGTAAGAATGTGTGATTTAAGAAATAATACAAATTTATAGGGGCCTGGTTGTCTCAGTGGGTTAAGCGTCTGACTTTGGCTCAGGTCATGATCTCAAAGGTTTGTGAGTTCGAGCCCCATGTCAAGCTCTGTACTGACAGCTCAGAGCCTGGAGTCTCCTTTTGATTCTGTGTCTCCTTCTCTCTCTGCCCTTCCCTGCTCATGATCTATCCCTCAAAAATAAATAAATGTTTAAAAAGTAAACAAAAATAATAATAAAATAAATAAATAAAATAAAAAATAATACAAAGTTTTGATAAAAATAAATCATTAACTTGCTCTCATAATGCTAAGGTGAGGCAAGAGCCTTGTTAATGATTATAGATTTAAGTAACATCCCTTATGGATCTAATATATATTGGTAGCAGAAATGACAACAAAGTAAAAAGACCAACCCAAGGGCTTACCCTTAGAATGAGCCAAAGCAATTTGATTGACCAGCCTTCCTACTCACAGAGCCTTTGTCCCTTTCCAAACTACCAACTTTCTGTTTGTACTTAAAATAGGAGCTATATATAGTTGTTTAGAGGGTTTTGAAAATCTCTTCCAGTTCTCATAATTTGTACTTCCAAGCTTTCATAGTCTTTGCTGGTGCTTTACTTTATAGATGGTCATGAGACTTATAATGATAATAATTAACATCTCTGTTTACTATGTGTTAGAAGCGATTTTAAATATTTCAATTTAATTCATTTAATATTTGCCACAAAAGCTGAGTTAGGAGCTATTTTATTGCCAATATTACAAACGAGCCAAAGTCCTAAAAAATTTAAGTTGTGTGCCACACAACTGTTAAGAAGAAAGTGATGATCCATACTAAATTGTGAAGAAATCTGCCTTTTTTGGAACTTATCAACTGATAGTATTAAGCTTTAATCAACTCTAGACATGATATGAAGATTGCTTGAACTGGCCTTTGTAGAATTGAAGACTCAATGTTCAAAAAAGTCATCCAATACGTCAATATTTCTCAATGTTTGTTATAATAGATCCCAAAGCCTATTGGTTGGATTACAAAAATCTATGGTACAGTAAAGATGCACTGAGCACTGTCTTAGTTCTTTTACATTTAAGAAAAGTTAATATTTTATGGAGAGTAATGTGCTGTTTTATTTCATATTTTACGCACATGATGTCTCTAGACACACTGAACCATCTGTCTCTGGCTTGGTAGAGGGTCAGAATGGTCATGATAGTAATAAAAAGTGTTGAAATTTAGCTTTGACTTTGAGAATAATATTGCAGAAAGATAATAAGATTGACAGCCAAACTCCAGGGAGAAAAATTATTTCCTTGGAAGCATTTTTAGGACTTGATAATAGACAAGTTGGAAGACAAAAGAGCAGGGGAAAGGAGAGGGAAAGCAGGTGGCCAGATATTTGTTATAGTCTCCTCTCTTAGAAAAACCGTATTAAAAGATCAAGATGAATAGCAATGACATAAATGATGAAGGTTTCTGCCTTACTGTCCCTTTGAGATTCTGGAAGGAAATTGAGTCCCAGGGCCCCTCCCACACAACAATGTAGACTTAATTCCTTTTCCTTCAAAAAATTGTTTCTCAGTGCATTTATACACACACACACACACACACACACACACACACACACACGAGGCTTTGATTGTTGTATGTAAAGGCACTGGCTGCTTTTACTTTAATAAATTAATATAAGTACTATTTAAAAATTAATAAATAATAATTGTAAATGAAATTTAGTAAATTAATGATATTAGCTTTAGAGTGGTATTGTTTTATTAAAAATTACAATGAAATAAGAATACATGATTTGATAGCTGATAGAATGATTTAATTAATTAAAAATCTAAAATAATTTGTTGCGTGAATGTCTAACTCCATCGCATAACTTTTTTTTTTTTTTGAACTTTCCATGGCACATACTTGATTCATTTCTTTGCAAGGATGGAAATTCATCACATGTTTGCCACTATGATTTCTATTCATTATTTTTGGTTATTATCTCTTTTTAGCTTTTCTGCAAATTGTTTTGGTTTGGATAGTAACAGAAATATAAATTAGAAAAAAAAAATGTCATCCAAGTTCTCCTTTCCTCCACTGCTCCCCACCTAAAACACTTTTTATTGTTGATCTCATTTCTGTTTCTTGCTTTGTATGTATACATTTTTGTTAAATTGTTTCATGTAATGAAGTTACAATTATATTTATGCTTTTATCATTTAGTATATATTTCATGACTCATTTCCCTTGTATAAAAAGCATAATGTAAAGTTTTTAAATGCATGTGCTTATATAAAAATGCAATATTACTAGGGGAACTTCCATAAAAACTATAATTTGAGGATGCTTAATTACTAGTACCAGAAAAAATATTTATCAATATTTTGCATAGAAACAATTTTGACACTCTGTATTTTTCAGGCTAAAAAAAATAACAATCTGCAAGTGATGATAGTAAAGCCTTGGAGAAAAAACAAATTGACTTTGCCTAGATTTTTAGATGGGCCATAATTTTCTAATGTTTTCAACAAATAGAGAAAACACAAAGGGAAACTAAAATATTCACATATATAAGGTGACGTTGAATACACTTAAAATAACAAAAATCACTACTCTTTACACTTTCTAATATTTTGGAGGGAAAAGAAGAGAAAGAGGGGTTGATGAATTAATTTACTTTGTTATCTACAATATATATGAGATTCTTTTCTTTGTTTGATAGTAAATTATTTCATCAAATATGGTCCTTGAAGAAAGTGAGCATGGATTGCATCTATAAACAGAAAATAATGTAAATTTTTTTCAAAATTAACAACTCTTGTTTAAGCCTGAGACTACTTTGATTATTGTCAGAAGGAGAGAAAATCTCTTCGTTCCTAAAACAAGCGTGTAAGAATGAGCCACAGATGAGGTTATATGATGCTGCAGTAAAAGGAAAGCCTAAATTCCCCAAATGGAAATGTAAGTGTAAAATGGTAGTTTGGGGAGGAGTGAACGAGGAGAATTTGGAGTGAGGATACAAAAACTGGGCCAGAAAGAAGGGCATGGGTAGCATCTAGAATCAAAACAATGTCGCTTATTTCCATAACTAACCCTTCAGAACTCAAAATTTTGAAACTTCTCAATTGACAGAATCCTCTAGAGGGTTTAAGGGTATTTTTTTTAATGTTTATTTAATTTTTTGAGAGAGAGAGAGAGAGAGACAGAGCGTCAGTGGGGGAGGGATAGAGACAGATGGAGACACAGAATGTGAAGCAGGCTTCAGGCTCTGAGTTGTCAGCACAGAGCCCAACGAGGGGCTCGAACTCAGGAACCAAGACCCACGAACCTCGAGATCATGACCTGAGCCGAACTCAAACGCTTAGCTGACTGTGCCACCCAGGTGCCCTGAGGTTTAAAGGTCTCAATCACAATTTTCAGCAAAAAAAAAAAAATTAAATAAAAAAAATAATAATTAGATGTTAGTTCTATTGATTGAAGTTATTTTATTAAATTAAACTTCCAAACAATACCTGAAATTTTCATGTCCATCAGAATTTTTTTGAGTGTCCTTTCAATATATGAGACCCATAGCAAATGCATATACACAAATGTTTAATATTAGACACAAGATGTTGCCTCATAAGACAACAACTTCTTCATGGGCAGGATTCCAAAGAATTTCTCTCTGGTTCTTCAAAACTAGGCATAAATGGGAGCTTTTTTTAGTCACTTGGATTCCAATATAAAGCCTACAGATTTTTTGCTATTTATATTCAAATCCTTAAAAGCAGGGGCTCCTGGATGGTTCAGTGGGTTAAACACTGGAGTCATAATTTTGGACCAGAGCATGATCTCATAGTTCATGAGTTGAAGCCCCACGTCAGTCTCTACACTGGTGGTGCAGAGCTTGCTTGGGATTCTGTCTCCCTCTCACTCTGCCCCTCACTTGCTCACTCTCCATCTCTCCCTCTCAAAAATAAATAAACAAACATTTAAAAAACCTTAAAAGTGTAAATATTTTTTCACAAGGTAACTACAATTCTAAGAAATAAACAGGGAAAATATGTATCTACAAGAGTGTACATAGTTACATCATATATATAATAAAGAAAATTGAAAACAATCTTCATGTCTAAGACTAAGTAATTAGAGTAATTAGTTAAATATGTTTTAGTATATAGTCACACAATAGCCATGCTAAATACTAACTGAAAATTGTGTTGTACAAAAAATTTAATAACCAGAAAAAATGTTAGTATTTCATAACAAAGTTTATAACATTGCATATATATAATATACATGTCATTTAGTGTGTATATATACATAACACTTTCTTACATATTTTTCAATGCATGTTTTTAATCCAAATGTATAAATGTATATACAAATATGTGAGGTGAAGTAATTCGAGGCAATTTTTTTTTCTTCTTTGGTCTTTATATGTTTATTTGGTAATTTGTAACTTGCTTAGAAGCACCTAATCACTGCCAAAGAAAGATGTATTTTAGCTTAAATTCATTTTACTATACATTTTGATTACCTGTTATAAGTGAGCCCCAGTTCATTTCAAAAAATCCTATAGTATTTCTCTGTTCAACTTACCTTTCACTACCCACAACTACTACTTGCAAATGGTTTATTGGGAAACACGAACTCATTGAAGTATTAAGGTAAACTAGCTTTATTTTTCCCTTTTGCCGAAGCCTTGTGCTGAATTACCTTTTCCATTTGGGGGGTGGATCTCTTCAGTTTTAGATCATTTTTGTTCATGAAAATAAGTCCAGGTGAACTTTCAACTTTAATCTTGTAACTGATTCCTGCTTTTTTTTTATTGAAATTTTTTTTGACATTTATTTATTTTTGAGAGACAGAGAGAGGTACAGAATGAGTGGGGGAGGGGCAGAGAGAAAGGGAGGCATAGAATCCAAAGCAGGCTCCAGGCCCTGAGCTGACAACACAGAGCCCAATGTGGGCCCAAACCCAGGAACCCTGAGATCATGACCTGAGCCTAGGTTGGGCGCTTAATCGACTCAGCCACCCAGGCCCCCCCTGATTCCTTCTCTTAATGGAGGTTAAACTTCAAGGCCTCTTAGAATAGGGAGAGCTGTTCCTGCTTCCCTCTTTTAATTTGGGTACATATGTGCATAACCAGATGAGGCTTAGCCTATTATTATTCATAGTTGCTGCTTTCCCGGATAATATGACTGGCTGTTGTTGTCCTCTATATGGCAGACATGCAAACGCTGATTTTTCTGTACATTATGGACATATGTCTGTTTTGACTGCAATAGATTAAGGTTATATCTATTGTCCCAATATTCCTTCCAGGTTAGTATTCATCACTCTAAAATGACAGTCTAAAGAAGTCACAGCTTGGACAGCAAATTGCATGATCATGCTCCTTGTGGGATATATTTGTGTGGACTTCCTAGGGGAGAAGAACTTCTACACAGCTTTCGCTTAATCCCTTCTAAAAATACCCTCTTCCCTTAACCTCAGCTCATACATACCACCAGATATCAGCCCTAGAGTCTTGCTTCTTATATCCATTGCCTCGGAGATGGACATCCCAAACACAGCAGCTTCTGCCATGTTGATCAACCACAGAAATCCCTTTCCCATGAGCAACATTGGGAGTCCACGTTGCTCTGCTGCCTCCCCTTTCATTTCCCTGTCTGCACAATCATCCTGCTGCAGCCAGTTGTATCTTTTTCACATTCTTTTTCTCACTGTGTCTTTTTTTTTTTTCACATTTACTTATTTTTGAGAGACAGAGAGAGACAGAGCGTGAGCAGGGGAGGGGCAAAGAGACAGAGAGACACAGAATCAGAAGCAGGCTCCAGGCTCTGAGCTGTCAGCACAGAGCCCATTGCAGGGCTCGAACCCACAAACTGTGAGATCATGACCTGAGCCGGTCGGATGCTTAACCAACTGAGCCACCCAGGCGCCCCAACTCACTGTGTCTTTTAAGCTTTACACGATTCTCTTGCATACCTTCATTAGCTCCAAGGAGGAAATTCCCTTACCCTTATCCAAATGGGAAAGTGCTTGTGGTAGGCATTCTTATCAGTGAACGTTCCAAAAATATAATGACTATTACTATATATTCTCCCTAGTCCTCATGTTATATGTGCAGTGCACTTAATATCTTCAAGGAAATATTAAAGTAGCATGTTAAACAAATAAACAGACAGACAAGCAAATGAAAAACAGGATTTTGAAAACAAACTGGTGGATATGAATCAGGGACAAGTGGTAATTTTTACTACCTATATCCCCATACCTTTGTCTGTGAGGGTCAGGTCATGATCTCATGGTCTTGGGATCAAGCCCCACACGGAGCCTTGCATCAGGCTCTGCCCTGAGCATGGAGCCTGCTTGGGATTGTTTCCCTCCCTTTCTCTCTTCCTCCTACCCACCCTATCTCTTTCTCTCTCTCTCTCTCTCAAAATAAATAAACGACAACAACAACAAAAGAATTGAGAGCATTTTAAAAGAAACCTAGAAAAGCTGACACGTACTGGTTACTATACCAATATCAATACCAATGTAAATAAGCATTCAATGTGATGACTGAATTGATTTTGACGATGCAAATAATATACCTAAGTTATTGTCTTTACTCTTTTGGATTTTGTAGGTGTTATCTTACTTTTATTATTAATAGAATATTCTTAGAGGATGCAGTGTGTTTCACTGTTCAGAAATTTTTGTTTGATTCCAAAAGATATATTTTATTTTATAAAAATCTACCTTGTAGTCACCTGGGCTACTCATCATTTCCTGAATATTCTTCATAATTTGCCTGTTGAGATTTTCTTCTCCTTTTTTCCCTCTTACCTCTACTGATGCAATTCTAACTTTATACCCAATGTATGTCTCTGATCACAAGTGTTCAATGACTCCTTCCTAGTTTCCCTCCACTTACCAGCTTGTAAATTCTTTTAAGACTGGGTCATGGTCTCTAGACCATAAAATTGTACTTTGAACATAGTGGGAAAATGGTACTTACTGAATTGAATCCTTAAAAATATGTATAACTGATTTTTAAAGTGTTACATTTTATGAAGTATGAAGTTTTTCACTCAAAAATTAAATGAAAATGGACTTTTATTCTATGTGAAGGTTGTGATAAATGAATGAATCTTAACTTACATACGATCCTTTAATATTACAAGATTATCTCAAAAACTTATGAGTTGGGGCAAACATTATCTCCATGGTGATATACAGTTTGACCTTTGAACGACTTGGAGCCTAGGGGAACTAACCCCTGCACAGTTGAAAATCCGTGTATAACTTTGAATCCTCAAACCTTCACTAATTGCTTAGTATTGACCTGAAGCTTTACCAGTAACATAAACAATTAATAGTTTGTATATACCTCATATACTGTATTACTACAATGAAATAGCTAAAAAAGAAAATGTTATTAAGAAAATCATAAGAAAGAAAAAACACACTTATAGTACTGTACTATATTCATAAAAAAAAATCTGCGTGGAGTGTCTGGGTGGCTCACTCAGTTAAGCATCCAACTTCAGCTCAGGTCATGATCTTGCAGTTCATGAGCTCAAGACCTGCTGGGCTCTGTTCTGACAGCTCAGAGCCTGGAGCCTGCTTCAGATTCCATGTCTTCCTCTCTCTCTGTCCTTCCCCTATTTGCATTCTGTCTCTCTCAAAAACAAAATAATAATTTAAGAAAACATTTTTAAAAATCTGTGTATAAGTGGACTTGCGCAGTTCAAACCCATGTTGTTCAAAAATCAAGCATACACTGAGGACAAGGAAGATTAAGTTGATTTCTGAGGTCACACAGCTGTGAGTGAAGGAATCCATTTTGTTGACTGGAGTTCTTTAATTGTCCATATATCATTGCACTGTAAGAAGGAGAGTGTGAATCTTTGTCTGTATTCTGATCTACTGACATGAATAAATTCTAACAATTATCATAGATATTAAACAATTTCCTAAAAGCTCATTCCAGGGTCATTGAAAGGATACGATTTGCCTTTGTCAGAGGTCTCCAGCCCTTTCTCCTCCATTGTTGCTAATAGGATGGTTCACAAGAAGCCCCATCCATCTACTATGGTTCCAAAAGAAGGTAGCATATTAATTAAAACTATTGTAGAAATGTAGAGTGAGGACAATAGGATAGGCTAGGTGAACTATTTACGATCCTTAAAAGCAAGAGAAAGAAAGGGCAAGGCTCGGGCAATATGGTGCTCCCTTGCTGAAGAAGGCTGAGATTCCTGGGTGCATATACAGCTTAACAATGGATGCAGCCATGGGCTGCACCACGCAGATGTCACTTCCAAGTTCCACCATGACAAATCCCCTGTGGGCCAGGGATGGAAGAAGAATGGCTCTGTGGCCACTGTAAGGTGGCAAATCTCAGGAGACCAAATGAAAGAGGGGTGGTTTTTGGCCTTTTGCCTGACTATAACAAGGGCTTCTGACTTTTCACTGCATACTTATTAGAGGGCTTCTCCTGCTCTCAGTTTCAGAGCAATTGGGGGACCCTGAGGAAACATTACCTTTAGAAAGCTCTTGGTTATTGATATGAAATCCTGGGTCTTATCCCAGAGGGAACAGCCACGGAGTATTAAGAAATCACCTTGAAACACCCTTTTATGCCTTATTATTTCAGATTAGAAGCTTGTAAGAGAGATGAGAAAAAAAAAAAAAAACACCTGCTGTGTCCCCGAAAATGTATTATTTAACCCCTAATTTCCAAAATGAGCGGCTTGAATGATCCTTGTGTGTTAGAAGGAGTAGGATCAGCATTGTAAATATGCTTTTTCAATTATTTTTCTGTCCCTGAGAATTATACTTAAAAGGATTACCAGGAAAGGGAGAAAGGCCATTACTCAAACAAGTATAAAATCCATTTCCCATACAAAGAGAGAAGAGAGTAACTGCATGAGCATTGTTTATGAAGTGTTACATTAAGCCTTTATATTAGCAGGAACAATTGGAACAGATATTTATTTCTTTTCATTTATCCAACTTTTTTTCATTTAAGAAGCATATTCATACTTTTTACCATGAGTAGGCTACCTTTTCTATCCTACTCTTTTTTTTTTTTTTTTGAGAAAGAGAGAGAGATAGCACAAGTGGGGGGGGGGTGGGTAGAGGGTCACATAGAGAGAGAACCTTAAGCCCAACATGGGACTCTATCTCACTAACCTGAGGTCATGACCTGAGCCAAAATCAAGAGTTGGAACTCAATAGACTGAGCCACTCATGAGCCCCTCCATCTTACTCTTTTTATCTAAATTTCTGCAGTCCTTTTTCAATTTATTCCCTTCTCTCTTTTGAAATGATAGTGGATGAATTAGGTCTTTTGTGAACAATCTCTTTTAGCAGTAATAGGATTAAGAGACCTGGACCCAGGTAATGAATGTAAGCAAAGATGTCACAGCCTCTCCATGCTTCCAGGCCTCTAGCTCTGAGATATACAATACTTTGTACTGCAAGCCCATCGACTGGTCCCAAACATCTTCATTGCATGATATAGTAGAAACAGTAAAGTCAGTGCCAGGGTTTATTTTGGCATCTACTCATTGTATGAGTACATCTCATCTACTCATCTACTTATTGTAATGTGATCTATCCAAAAACTTAGACTCAGTTTTCTCATTTGTAAAATGGGAATCAAGATACCTACCTCTTTCTGATAAGATGTTTCCAATAACCTGTCCTGATGACATTCAAGGCTCATTTAAAGTGAGTGAGGTTTATAATACACCACATTAATAAAAGAAAGGATAAGAACCATGTGATCCTTTCAATAGTTGCAGACAAAGAATATGGCAAAATTCAGCATCCTTTCTTGGTAAAAACCCTTAAGAAAGCAGAGGTAGAAGGAACATACCTCAACATCATTAAAGTCATATATGAAAAGCCCACATCTAGTATCATCCTCAGTGAGGAAAAACTGAGTGGTTTCCCCCTAAGGTCAGGAATGTGACAGCGGTGTCCACTTTCACCACTGTTGTTCAACATAGTACTGGAAGTCCTAGCCTCAGCAATCAGGCAACAAAAAGAAATAAAATGCATAAAAATTGGCAAAGAAGTCAAACTTTCACTCTTCACAGATGACATGATACTTGACATAGAAAACCCAAAAAGACTCCACAAAAAAATTGCTAGAACTGATATATGAATTCAGCAAAGTCTCAGGATATAAAACCAATGTACAGAAATTGGTTGCATTTCTATACACCAATAATGAAGCAACACAAAGAGAAACCAAAGAAGCAATCCCATTTACAATTGCACCAAAAACCTTAAGATACCAAGAAATAAACCTAACCAAGGAGGGGAAAGTTCTGTATGCTAAAAACTATAGAAGGCTTATGAAAGAAATTGAAGAAGACACAAAGAAATGGAAAAAATATTCCATGCTCATGGATTGGAATAATAAATATTGTTAAAATGTTGATACTACCCAAAGCAATCTACACATTCAAGGCAATCCCTATTAAAATAACACCAGCATTCTTCACTGAGCTAGAACAAACTAAAATTTGTATGGAACCAGAAAAGACCCAAAATAGCCAAAGCAATCCTGAAAAAGAAAACAAAGCTGGAGACATCACAATTCCAGACTTCAAGCTGTATTACAAAGCTGTAATCATCAAGGCAGAATGGTACTGGCACAAAAACAGATACATAGATCAATGGAACAGCATAGAGAACCCAGAAACGGACCCACAAATGTATGGCCAACTAATCTTCAACAACGCAGGAAAGAGAATCCAACAGAAAAAAAGACAGTCTTTTCAGCAAACGGTGCTGGAAAAACTAGACGGTGACACACATAAGAATGAACCATACACAAAAACAATTTCAAAATGGATGAAAGACCTAAATGTGAGACAGGAAACCATAAAAATCCTATTAGAGAAAACAGGCAGCAACTTCCTCAGCCACAGCAACTTCTTACTAGACATGTGTCCAGAGGCAAGGGAAATAAAAGCAAAAATGAACTATTGGGACCTCACACACATTTAAAAAAACAAAAACAAAACAAAAAAAAAAACTTCTGCACAGCAAAGGAAACAATCAACAAAACTAAAAGGTAACTGATGGAATGGGAGAAGATATTTGCAAACGACATATCAGATAAAGGGTTAGTATCCAAAATCTATAAAGAACTTATCAAACTCAACACCCAAAAAACAAGTAATCCAGTGAAGAAATGGGTAGAAGTCATGAATAGTTACTTTTCCAAAGAAGACATCCAGATGGCTAACAGGCACATGAAAAGATTCTCAACATCACTCATCATCAGGGAAATACAAATCAAAACCATGATTAGATACCACCTTACACCTGTCAGAATGGCTAACATTAACAACTCAGAAAATGACAGATGTTGGCGAGGATGCAGAGAAAGGGGAATACTTTTGCACTGTTGGTAGGAATGTAAACTGATACAGCCACTCTAGAAAACAGTATGGAGGTTCCTCAAAAAACTAAAAGTAGAGCTACCCTACAACCAGAAGTTATACTACTTCTACTCGTAAAGTAAATACTAGGTATTTATCCAAAGGATACAAAATTGATGATTTGAAGGGGCATATGCACCCCAGTGTTTATAGCAGCACTATCAACAATAGCCAAGGACTAGAAAGAACTCAAATGTCTATCGACCAATGAATACATAAAGAAGATGTTGTATGTGTATATACATACATATATACACACATATATATTCCATTGTGTGTGTGTGTATATATATATATATATATATATATAATGGAATATTACTTGGCAATCAAAAAGAATGAAATCTTGCCATTTGTAACAATGTGGATGGAACTAGAGTATTATGCTAAGTGAAATAAGTCAGTCAAAGAAAGACAAATGTCATGATTTCATTCTTATGTGGAATTTAAGAAACACAACAGATGAACATAGGGGAAGGGAAGGAAAAACGAGATAAAAACAGAGAGGGAGGGAAACCATAAGAGACAATTACAGACAAGAAACTGAGGGTTTCTGGAGGGAGGTGGGTGGGAGATGGGCTAAATGGGTGATGGGCATTAAGGAGGGCACTTGTTACAATGAGCACTGGATGTTACACGTAAGTAATGAATCACTGGGTTCTACTTCTGAAGCTAAGACTACACTGTATGTTAACCAACTTGAATTTAAATTAATACATTAAAAACAAAAGTGAGTGAGCTTTAGGTATAGTTTTCTCCAATGAAAAATAAATCAAATATCCCTGTAAGTAAACTAAATAAAATCCAGTTTATCCATGACTGGTAATAGAATCTCCCCGTAGCAATGGGTTATTGCCCTGCTATGCAAGTCTCAAACCGTTTTCTCTTGATATTAATCTTCCCCTTAGGGATATAGGCCCTATCTAGTTCACTTAGGGAAAATCTGGCCATGGTTTTCAAATGTAGACTCTGTAACTAGAACATCGAACTGAAGCTTTATTTATTTTGGGGAATTACAATGTGAAGGACAAGGAGAATGTCGCAAAACTAGAGAACAAATTATGGGATATAGTTTGCTGCTTTTTAAATTTACATTGCCTATCCCATCCTGGTTTCGGTCATGCTTTTGTGTGGCAAGGTACTGTCTCAATACCTTTATAGAATCCATTCCTAGTCATCAGATTCCAAACCACATTCCTGACAATATTCCTTGGGCACCTAGATCCAGCTATCGCTGAAACACAAACTTTTCAATTATGAGAGCTAATTATTCGCTTGTTTGAATAAGCATATTTATGTTTCTCTCATTTATAGGCAAGTTACTTGGAGCACATATTTCAATCCTTTATCTTCTATAGAGCTGGACACAGGCTATTATGTATTGAATAAGTACCTTAATTATTAATCTTAACACTTTTTGAAAATTAATACACATCTCCTTTCTATACCATAATATTTATTGCAGAAATGAGACCTGAAAACTTTTTCTTAGTCTATTGCTCAATTCATTGAAGCACATTTTTAAAATAAGGGACAAAAGTAGGATTAAGCTTTTGCCATTTATTTATTTATTAGACATGAATTCATTACAAAATTGACTCACATATAATTAGAAATATTTTCAATCACAAACAAATCAAAGTCATTTAAAATATTAATTGTTAAATTATATTTTACATTTATAGACTATCCAACATAAGAATTATAACTGGATGTCGGATGATGTTCACGTAACAAAAAAATATAGATAAAAATACAACAAATATGTTAAGAAATATACTTACACTGTGCATGTGTAGGTTGTAAACCAATTTTATTTGGTTTTGTGAAAAATAAAGAAAAAATGATGCATCTAATATTTGCCCACACGAATCTTTTGGTTAACTGAAACACATGTAAAATTGTGTATTCTGACTTTATAGACAAGACGTAAACTTACAAAAAATCATCACCAGATGTCTAAATTCTATACTTTTTCCTTTGAACCTGTGATGTAGGCTGGTTATTGAATTCATCTGTCACATTGAAAAATATTTGTTTTTTTGCAATAGAGAAAATACAGCAACTTTTTTACATTGATTCACAGTTTTTTTGCCATTTTTTCAAGATTATAGTTTATCATCACTGCAGTCTTTTAAATTAATCTCATTCATTATATGTCACCTGCATAACTGAAGCTTTCCAAATGCCCTTATTTTCCAGATATTAGTGAGATTTAGGTAGGATTTATTTTCAGATGATCAGAGAACATAGGAAATGTCATCAAAATTTTAAAATTGATGCCGGATGCTAGCTAGTATTTATGGGAGGTTATGTTGCTGTGCCTACAAAGCACTTGACTCAAGGCCACTTAACATCTGAAAGCCTCATTAATGTATCCTGGATAAGGAAAAGAACCGTTAAACCCTAAATGCTGAAGATTGGTCTGGCCATATACATCATATAAAAGAGGTACAAATCAATAAATAGGATTATGGTTAAAACCTAGGAGAAGAAAATCCATTCCTAGAAAATGTTCTACACAATATAAAGATATTTATCACAATCACAAAAGTATTTAATTTTTATTTCTCACTTTACATTAATAAAATTTTAACTGTGGTTTACTGAAGTACTATGGTAAAACTTTAAAAGTTAGAACATATACTCAGGTGAGAGAAATTTCCAGTTTCTCAAACATCAACAAAATATTTTTTTATACATAATGCCATTAAATATCAAATGTCTGTAGGTATGGTCACAAGATGTGGTAACTTTCTTTCATCCATGGAATAAGCCAGAGAAAGTTACCATAATTTATCACAAGAGTGCTGTGATATCTTTAAACCAGGCAAGGACCAAGTTTCATTTTAAACTATTACATTTTATGAGGCTCTGTTTTACCGTTCAAACGCATCCTTTTAAGCCTGGGTGTTTACTCATGGTACATGACCATGATACGGCACACAAAAGTGCAAAATGAATACTTGTTGACTGATCAATTTTGTTTTACAGCTTGATCACTTAGACTTTTAAAATAGTTATGTTGCTTTCTTGATTCCTAGTGTATCAAACTATAATCAATTTTAATTCTTTAATTTTAATTATTAAATTTGTTATTTTAAAAAGATAAATTTTACCCACCAGGGGCACCGATACTGCAATGTAAGGCACTTCTTTGTTTTTGTTTTGTTTTATTTTGTTTTGTGTTTAGAAAATAGAATGTGTTCTATCTCTTCCTAAGTCATGAAAATACTCTGGAGAATAACATCAGTTAGTATCTTAGATTCTCCTTCATGGATTATAAAGAATACAATGTGGTAACAAAACTTAATAAAATAGATTACTTGCTCACAACCACAAAAACACACCAAAAACCAAACAACAACAAAAGTCATGTCTCAGTTACAAAGAATTCCAAAGGGCACACTCATGTTCTCACGCAGTGAGAGGTGGAAAACAGAAAAACAGGAAAGAGGTTCAAGGTGGTGAATTTTATCAGTAACTGTAGTTTTCTCCAAAAAACATAGGTGCGCATCTCTGATTGTAAATTATTCTGGGAAGGATAGAGAGCTTGAGGAGAACTAGCATTAGCACTAAGAATTTATTTTTTTTATTCAGAGAGAAATCTTTGACATCAAAATTTACATTAAATTTATGCACACTTATTTAAAAAAATAATGTTTCTATTTGTTAGAGCAAGTTACTCTCACAGAGGCTGAATTAACCTGCAAAATGGGCTCATACCAGAAAAGGAATACTGTGATCAGAGCAATGGTTTCTTGTATGAACTACAAATGATTCACATTTTAAAAAATTATATGTAAGGCTCACCCAATATATGTATAGTGTCTATCAAAATTGAACAGAATAGTGAGTTAGGATGGCCATGTTGGTGTAAAACTGATGGACCCAGCCTCGATTTAGAGAATGTTAGTGATTATCTCATCCAGCTTCTGTATTATGCA
Source organism: Herpailurus yagouaroundi (assembly GCF_014898765.1). Taxonomy (NCBI): domain Eukaryota; kingdom Metazoa; phylum Chordata; class Mammalia; order Carnivora; family Felidae; genus Herpailurus; species Herpailurus yagouaroundi. Next base: position 82,178,382 of record NW_024412400.1, read on the forward strand.
GCCAGGAAAACTGAATCATCACACTTGGGAAGTAAGTTTCTCAAGGTCACAGCAGAAAAGTGGCTGTAAGTCTCATGAGGGTGGCCACAAGGTCTAACTTGCTCACATTCTATCACCACGCATAGCACAGTGCCTGGTACATGGTAGGTATCCTACAATCATTTTGAATGGACCAATGAGTGAAAAAATGATGAATGAAAATACTTCCAGGAATAGAAGTTTGACAGCATCTAGGCAATTAGGATGGTTGGTTAAAGAGGCAATGCCAGGTGCCTCTAGAAGCTGATGTACCGTGGCACATTTTGAAGTAATTTTAATTCTCTTAAATCTTTTAATTTATCAGTGGTATTTCCTATTCACTAGAGTTATAGCTCTTTGAAGAGCCTCTTTATCAACTCTAGCACAGGACACTCAACTTACTGAACTGTACTACATATAACACTGCTCACATCTACATTATGTCTTCGGGAATGATGATGGGCGAAGACACTTCTTTCTACCCTACCCCAGCTAACTGAACACTCAGTAACAGGCACTTGGAGCAATGATAGCATTCACTCTAGAGGCAGTTTTCAGAAATAAGGAGGAGCAGGAGAGGGACGAAAGTGAGAGGGTGGAGGCTATGAACATTTAAACTGCTTGATGAAGGGAGAAAAGCTGTTAGACTTGTTATAATTGAAAGAACATATGCAGGCCTCAAAGAAGTATTCAGGCAATTGGAAAATACCTTTTCAAGTACAGGGCAAAGGGAGGAAGTCAACAGCAGGTGTTGCTATGTAAACAAGTCAAATTTAGGTGAAAAAAGAGTAGGCATGTTTCATCATGGATTCTTGGAAGCTGTTCTTTGCAGATTTAAGTGGATAATTGAGATTGACATTTAAAGTGGCAGGAGACAGTCTGGGCAATAGCTTCCGTATTCCAAATAGTCAGGTTCAAGTGCAAGAGAGGTCTTCGTAAACAGAGTTGATGGCAGTCTTTTGTGTTAGAGCAGGGGTCACTAAGACTGCTTAGGGACCCAAGTGAACTTCCAGCCTCCCTCCTCATCTCGACAAACAAAGGCTTGTCCCTGGTGGAAGGAATGAGTTTTCACATTACAGTGAGGGCTCAGGGATGTGGAAAAGGCCATCTCTGTCTTATTGGGAGACACATCAGAAGTATAGTAAGGAGGAGTTTGCAGCCCTCCTGGCACATTTGAAAGTTGAGAAAGTAAGTGAAAATCTTCCCCGTGCCTGGCAGTGCTATGTGAGGGGGTTGTTTGGTCACCTCCATAGTCAATTGGCAGATCCTCCCTGGGGATATTTTCATAATTGACTGCATCATCCGGAAACTGGGGATATGTGCTGGCAATTCTTCTGGGATGAGAGGAGAGGGCACTGTAGTTAGCTGATAAAGTGTCATCAATGGTATTGAGGTCTTTTAATCCAAGTGTTTGAAGAACCCAGGGATCCACAGGGGGCCCAGGTTGTTCTTCACAGTTAGCAAATTCACCGGAGAGGTTTCTCTTGGCATTTTTGTGATGGGGGATCTCAGGAGGAAAATATCTTTGCTCTTTGGGTTTCCTCTTTCCCTTTCTGAATTTTCCACATGCTTTGGAAAACTCATCTGATGACAGTAATTTCTAGGAAAGTAGCATTTGAAAATATACAGTCAGATAGTCAACCAAGATCATTTTCTTTACTGTTGTCTAATTAAAACTCCTTCAAATATTAACTAGTCACTTTAACTCCTTAGAAAACGTGATTAAAATTCTATTCTCTCTGTCTCTGTCTTTGTCTCTGTCTCTGTCTCTCTCTCTCTCTGTCTCTCTGTCTCTCTCTCTCTCTCTCTCTCTCTCTCACACACACACACACACACACACACACAAGTGATTGAATTAACTTCTGTTTCCAACTTAAAATCTATAATGACAAGTTACTACCTGGAAACTACAATTCATGTTTTTTACTAATCATTTAAAAGTTGAAAGAAAAAATAATGTCTTTAAATTTTCAATTCAGGAAAGTAATTATTATAATAATGACAATAATAGCAACTATCATGTATTGAACACTGGCTACATGCATAATGTCATTTTATATGGGTACTGTTAAAATCTTCCTTAGCGAGGAAACTGAGGCACAGACATATTAGTGACTTGCTAAGGATCATGCGGCCTAGATTAAATCGAAGCCATGCGATTCTAGACAGAGCAACTGATTGAAAACAGTAACTAACACTGCTTCTTCTTGTTCCATTAACTTTCATAACACTTTCGTATGATATGTATTATTCTACATCTTGGACAATTGGGAAACAGAGAGAAAAAAACCTGCCTAATCTATATCATTTACTAATTTAATAAATGTCCTTTGTTTTACAAAATGGTGGCTGGACTAAGGAGCCCAAGCTAATAACTGTGAGATGTGCTCCCTTTTTTAACAAAGCTAACTGGATTGTAAAGGAGTCAGATATGGTATCTTTTCTTCTCTGAACTTTTATGTTCAGTAAAATTGGCAAGAAGCATAATCAATTTAAATTAAATAATATCAAATAACGTAGCTTGTCTAGAAGCAAGGAAAAGATTGATGACAGAAGCAATAATTGTAACAAAATGACAAAAAGAGAACAGAAATATAAAACCCAGAGAAAGGAAGAAGAACAGGAAGAGACTATGGACAAGCTATAAGTCCTTGAGTTAGAAATAGTCTAACTCATTAAGAGTATAAGAAAAACGATTCATTAAAAGATAACATAATTGGTGATCTATAACTGCCACTCAAGAAATCTGGGCTCCAGCCATATTCATAACAGTTTAGAGCTGAGGAGATTTTCAACGATCTTTTAGGCCATGTATATCCAGATGAACATAACTGACGCTAAGTGAGAGAGCGATTTACTGAAAGTCAATCTGATGATAAGAAGAACTGAGTGTCTTTCGGATCTGATTCCCACTGCAGTGTTCCATCCATTTAGCTCTCTGTCTTTTGATTAACCTCTGTTGTCTTAGCAATTCCCTTGACTGGCTTGATTCTTAAGCAACTTTTGCTGTAATACATGGCTAACATCTGCAGTCTAGATACTTCTAAGAAATGATACATAAAAATTCTTGTGAAAGTGCTATATTTCCTTTCAGAAAACTCCATCTAACCTAGAAATGCCTTTGAAGCCATGCTGTTCAGTACACCTTCTACAATTAATTAAGCAGTTTTACCCAAATTACCTCCATTCTCAAATCACTGTTGTGTTTTTATAAAAGGGATAGTTACATACCTTGGCCTTTTCCTCAAGACATTTAACCAAAGCAGAATTCAGGTATTGTCTAAGGTGATTATTCTCTTCGTGTAACCTAGCAAGTTCTTCTTCCTTCTGCACCAGAGTATCTTGGAGCTGCAAAAAAGCATACAATGGTGAAGGCTGCTCTACTATATTGACTTTGTAACCTTATAATAATGCCACTGATCCTTAACCTGCTTAAACTTGATCATTATTCTATTTGTTTTACAAACTCAACCTCCGGGAGCCCTTGTCCTCTAACGCCTAAATTCAATCTACACCCACCTACCACCTGATTGTTCAGTTTTGTGCTCTGAACTTCTTATTCATTGCAAAGTGTTTGAAGAGATTATATGACTTTTAAGATTGCAACCACAAGGGAATCGGGAAGGTATGTAGGAAAATGAGCTGCGTGCAACTGTTTAAATATAGAAAAAAGGATTTAGAAAGGTTTCGCTGGACTCCTTCCTTGCACATTAAGAAAAGAAGAAAAACAAGGGGGGCTGGCTTCCTTCATCCTCAGATTGGTCTGTTTGTATATCCACTAGATCAAATTATTCTCTCAGGAACAACAACAAATAAAACGTGATAAATGAAGCAATCTTTGCAAAAACTTTGTAATCATCATCCCTCTCCATGTGTGTGCTTTAAAAATACTATCACACTCAATATACCATTTGGTCTTTCAAGCAGCCATCTGAGGAAGGCAATATAAATATTTCAATTCCATAGGTATGGAAAAAGAGGATTCAAGAGGTCATAGGACTAAAATGTATGCAGTCAGGTCCTGACTATAGGGCCCCCTAGAGGGTTTTGATTGTTGTTGTTGAATTTGTTGTTTTTGTTTTCTTCCCTGTGACATTGATCACCTAACTTCCTGTCCACCTCTGTGGAGATTTACCCACTGTGGTTCTAAATTGCAAGTCAACATATGAATTTAACAAGGGAGAAGAAGCAAAGTAACATTAAGGGGTGATGTTAAGAACAAACTACATGCTAAGTGAAATGAGTCAGACTGAGAAAGACAAATACCATATTAATTCACTCATATGTGGAATCTAAAAAGCAAAATGAATAAGCAAATAGAAGGCAGAATCCTATAAATACAGAGCATAAACTGTATTCTCTGTCAGAGAGAAGGCGATGGGGGAGGGGCAACATGGGTGAAGAGTAGAGGCAGATAAAGGTTTCTAGTTATGGCATGCATTAGTCATGGGGATAAACGGCACAACATAGGGAATACAGTTAATGATATTGTAGTAGTGTGACAGCAGTATATCTGTATGGTGACAGATGGTAGTCACTCTTGTGGTGAACACAGCATAATGTATAGAGAAGTCAAATCACTATGTTGTACATCTGAAACTAATGTAACATTGAGAGTCAACTATACTCAAATAAGTTTAGGAATAAAATAAAAGTAAAAAAAAAAAAAAGAATGGACTGCATTTGCATGGAACATGTCTGCCTGGTTATACATACCTGCTTGTTTCTGTAGAGCTGAGAGGAAAGCTGAGCCTCTTCCCACGAACATGAGTTAGGAACAGGGAAATTGGAGTCACTGGATGATTCTATGTGAAAATACCAAATGGATAACTGAGAAAACACACTTGGGGTTTTTGTGTAATGCAGAGCTCATGGAGGGATTTCAGACAGTTTAATGGATCCAATTACCTTTCTAAAAATAGCTATTGCCTCCTTATAGGAAACAAAACATTTAAAGCTTCCAGAAGGGATAAACATGCTATGAAAGACACATATTTATAGACTATATGCCAAAATGGCTAAAGGGATGAATTTTGAAGAGCTAAGAGGTTACATTTCTTCCTAATATATAAACTCCTGCTGGCTAAGCTTATAAAAACCATCCCATCTGCATTATGAATTCACTCAAATATTTATTGATCCTTCCCCTGCTAGGCATAACATTGCAATTCCACTATGTTTTCCAAGTTTCGATCTTATTTTCTAAGGTTTAGCGTTTGATAACATAGTGTTTGCCTCTAAAATCAACTCCTACTTTTGATGGTGTCATTTTTCCCCAACCATGAAAATCTTGGCCTGTTTGCTTATCCATTAAAGCTGATGGAGAGTACATATTCAGAATTATATGTGGTATCACTTTCTACTTGAAAATAATTTGGATCTTGCTTCTCTGAAGGCCTTGATGGAAATCTCAAAACTGTACCCTGAATTCATGTATTTCAAATGTCATCATTCGTATGTTTCTTATGCTTTTGTAAAGTTTTTTTTTCATATTTGATAGCAAACTATACCTACCAGTAAAAACTATGCTTATGCATGCTATAGGTTTACTTTTGTTTTATTTTCCTCATCTAGTACAGTTTTGACTCTTGCTCATCTCTACAGAAACTGAAATATTCCTGAAATATTTTCAACTAAAGTAAAATGATGAGTAAGGAGACAGGAATAAAATTGTATACAGTTTGGTTTTATATTCTTGGGCATTCTGTCTTCTCTGTTGCTTGTGGTAGAAAGACAACACTGAACAACTCCCTTCCTGAAATATAAGTGTGTTTCATTATGTTGGGGGGGTTTTGTTTGTTTTTTTTTTCTGAAATTCAAAAAAAAAAATAATATGACAGAAGCAGGAGTACATATATTTAATGGTGAAGTGTCTACAAGTTTTTCTAGAAACCAGATTGCTAATATAGAAATTCCTTTAATATTTATAAGAACTATTTACTCAGCCCCCAGTGAAAATTAATACATGATTTTCCATCAATGTTATCTTTACCTCCAAAATTGAAGTCTTCTTTGAGCAAAAAGGAATCATTTTACCCTCCACTTACAAGATACTATTCAACTCTAAGAGAACAGATAGAGAACAAACTGAAGGTTGATGGAGGGAGGTGGGTGGGGGATGGGCTAAATGGGTGATGGGCCTCCTGAATAGGAGGGCATTTGCTGGGAGCACTGGGTGTTATATGTAAGTGATGAATCACTAAATTCTACTCTTGAAAACAATATTACACTATATGTTAATTAAATAGAATTTAAGTAAAAATTTGAAAAAAAAAAAAAAAACAAACAAGAAACAAAACCATGACCCAGTTAAAAAGAAAAACAAACCAAAAAATAAATAAATTTGGTCAAGAGCTTTGTAAAAAAAAAAAAAAAAGAAAAAAAGAAAAATAATAGCTATTCATTTTAGAGAAAGAGGAAAGGGTACCGAGATAAATCATTTTGAAAGATAACTGTTGTTCTGATTTGGCTTTCCTTTCTAAATAAACTTTTTAAAAATAAACATGGTATGGATGCAAAAAAAAAAGACAATGTTCATAGGACTCCCTTATGAAATAAAAGGGTATATTAGTATTTTTTCTCATCTCTCTCTTATACCCAGGGAAACTTTCCTGAATTCCAAAAGAAATGCTCCAACTGGTATCTTGACTACAAAAGCATCTCACTAATATTGTTTATAAATCTTTGACCCAAAACCAAATTCCCTCAGTGGGTTGGAAATCTCCAAAAACTATAAAGTGTGGGGAGAAATATATCTTGTCCAGTGGGCGAGGGGAAGAATCTCATTTTCAATATATGACAGTACAGAAAATCATGTCATTTAGGGTGTAAAATGCAGGAGTCTTTGTGCTTTCCTCAACTTCCCATACCATTTCTTCTTCTACAGAGTTCTAGCCCATGATGCTTTGCAACTATGGGTGCTGGAAATGGGCTTCAGACCTACCGGGAAAGCAGAAGAGCAGAACTTACCCTGCGCCTGTGGTGCTTGTTGGGGCTCTCTGTTGTCCAGGAGACCAGCAGCCCAGAAAGAGACCCAAGTCTCCGTGGAAACGTCAACACTAGATTCTGACGTTGTAGTGGAATACGGGCAATTATAGCTCTGGCCTCCTACAAAGTACTGGTCTTGGCAAGGCAGAACAGTGTTCTGTGAAATTCAGTATGAGGGATCAGGGTGGGGGTGGGGAGGGTCCCAGGAGATGGAATGATTGGGATTTGGAGGGGGATAAGGGTGGGAGAAAGAGGCACAAATTACATGCAATGAATCAAAAACAGTACAGGTGTTAAGCATAGATCCCAGATTAATTCAAGTGGTCAAAATATAATTACTAACAGGGAATCAGCTCCTTGGGTGTACCCAGTAGTTTCCTTAGGCTCTCTCAGCAAAGAACAGGCTAGTATTGGATGGACCAAATTTGTAAATATCCAAGAGTATTTTCTGTTGCCATGACTCAGTCATCTAACAGGCTATCCAGGATCTAAGTAAAAGGAATTCTACTTAATGATTGAAAGATACACGGACTATTTGGCTCTTTCTAGCAATACCTTAATTATATTTCTAACAACGTTAAAAGACAAAGAGCCCAGAATGCTAAGGCTGAAAAGGACTGAACATGACATATAAGGAAACCTCCTTATCTTTGCTTCTTAGTTTCTGAATTACACACCTGCTCCATCCCTTCCTTCCTTCTTTCCCTGGCTTTAAATGCTTCTGGATCCTATAGTGGTCTAAACTGTTTGAGATGGATGTATAGACATATAGATACATTCCAGAGATAACTACATACATTTTGCTCCTAACTCCAAGTACCGGTACCTATAGTCACTCCAAGTAAACATATCATTAAAGCTGAAATTCGTTAGTCAGCAGAGGCAGCAGGCTCTAGATCTCTCCAGCACTAGGTCTCCGTGCCCTTCCAAAGTTATCTTGCCACTACTAACTGCCTGGCATGTATTCTCCACTGTGTTCTGAGCCAGCGAACACCCTCCTGCCCCCGACTCCTCAAACTTCAAACACACAGTCTTTCCAAATGTCCAAGCAGGGGCAGGTATGCAGCCTTCCTGGGTTAATTTGTACAACAGCTCATTCTTAATTATTTGTCAATGTTTAATCAGGTAAAAGCCATTCATTTCAGCAGAGTCCAGCTTCGGACAAACTCTTTTTGACCACTACAAGTCTTTTGTTGACTTGAGGACTTTTTGGGCATAACATAAACAGCGAGAAAACAAATAAGAAGAAGGAAAAGGAGAGAGAGAGAGAGAGAGAGAGAGAGAGAGAGAGAGAGAGAGAATTAAGCTAATTAAGTCACAATTTGTTAATATCCTCAGTAAGTTAAGTTTTGAAAAAGTCCAATCTATTTTTTGGGCAAATCCAGCTTGGGCAGTGCAGACCAAAGAAATTCAGCCAAAAGTTTATCAAGCACTATTTTCTTTTATTCTAAAAGCATGTTTGTAGGCTCTTTCTCTGAGGTTATTATTGGAATCAGAGCTGAACTATTATGCAATTGACACCTGAGAAGAAAACAAACCTCAAATACCTTGGACTAGCTCAAATCCGAATGTCTGCAAATATGTGCATAATCTAGAGGAAGAAGTAGAATGAAAAGTGAGTGCAGGTGGGGGGGTGGGGGAAGAAAGTTGGGAGAAAGTACAGAGAGTAGAAATAACACAAGAAGGTAAAAGGATGAGAGAGATGGGGAATGAGAGACTGAGGGAGCAGAGAGAGGGAAGAAGATAGGGGAGAAGTAGATGGGGCAGCAGAGAACACCCCTTTTAATGGGCAGGTAGCAGAGAAATCTTGCGTCCAAGGTGGAAGAAATTCTAAATGCAAAGCCTACTAGCTCTCAGAGCCCCCAGGTTTCCCCAGCGTATTACCTAAACCCCAGGTCCTCACTTACCATCTTGCAGTGGAAGAAGGCGCTGCAGAAACTGAGCCCTCAATTTTTCGGTAAAGCCTGTAGGAGCTTTAAATGGGACTGAGGGGAGGAGCTAGGAGAGGCGAGTTCTAATCTGCGGGAGCTCCCGGTGACGCCGGGGACTCCCGGCGAGCGCCGCCCTCTGATTTGGTGCGAGGCTGTCAAACTGGTGACGTAGGTGAGGAGACGTCAAGCCAAAGTCTCTGGCACTCAAGGCGACCGCCGCGCGGGGACCCGAGACCTGCCGCCACCTGCCGCCGAGCGCCCGGGTGCGCTGCGCGGCTTCGAAACCCGAAACCCGCTCGGTGCCTGCCGGCGGCCCGCTCGCCGTCCGCGGTCGGCCGAGAGTCGGCGGTGGCGGGACCGCGCTGCCGGCCCGGCCCGACGGGGCGAACCCGGCTCCCCCTGCAGGGCGGGGCGGACTCGTCGGCTCTGCCGCCGGAACTAGGGAAAAGCCCAACGCGGCGTCTCTGGGATGGAGCAGCCCTTGGGGAGCCGACGCAGCACCCAGACTTAACACTGCCCCTGTGTAGTTCCTGGCCACGTGATCAATGCCAACCTACTGTAGGACCTGGTGAACGGACTGGCTTTTCCCCTTCTTTATGATATATCTCATTTTCCCCAACTCCCGAGGGGCGTGTGAAACGGGAAGATGATCTATATCCATTCTAGAATTTAAGTTTGGGGAGAATAGCTGTTCCCGTCCATTGTGTTCACTGCTGTTTCCAAAGTGCCTGGAACAATCTCTAACCTGTCATGGGTGCTCAATAGAGAATTAAAATAAGGGGGGGGGGGGGCGGGGGGCTCAGCCGGTTAAGCTTCTGACTTCAGCTCAGGTCATGATCTTGCAATGCGTGAGTTCAGGGGAGTTTGAACCCCAAGCCCTGTGTGGGGCTCTGTGCTGACAGCTCAGAGCCTGGAGCCTGCTTAGAATTCTGTCTGTCTGTCTGTCTGTCTCTCTCTCTCTCTCTCCCTCCTCCTCCCCGGCTCATGCTCTGTCTCTCTCCTCAAAACAAAGTAAACATTAATATATATTTTTTTTTAATAAAAAGAATTAAAATACAAATTTAAGAGGGCGCCTGGGTGGCTCGACTGAGCATCCGACTTTCAGGTCATGATCTCAGAGTTCATGAGTTGGAGCCCCAGAGCCCTGCCTTGGGCTCTGTGCTCAAAGCTCAGAGCCTGGAGCCTGCTTCAGATTCTATGTCTCTCTGCCCCTCCCCTGCTCACACACTCTGTCTCTCTCTCTCTCTTAAAAATAAATAAACATTAAAAAAAATTAAATATAAAATACAAATTCAAGAACCTAAAGTGTCTGGCTCTGTGTTAGCCCTAGCTTCACAATTATTATTATATAGAATAAATTGTTACGATTACAAAAAAAAAAAAATACTTCTCAGTTAAGGTATTTTATTTCCCCCATCTTTTCTCTTGAATTTTATTCTCATGATTTCTGTGATGTTACATCCAGAGGAGAAAAAGGAGTAATATCATCTTTAAAACCATTCATCTACTTGGGGCACCTGGAAGGCTCTGTCAGTTAATAATGGGACTTTGGCTCAGGTCATGATTCCCAGGTTTGTGGGTTCCAGCCCTGCATCAGAGCTTCTGTCTCCCTCTCTCTCAACCCCTCCCCCACTTAGTCTCTCTCAAAAATAAATAAACATTAAAAAAAATTATCTACCACTACTAGCCAACTCTTATGTCAAATGGCAATAACCTAGAGGGTGGTTACTCTTTATTTTTTAAGTTTATTTATTTATTTTGAGAGAAGGAGTGGAGAGAGCATAAGTAGGAGGGGAGCAGAGGGAGAGGGAGGTCATCCCAAGCAGGCTCCACACAGTCAGTGCAGCGCCTGATGCAGGGCTTGAACTCACCAACCTTGAGGTTGTAACCTGAGCCAAAGCCCCAGGCTTAACTGACAGAGCCACCCAGGCACCCAGGGTGTGGGTGCTCTTCTTGTCCCTGCTTTGGAGGATGACAAATGAAGTACTGAAGTTAAGAAACTTGACCAATGTTTACACGATTGGGAAGTGGCAAACTCTGGTTCCAGCATCCATGCTCCTATCACAAGTATGGTTTTTTACTCTCTTGGACTTCTTTCCACTGCACATGATAGCTATTTATGCAATGGCCATTTTTGTGGATTGAATTATGTTACCTCAGGATTTATGTTGAATCTCCAACTCTGAATGTGATGTATTCAGAGACAGGGCCTCTAAAGAGAGAATCAAGGTTAAGAGGTCATAAGGGTGGTGCCCTCATTTAATAAAACTGGTGGTTATAAGAAGAGGAAGAGACACCAGAGATGATATGAACAGAGTAAAGGCCATGTGAAGACAAGGCCAGAAGGTGGCCATTTGCAAATCAAGGAGAGAGATCTCAGGAGAAATCGTTCATCCTGCTGATACCTTGGCCTTGGACTTCCAGCCTCCAGGAATGTGAGAAAATAAATTTTCTGCATAAGCCATCTCATCTGTAGTTCTTGTTATCGAAGCCCTAGTGAGCAAATGTGGGCATGGTGTAGGGATTGAGAAAACTTTGGATTCTGGCCTGCATGGTCCTTTCTCTAAACCAGTTCTGACCTTTATTTATTCTGGGTTGGATTGTGCCCATCATCCACAGCACTGAGCAATGGCTAACACACAGCAAATGCTCCTTACGTGTTCTGTGTTCGACATTAAGGAAGGTGAGGAAGAGGAGGAAGGCATCAGACTTGGTAGATAACCCTTTCTCCTGTTCCATACAGTTTGTTCACATTTTTAAGTGAATGATACCAGGTTTGGGATCATTGCCTGGAAGATACTGCCTGGGTTACAGGACACGACTCATTGCAGTGAGATTGCTCTCACGGCATAAGAGGCAGGGATACTCTGGCAATATACCCTCCCCTGAGATGATGGGAGAAACAGATCAAAACCCATTTAGGTTATGAGAATTGATGATCTTGTTCAGGCAAAGAAAATCCTAATCCGTTTTTGTGATGAGCACCAAAGGAAGAAAAAGGAGGATGGAGTTGTTTTGTTTTTGGAAACTCCTAAATTGGATATGTGAACCTCTGGAAGATCCAATTTCCTGACTCTAAAAATGACCTAAAATGGGCAAATGAAACAAAACCTGGTTGAAACAAAAGGGCATAGGCTTTGGATCCAAATATACCTACATCCCAGTTCTTGTTCAACTCTCTGAGGCAGAAGCAACTAGGGCTGTATTATCATGGTCTCCAAATTCTCAGCTCCTCTGATAAATTAAGAAAGAAATACCTACCTGAGAAGCTTATTAAAAAGCTGACCAATAGTGCTTGAAAATTCCAAATTCACTGCCTATGTTATGAATAGCAGCTATTATTGTTATATGTAGAGGACCCTTTGAATGTATACACTGCTGTGCCTTGCCTGGTAAAAAAGAACTGAAAATAAAAGCTACATTTATTAAGCAGATTTTTTGAGGGCTAGATATATTTTTTAAGTCTTTGATGGACTTTAGCGCACAGATGTTTCATAAATCATTAGCTACTTTAGCTTACTGGGGATGGGAGTGTATTTGGTGGCAGAAGATCCCTAAAGTTAAGCCATGAAGAGCTATGGACAAGTCAACAGAAGTCTCAAGATACAGCTTACCTGACATCATAAATGATGGAAAATTTTCCAAACCCTTAAGGTCTGATTTAAGCATATCTTTTTAAGATCTACTGCTTGGGGATAAGCCTTATTTTTTTGTTTGTTTGCAGATTTTTGTTTTTGCTGTTGTTTTTGTTTTTGTTTTTGAAAAATGAGTCAAGAGGCACCCAGGTGGCTCAGTTGGTTAAGCGTCTGACTCTGGATTTCGGCTCAGGTCAGGATCTCACGGTTCATGAGATTGAGCCCCATGTTGGCCTCAGCATTGACAGCACGGAGCCTGCTTGGGATTCTTTCTTTTTCTGCCCTTTCCCTACACGTGTGTGCGTGCTCTCTCTCAAAAATAAATAAATAAACATAAAAAAATGTTTAAAAATGAGTAAAGTAAGCAATAATCTGAAATCCTTTGACCATTTTTTATTCACATTTTGAAAGAAAGAGGGGCAACTTCTCTGGTGATTGCTTTTTCTACTATAAACAATAAGATCGGTTAAAACCTGTCTTGTGTATTGTGGCTGAAGAGATGGTGTTAAAAAGGTGGTAGCTAATAACAGCCCAGTTGCTGAATTGGGGTACTACCTCCTGCCAGGGCAAAGAAATAATAAAATAGAAGGTAATTTGACCTGCACACAAACCATGTCTGCAGACAGCAAAGGGTAGTGTGTGACCAGTAGTGGGCCAAGGAAATAAACAGATTGGCATATGGAATGTTCTTTCATTTCTCCCCTGGAGGACACTTTATTTGATTACCTCGTTAGTGAACTCGGTAGCATGTATAATAAAAGAACAGTTTAAAAATTCTCTTTACAAACATAGCCTCTTCCTATAGCATCAACAGCTGAATCTCTAGGCAATAAAAAAAGATTGTATTTCTGCTTTCACATGGAGGGAAAGAAAAGCATAACCCTTAGAGAAAATTCGGTTGGGCAGATGATTTACATTGGGAAACTTAACACTTGCATATTTTGTTTTAGCATGTCTGGAGAACTATGACACGTTTTATTTGTGGAGGCATAGATTTGAGTTTCACCCTTCCAGAATACTATATGGAAATCAGTCATGCTGATATGTGCAGTCTTGCCTACTACCTACCACCCACATGTCAGCAGAGTTCCTAGTAACCATACGTATGCAGTAACTTATGCCATGGTAAAAACTGTGTCTACATGAAGCAAATATATTTAAATTTTTATTTATTTCATTTTGAGAGAGAGAGAGAGGGAGTGAGCAGGGGAGGGGCAGGGAGAGACAGAGATAGAAAATCCAAAGCAGGCCCCACTCTGACAGCAGAGGCCCTGATGGAGAGCTCAAACTCATAAATGGTGAGATCATGACCTGAGCTGAAGTCAGAAGCTTAATTGACTGAGCCACCCAGGTACCCCAAAGGTATTTATACAAAAGAAAGTCAACTGTTGATTCTGGTAACACAAATGAACAAAAATATAAGTTTGAAAAATTATATCAGGTAATCAGCCAGAAAAGAGAAAGGCCCTGGACAAATTATAGAGGGAAATGTTGAATTGGGGCCTGACTAGATCTGTGCCATATAGAACTAAGGGAAGACAAGGAGATGAAGATTTATGATGCCACTTTATTGGATGTTCCAGCCTGAATTTATTTCAATAGCTCTATAACCAGCTTTAACCCTCCATTTATGACTCATTAAGTGGTTGCTTAATTTTTCAGTTGTATTTGATTGTATTATGTTAAGGCACATCATACACTATGATAATATTCACAGATTTGAAGATTCTCAAGCCTAAGGGTATATCTCAAATATACTATCAAATATTAAGTGTCTACTTCATATTTGAGGGATAACTAGCAAATGTTTGCAGATCTATATTCATTGTACAAAGGAAGGCAAGACTTTTCTGCACTCTGTAGCATTGTCTTCTGGCCTTTCTCATAAAATGACACTTAGAAATAATACTTGTGGACATGCTGGAATAAACAGTTGAGGCTTATCCTGACAGTTGTCAGACTTGAGGTTTTCATTTTCTCTGAGACCCTATCAGGCCACCCTGAGGACAGGTGCATCAGTATTTCTCAGGGCTTTAACTCATCGTGCCTTGGTGCACTGGTAAGGAAGGTCTGCTCTGTGATAACCAATCTGGCCAAACCGGAATAAAATAATCTCAGTACTACTATAAGAATACATGCAAAACAGTGAAATTAGTTTTGCATTACCACAAAGGTTAGAGATGTGGAATCCCAAACAAACAAACAAAAAAATCAGATACAACTCCACTCTTCATTACTCCAGCCACATTAGAAAAAGTGAATATATTGACTTATTATAATTACTATATATCAGAGATATGTTCATCTGGCTATGATTTAAAATGAAAGGAACTTCTGCTTCAGGAGCACTAGTATTTTCATAAACTAGGCTTCAGTGCCTTTATTGATCCTGAAATCCCTCTTAAGGATTTATGATCTAATGGTTAGTGGATGGATTGCTGATTGAGGCATTAAAACCCAGAAAGGTGAATTGGCACTGACCATGGCATCCTGTTTTATCCTGAAGATAATAGAAATAAGGATGTCCCTGGCTGGTTTCTTCAAAAACCTTAGTTCAGAGTGTAACAGGAAAACAGGACAATTGGAACTGGATTCCTTCTAGCCCTGGAATTATCAGAGAATCTGAAATAATGTGACATCCCTTCATGAAAATAAAACAAACAAATATGTTTAATATAAAATGTTAAGCTACAGTAATTTTATAATTCCATATTTTTAAAATCTATAATCTATAAAATGTTAACTGATTTCTTACTAGCCCAATTTTGTAGCAGAATCACTTTATTTGTAATCAAATCAAGAAACTTGAAGTTAGTGATAATGAAATTTGGTGTTTCTAGCCAAACTCGGTTTTGCACATTTCTTTTTCACAAAATGAAAGCAAAATGCCAACCTCTAGTCAGTGGAAGCATTTGTACATCCAAAACCAATCTGGGGCACCTGGGTGGCTCAGTGGGTTAACCCCTGACGTTGGTTCAGATCATGATCTCACAGTTCCTTGGTTCCAGCCTCGTGTCAGGCTCTGTGATGATAGCTCAGAGCCTGGAGCCTGCTTTGGATTCTGTGTCTCCTTCTCTCTGCCCTCCCCTGCTCTCGCTCTGTCTCTGTCTCTGTCTCTGTCTTTCTCTGTCAAAAATAAATAAACATTAAACAATTTTTTAAATAAAGAAAAAATCTAAGAAAATACTAAGAATTGTAATTGTTATGAAATTAATAATGCTTAATGCCATTAGAATGAATAAGCAGAAGCATTAGAATATGAGTAAAGTACCATGCTAGCAGTAAGTAAAGCTCCCAAATCCTTAGAAGGCAACGGTGAACACAGTGCAGATCATCTGTTTTTGCTTCAGCCAACCAGAAGCCTTATTGGCTATCACCTCTGGAACAGCAGCATTAGCACTGCATGACCAAATCATAGCCAATCTTAAACATACAAATGAATTCTAATAGCTTAATTGACAGGTGAAAGGGTACTAAAAGATAAGCAGGAAAATTGACTAGACTCTTTAAAAAATGGTTTGTTGTCCCAGAATACAATTGGTAAAAACTCAAGTTGCGTGTTGTAAAACTTACATCTTTTAAGAATTTTTACCAGCAATTATTCTGTCCATTTTCTTTAGTCTATCTAGAAGTGTATAAATGTACATGTTTTTTATATTTGCATATATACACATGCATGTATCTGGAAGAATCCATGAAGCCCACTGTTTTGAAATCCTTACAGATGGAAGTGTAAAGATTTTGGGGAACAAAGGCTCCTTCTCCACTCCTCACTTTTCTATAAAGAGGCAGCAATTCCCATGAAAACAGATGTATTTGATAGATGAATTTGGAAAAAGAAAAGGAAATGTGTTTCCCACATTAATGTCAGCATCTGTATCACACATACTTTCTCTGATTCCCTTGAAGAAACCTTTCAGGGAAGGCTCTGTTCTAGTTAGACAGTGTCACCTGTGTGTGGCTGGCCATTGTCACCTGATAGGGCAATTAAATCTATATTATTCAGAAATGCTTATTAGGAAAGCTATTAGAACTACAAATGTAGGGGCACCTGGGTGGCTCAGTCGGTTAAGTGTCCGACTTCGGCTCAGGTCATGATCTCGCAGTTCGTGAGTTCAAGCCCCGCGTCAGGCTCAGTGCTGATGGCTCAGAGCCTGGAGCCTGTTTCAGATTCTGTGTCTCCCTCTCTCTCTGACCCTCCCCCGTTCATACTCTGTCTCTCTCTGTCTCAAAAATAAATAAACGTTAAAAAAAATTAAAAAAAAAAAAGAACTACAAATGTAAGTCATGTTTGAGAAGCAAACTTCTTTTTTTTTTTTTTAATTTTTTAACGTTTATTTATTTTTGAGACAGAGAGAAACAGAGCATGAACAGGAGAGGGCAGAGAGACAGGGAGACAGAGAATCCAAAGCAGGCTCCAGGCTCTGAGCTGTCAGCACAGAGCCCGACACGGGGCTCGAACTCATGAACTGTGACATCATGACCTAAGCTGAAGTCAGATGCTTAACCAAGTGAGCCACCCCTCAAACTTTTTTTTTTTTTTAAGTCATAAAGGTAACTTTTATTTCCATGTACCTATCTTTTCTGTCTGTTGCTTATTTGTTTCTTAACATAGAAGGGATAGAAAGGAGTATTCTTGTATGTGAAGAAATATATGAAGAAATAATTGTATCCTTTATAATAAAATATAAGTAGTTAGGAGAAAAATATATATGAAATTCAGCCATATGCAAATATATTTTGAGAACTTTAAAATGTCCTTATTTCTTTATCAGCAAGCACAAAAAAATTATAAAAGTAATAAATTTGAACAAAAATCATGTACAACTTTGTTCATCATATCAGTATAACATCTGTAAAAACTTTCTAAATGTACAATAACAAGAAACTCTTTCATTAAATTATAGTATGTTCAGGGCATTTGAGGACTCAATCAGTTAAGTGTCTGACTTGGGCTCAGGTCATGATCTCGTGGTTCGTGAGTTCGAGCCCTGAGTCAGGCTCTGTGCTGACAGCTCAGAGCCTAGAGCCTGCTTCAGATTCTGTGTCTCCCCGTCTCTGTCCCTACCCCACTCATGCTCTGTCTCTCACTCTCTCAAAAATGAATAAAAACATTAAAACAAAAATTATAGTATGTCCATAGCATGGGGTGTGTACCTATAGGAAATGTTTTTGGAAAAAGTTAGACATGGGCAAACAATATTATATGAACTATATTAGAATGCATACAGTGCATTTATATGAATGAAAAAATGAGAATATACTAACATGTTAATGATACTTGTTTTGTTAAGGAAAGTGTAATGATGATTCTATTTTTACCTTCCTACATATTTCTATAATTTTATAAGAAATATGTTTTGCTTTCATAATCAGAAAAAAGTTATCCAAATGTATGTGAAATCATACAGATGATCATTAGTGATGTATTTTTGTGGAATAATATCACATTTAAAACTAAAGCAACCTGAAGAATAGTGATAGATAATGTCTGCACGTATATTAATTAAAACAAATATTCCATGTTTCTACCTTTACCCATATGTGCAGTGAGAGGTGAAGTTGTATGTAGAAAAATACTTTATTTCCTCCCTACAAACTCAAAGCCGTTTTAAAAATTGTACAATTCTACAGAAAGGAGAAAAATTACCACAAAATAGCCGCTTTATTTATTTATTATTTATTTATTTATTTATTTATTTATTTATTTTTAGTATTTATTTTTGAGACAGAAAGAGACAGAGCATGAGTGGGGGGAGGGGCAGAGAGAGAGGGAGACACAGAATCCAAAGCAGGTTCCAGGCTCTGCGCTGTCAGCACAGAGCCTAATGCAGGGCTTGAACTCACAAACCTCGAGATCATGAACTCACAACCAGGAGATCCTGACCTGAGCCAAAGTCTGAGGCTTAACCGACTGAACCACCCAGGCGCCCCCAAAATGGCCACTTCATTTAAATCCTGCATTGTTCCAAAGCACCAGAAACTACAAAGATGTAGTGGGGCTTTGACACCAAGATTAAAATACAATAAAATACAAGAAGAATTGGGTCCTTTTTTTTAACATATAGAGGAGAAAATTTAAATAGGTCTGATCATAATCTTCAAAGGAAAACAAAAGTAGTAAAGAGATTAAATAGAACTAGCGCCAATAGGTAGAATCAACAAGTTGGCAGTTACTAGTTTGAAAAAGAAAGGGATTTTGAACACTGAGTACTCTCTAAAGATAGAACTTGATACTCTGTGAGCAGTGAGCTCTCGTTCACTAGCAAAACTCACAAGGAGGCTGGATTACCAGTAATCTCTGATGTTTCCCATTTCGTTCACAGGCCGGTGATAGCAAGAGGATGTGCTCCTTCAAATTATTTCCAATAATAAGAATTCAAAATCCAACACGATTTTGAGATTAGAAGTCTATCTTTGTAATTGATTTTCCACACATATCTTTAAAGGGACAAAGAATCCCTTGCCCTTTCTTATATAGGGACAGTTTTGCTGAGATTTAGTAGGAATTTCATGAGGATGAGGAGTGATTTGGAAGACAGGAAGGGGCAGCAGGGAGTGCAAATGTTGGCAGTAAAGCAGAATCACTGTTAATCCTCATTCCTAGAGCATCTTTTTTCTCCATTCTCAGGGTCACTTAGGTCCTTAGAACTAGTCCTGGTAAGTGTGAGGAGAAAACTTAGTGGGAGGATGGATATACTGATTTCAGCCCAGGCCTTAAGGGCTTAAGCCCTTAGGGGGAAAAAGAGAGAGAGAGAGAGAGAGAGAGAGAGAGAGAGAGAGAGAGAGAGAGAAAATTTCTAGTGCAGAACATTCATGCATCATGTTACACTAACTCATAACTTATTAGGGTTCAAGTGAGTGCCAGTTTATGGTCACCAAATTGAGCTTCCTCCTACATTGATGCCTGTGGGAACTTTGAATTGTAAGAAGACTAGGATTTCCAGAAAATTTTTTTAAATGGACAATTAAAGTAGATGACAAATCTTGCAAGATAAATAAATAAAAAGAATTTAAGGAGAAAATGGCCAAAATGTAGCCAGTCAGAAGAGAAGGAGAATGTGAACGCTGGTTCACTGAATCTTTTGTTTTATCGAGGCTAATAAACTATAAGCCAAGTGTTTTGCTTTTGCTCTTTGCTGAACAATGTTTTGTCTCATCTTTTGCTCTTCTTTAATTAGCCATTTCCCTGGAGGCATCAGCTCACACTATTTCTTTTGCATTGGAAAGACGACTACCTTCCAGCTGAAAACGTATGTAAGGAACAGAGAAAGTCCTACATGTTTGGTGACTCTCAAGAAGCACTTTTTATATGTAAACACAGGGGTCAAAACAGAAACACGAAGGAGAATTTATAGGGATACAGCCTTATGTTCCACACTTAAAACTCCTTCTAATAGAGTTTTCTAAAAAGAAACAGGTTTTTGTTTGTTCATTTGTTTTTTTTTTGTTTTGTTTTAGGCAGTGGTGGGTTCTCCATCCCTGGAGGGATTATTCCTTCAAAGGTCAGAAAGCAGGGAGCTTATTTAGTGAATGCAAGAAAGGGTTCACTCAAGAAAGTGAGCTCCTCTTCCATTTTATGCTATATGATAGAAGTACTGGGGAGAAAATACTAAACAGAACATAGTCTCTGTCTTAATGATGTTTATACCCTAGGAGGAAATATTGCACGCATATTTACATAAACTGAAACTGTGATAAGTATGATAAAGGAGGAATTATAAAGTGCCATGGGAGTGTTGGACTGTGTTCCTAACCCATTTGTCCTGAGGGAGAAAAGCTGGCAGTAGACTGAGGTGTCTAGGTATATTTTCCTGAAGAAATGATATTTTAGTAAAGACTTGAGGGAAGAGTAGGAGTTGAACAGGTGGAGGAGAGGCAAATATGCAACCAGGAAGCCTAAACAGCACCTGCAAAGTCCTGAAACACATACCAGAAACAGAAATGCTGGGGAAGGGGACTGGAGAGGGAGGTTGAGACTGGGTCATGTAGGCATCGTGCTCTATCCTAACAGCAGTGGGAAATTATTGAGGGGTTTTAACGAGAGGAGTGCAGTGTCAGAACTGTTTCCAAATCTCCAAATACTGGATGAAAGAATGGCCTTCCAAATTTGAGAGTCTACACAGGGGAAGAGCATTTGACTGCAAATTTGAGAGTCTGCAAAATTGAGGTGCCTCCTCCAACCGGTTATACCTTAGACAACACAGGCCCCCATACTCTTGTGCAGAACTAGCTCTCATTTAAAAACAAAACAGAGATATCCTTTTTCATTTTTCCTGTGTTATTCCCAAGGTTTGAGATATGTAGATTTCATAATTTTTAGGAAAGAAAGGAGCTTTAGACATCTCCTTGTCTGATCTCCCATCACCTAAGACACACCCAAGAGTTTTACCAGTTGCCCAAAGTAGTATACCTATGGTGAAATGCAAAGCTAAAATCAGAACCTGGATCTCCAAACACCCACCCAATCTTGCTATTAATCAATGTTATTATTTTATGAATGATCAGCGATTGTAATAATTCTGCAGTGCTTATTAGGCAATCACATTTTATTTTTTTATTTTTTTAAATATTTATTAATTTTTAGAAAGATAGGAAGTGCAAGCAGGGAAGGGGCAGAGAGAGAGAGGAAGACACAGAACCTGAAGTAGGCTCCAGGCTCTGAGCTGTCAGCACAGAGCCTGATACAGGGCTCAATCAAAACCCGTGAGGTCATGACCTGAGCCTAAGTCAGAGGCTTAACTGACTGAGACACCCATGAGCCCCTAGGTAATCATATTTTAAATACAAAGTATTGGGCTATTGTGTTTTTATTTTTTAATAATTTTGAACTGTCAAAAATTTATTCTAATGAATATTCTAAATAACATGAGAAAAACTTACATAACATCTTAAAATTAAATTGCAGTTATATTAGCCATATTGTGCCACTCATTTAAGCTTCATTATTCAGGCTAAGATATGTGTAATACAAAAAGCACTATATTCTAATTTTTAAGTTTATTTATTTATTTTGAGAGAGAGAGAAAGCACAAGTGGGGGAGGGGCTGAGAGAGAGGGGGAGAGAGAGAGAGAGAGAGAGAGAGAGAGAGAGAGAGAGAGAATCCCAAGCAAGCTCACTGTCACTGCAGAGCCTGATGGGAGGGCTTAAACTCATGAGCCATGAGATCATGACCTGAGAGCCAAAGTCAGATGCTTAACTTACTGAGCCACCCAGGTGCTCCAGTATTCTTCGTATTTATCTGAACTCTGGCTGAAGGAGGACTTTCTAAGCATAAATACATTTTTTTCCCTTTTTTAGATCTACTCTCTTATCAACTTTTGAACATAGAATACAGTATTATTAACTATAGTCACCATGATAAACATTATATCTCCATGACTTACTTATCTTATAACATAAGTAAACATAAACTTATCTTAAGCATAAGTTTGTACCTTTTGATCATCTTTAAACATTTGTCCACGTCCCTCAAACCCTTCAACCCCCACCTCTGGCAACCACCGATCTGTTCTCTGTACCTATGAGTTTGGGTTTTTTTGTTTCTTTTTAGATTTCTCATATAAGTGAAATCATACAGTATTTCACTTTCTCTTTCTGACTTATTTCACTTAGCATAGTGCCCTCAAGGTCCATTCATGGCAAGATTTCCTCCTTTTTATGGCTGAGTAGTATTCTATAAATAATATCATGAACAAAGAGAAACGCATGTGATATTGCAAAGGTTTGGTTTCTTATTCTATATTAAGAGCACTTGTGAAGCTTGTAATTTCATTGAAATTATTGTATTTCATTAAATATTGTATTCTTTTCTCATGGTCCCCTAACCACCCCCTGGGCAATTCTGTTCTTTATATCAAAATAAATATGTACATTGAGAATTTGGTCCAGGTTTTTCTCCTTCCATTGGCTGTGTAAGTATAGAGTCTATAGGAAGGTAAAAGTTTTTATGGCACTAAATTTTATCCTCATTCTGGTCTCGTTTGATGCCTGCGCGTTTCTTTAATCTCTTCTGTCTCTCCTATTTTTTCCTATTCTAACTTCTTATATTTTTCTATCCCCTTAAGAAGTTTAAATATTTTCTGGAAGAGATGGAAGAAAATTCACAATAAAAGTATATGTGAAAATAAACAAGGAAACTCTAAAATTACAATAGAAAAAGTATGCAGAAGATATGAATATTAATGGAAGAAAATAACAAATGGTTACTGACGTGTAAAATTGTTAACCTTAGCAGGAATTCTAAAATGTCCACACACACATTTATAGAGAATTTTACGAAGTAATTTTAAAAATAGCTATCTTTCTTTGTTGCTTGTGTGACAGATTATATTTTCCAAACATGGACACAGCAATATTTCCATTCCCACATGTGCTTTTAGAAACTTGCCTCTCCCTTCAAGAAGTATGTTTCCCTCCATCTTGAAATTTCATGGGACTTTGGGATTGCCTCAACAAAATAAATATCACAAGATGATATGACTTCTTTCTCCATCTCTCTCTTCCTCTCTCTCTTCCTCTCAATACTCAACCTTGGAACTCAGCCACACTGCTATGAGAAAGACCAGGAGACAGGAGACAGGCATTCCAATTGACAGCCTCAGGTCCCAACCTATGGTCAGTATCAAAACCAAACCACAGAGTGAGAGAGCCTTCACATGATCCCAGCCCAGTCTTCTAACCTGACCCTAGGTAGAGCAGAAGTGGGCCATTCTCCTGAGCTCTGCCCCACCCAAATTGCAGATTCCTGACCAAAATAAATATTGTCATTTCTTTAAGCGAGGATTTCTCAGCTTGTCCTACTGATATTTTGGACAGAACAGTTCTTTGTTGTGGAGGGCTGGTCTGTGCATTGTAGGATGTTCATCAGCATCCCTGGCCTCTTGCCTGTAGCAATCTCCTTGTAAGTCATGACAATAAAAAAGTGTCAGATGGGGGAGCAAAATCACCTCCAGTTGAGAATCAATGCTTTAAGCCACTATGTTTTAAGGTTGTTATGCAGCTATAGTGATCACTTGTCTCTCCCTGTCCTAAACAGTGTCCCCCACCAACACCCCCTCCACTTAAGTAATTAACCCATGCCCACATAATTAAATGTATACAGACATCTATACATAATACATGCACACATATTATGTATGGCTATTTTTAACATAATTTACATGTTAACATCATTTAACAAAAGAAAAGAAAGATATTATATAGATTTTTCCACATAATATTTATTTTCTCACTCACTAACACCTTGTAGAAATAGAATAACCTAGAAAAAATTTTAATTTATTTTCTTGGCTATAAAATAATATAATAGCTAAAATATTATACTGGCTATATAATTTTACTTGATATATTCAATAATTTCTCTCAATGGATATTCAGATTACTTCCATATTTTACCCATAAAAATTACATAACAAACTTTTTCCATATACATATCCTTATGTAGTAGTGATTTATTTCTTAGGGATAGATTGCAAGGGGAGTATTGGCTGGGTCAAAGGGTTTATAATCTTAATAGATGTTGCTAGATGGCTTCTTTTGAATTGGCTATAACACTTCACATTTCAATTAGCGGTATACACCTTCTTTCATTTGTTCAGAATAATTTATGTACTTCACAATTTGTATATATATATGGACTATATGTCATATATGTTTTTATATACATATATATTTCAAATACATATATTCTATACTCTATTGATTGTGAAGTATTTTCAATTGTGTGTGCATTTGTGCCATTATAACTACGCGTGATTTTTTTTCTCATGCTTCAGAGCTAAAGAGAAAACCACTTTTTTTTAATGTATGTCTTGTATCCAGAGTGTTTACAAACTCTCATATTAATCTTGATACATTTTTCTACAATCTCCTGAGATGAATACAATCATATAAGAGAGAAGTGTAACTCTCTCTTTTTCGATATTAATACTAATTTGTTTCCTTACCCTATTGCTTTCAGTATACCTCCAGTCATGTCAAAAGCAGGCCTCCCTGTCCAGCCTATGACCTTACATAAAATGATATAAAGCTTTGCTATTTATAATGATATGTACTATTTTACTTGCATACTCAAGTGTTAAATCTAGTAGTTTCTTTTCATTCCGATTTTATTTGTTATTATTATTAGAATAACCATTTAATTTTATCAAATTCATTTTCAATATCTCTATAGATTTTGTGATGTTTTCTGTGTTTCTTTAATATATAAATGAAATACCTGTGATTTAAATGTTTGATAGAAATCACTTGTAAACCTATCCACTCCTTCCATTTTTTTCAGTTATTAATAATCATTTAAAGAGGAGCCTGGATGGCTCAGTTGGTTGAGCGTCCAACTTTGGCTCAGGTCATGATCTCGCAGTTCATGAGTTCAAGCCCCGCATCAGGCTCTGTCCTCACAGCTCAGAGCCTGGAGCCTGCTTCAGATTCTGCACCTCCCCCTCTCTCTACCCCTTCCCCACTCATGCTCTGTCTCTCTCTGTCTCTCAAAGATGAATAAACATTAAAAAAAAATAAAAAATAATAATAATCATTTAAAAATGTCCACTTATTTTTTTTTATTCAATTGTGGTAATTACACACTTTGCCAGAGGGTCATTCATTTCTTTCTTTTGTCCTTAATCAGGCTTATGAAGGATTTATCATTTTTATTGGACTTCACAAAAATAAAAGTTTGATTTATCTTTTGTCTTTTTTCTCAAATGCAAATAGAGTTTCTGATTGTGTCCACTTTGCAAGTTTATTTTGATGATGGTTAAATGGGTGAATGTTCCAAAAGAACTTAGATTTACCCAAATTTCAAAAGAAACATATTCAAGGTTTTTACTGTATTTTCAAGTTGCTCATATTCTAATATATACTTCTTCATATATTTAGCTATTGTACTGTGTGTCCTACAAAGGTCAATGACTGCATATCTTCCTCGCAAAATGTGTCTTTTGTCAATAATACATGTCAGTCCACTTTATATCTTCGTTAGGGTTTTCACCATAAAGTCTACTTCCTTTTTTTTTTTTTTTTTAGTTTATTTAATTATTTTTTGAGAGAGAGACATGAGAGGGGCAGAAAGAGAGAATCCCAAGAGGGCTCCACAGTGTCAGTGCAGAGCCTGATGTGGGGCTCGAACTCATGAACCGTGAGATCATGACCTGAGCCAAAACCAAGAGTTGGACGCTTAACAGACTGAGCCACCCAAGTGGCGCCTAAAGTCCATTTTCGGACATTGTTATTCCTTCTCTCCATCTCAGCTGCACTTGCTTTAAGATTTTCATTACTTTTCATGCTGATTCTTATAAATAGCATAAAGCTGGATTTTTTAAAAATCCAGTTTAAAAACAAGTATTTTTATGGGAGACTGTAGTGCATTTCAAATTTAAATAATAATTGTTAACACATTTTGTCTGTTTCATTTTTTATGCATTTATGTATGTGATTTGCTATTTTTGCGATGTTTTGTGGGATGTTTATTTGATTTTCATATTGATAAATGATCTTCCAAGATCCAAGAAATTAGAAGAATTAGTCTTTATTTTTACATTTTTTTAATCTACTTGCTCTGTAAAGTTAACCATTTTTTTCACCCATGAAGCATAAATACCTTTCTTTGCTCACCTGTTAGGATTGCTGAAATCCTATATATATATAAAACATCAATTACTGGTTATTTAAAAATTATATTTATTTTGGTATATTCCAAAGATTTTACAATGAATATATGCAACTTGATAATTAGAAGTCCTCCACCTCTCACCCTTTTATTTCTTTAAAGAAAGAGTTATTACATTCTTTACAATTAAATAGGATTAATACTGTGTCAGCTAAAACCATACTGCCCTCTATGGGATTTTGGCTGATTCACACTGTTTTATGTATGCATGTGTGTGTGTATGTATGTGGCCCAGAGAGGTGCACAATGGTATTTATTTACATAAAAGAAACTTATATATAAGGTGTACATATGAAAGACATATATATTAAAATGGCCAACATAGTCACATGGGGGTACTAAATCAGCACCATTGTCCTCCTGGTACTGAACTCACTACAATTTAATATAAAACATATGCCTGGTAGAAGGTCATGGCGACAAAAAAAAAAAAAAAGCATTGTGATTTAAATAAATTCAATTCTTGGGGCGCCTGGGTGGCGCAGTCGGTTAAGCGTCCGACTTCAGCCAGGTCACGATCTCGCGGTCCCTGAGTTCGAGCCCCGCGTCAGGCTCTGGGCTGATGGCTCAGATCCTGGAGCCTGTTTCCGATTCTGTGTCTCCCTCTCTCTCTGCCCCTCCCCCGTTCATGCTCTGTCTCTCTCTGTCCCAAAAAAAAATAAATAAACGTTGAAAAAAAAAACATTTTAAATAAATTCAATTCTTTAAAGCATTGACTTAAATATGACCAATCATTTTGAAAAATAAATGGGAGAGAAAAGCATCATTTGTAGACAAATTTGGGCCATTTTGCAATGGCTCTGTATGACCTTTGCCCTCCATGTAGCATTTGGTAGACAAGCAGAAATTCATTTAATACGAAAGATGCATAGAACATTTAGAAACCTTTGGTCCATTTCTCTCATTTAGTAAACAAAGGAAGTAGCACAGAGATTAAAGGACTTTGCCAGGTTCACACTTGAGACCTTAGCACAGCTCTTTCTTGTTTACATGTCTCCATATTTCTAGTCTAGTACAGTCTTTCCACTATACAAAAATACTACTTTTCTGTTTCTAAGCTATATAATGTCTTCCTGTTTTTTTCTATGTCTTTTTACATCAAGGTTCTTCTGGATCCCCTTTTCTTTTCTTTCACTGAAGTTTTCCTTTCCTCTTCTGCTTTCACTTCAGCATTGTCTCAAACCCACTTAGCTATGAGATTATTCAAATTCAAGAATCCACTGAGGTTTATGGCATAAAAATGATACCCAAATCACTTTCTATTCAAAATTTAAGATATACTATATCTGTGGAATAGGTCATACAAAATATGCACACATCTAGATCAAATTAAATCAACCAAGACACATTATAGAGAATTTGGACTTTGAATTCAGACTGTGGCTTAAAACATAGCTTCATCTCCTACTACAAGTGAGATTGCAAGCAAATAACTAAATCCTTCTGAGTCTTGTTTTCTTTTTTTTTTTTTTTATTTATATATGAAATTTATTGTCAAATTGGTTTCCATACAACACCCAGTGCTCATCCCAAAAGGTGCCCTCCTCAATACCCATCACCCACCCTCTCCTCCCTCCCACCCCCCATCAACCCTCAGTTTGCTCTCAGTTCTCAACAGTCTCTTATGCTTTGGCTCTCTCCCACCCTAACCTCTTTTTTTTTTTTTTTCTTCCCCTCCCCCATGGGTTCCTGTCAAGTTTCTCAGGATCCACATAAGAGTGAAACCATATGGTATCTGTCTTTCTCTGTATGGCTTATTTCACTTAGCATCACACTCTCCAGTTCCATCCACGTTGCTACAAAAGGCCATATTTCATTTTTTCTCATTGCCACGTAGTATTCCATAGTGTATATAAACCACAATTTCTTTATCCATTCATCAGTTGATGGACATTTAGGCTCTTTCCATAATTTGGCTATTGTTGAGAGTGCTTATCACCACATAGTTTGCATGGTTGTGATGAGGAATAAATGAGATAATGTATGTAAAGTTTCCAGCACACCATTCCTGGAATTTAGTAGGCACTTAGTGCACTGTTTCCAAAGTAATCAAATATTTAATGAGAACCCAAAAATCCATCTGTCATACATTAATCCCATCAAAGATTAGTTGAGTATTTGCTTCATTATAAACAAAACAAAGTCTTCACCTACTCTGTGTGTTACCTTTGCACTCAAATTGATATCTTTTGATGTCCTGAAATTCTGAATTTTAAAATTGTTTAATTGATCAATATTTCCTTTATGCTAATTTTTTGTGTCCTATTTTTTAAACCTTTGGCTAACCCCAAACATTTGGCCACCCTTATCTTTTTTTCTGAAAGTTTTTTTTTTTGTCTTACCTTGCACATTTATGTCTGAAGTCTATCTGATATAATGTTTTATTGTGTTAGGTAGAGGTCAAGATTCATCTTTCTCCAAAATGATATCCACTTGATTCAGTATATTTATTAACACAGTTGTTCTTTTTCTCCACTGCACTTCTGTGTTACCATTTTCACAAATCATAAATCAAGTGATCATAGATTTGAGTTTAACTTGTATTTCCTACTCTGTTCAATTCATCTTGGTTTTTGTTTGTTTTTTGCTCTAGTAATGCACTGTCTTAATCACTATAATTCTATACTAAGTCTTGAAATCTTATTTTTTGTTCTTCTCAAAAGATATCTGGGCTATTCTTGGCTATTTGCATTTCAATGTCAGCTTGTCAATTTCTAACAAAGACTGCTGGGTTTTGGTTGGGATAATATTGAATCTATTTATTATTTTTAGAAAAATTATTATCTTAATAACATTGTTATAAACATGAACATAGTGTGTCCAAATGCAAAAATTTAATAAGATAAATATCTTTTGATACAGGAAACATATAGGATTCAAGATCTAGAAAAAGGATAGGGTTTAGAACCTCAATAAGAAAAGGAACTAATTAGTGATTTAAAAAAAAAAAAGGTGTGGAAGATTGATGTGACACAATCTTTGATAGAAGATTGAGAAAGTATCTACTTGATAATCTCTATGTTCTCTACAAAGAAGACAATAAATTCATTGAGAGACAGAGATACAGGCTTGTGGAAAGCTATGAAGGTTAAAAATTCCCACAGAAGTGAGAGAAACAGAACTAATACTCAGCTCTAAGGGTTCAGATAAAGAGAAAGATGACGGATGTGTCGTAACTAAATTATGTGATCAGCAACATAGGGATAGAGACAGATAAAAAGGATGTTTGGATTGATCTGTATTTCAGGGTTTGTTGAAAAGTTTTATAGGAACTTCAGTACAGTGACAGATTTGAGATTTGGGTAAAGGAGTAGTAGAAATGTTAGACCATAAAGGAAAAATTTCTCAAGACGACTGAAAGAACTGGGGAGAACAGTCAAGAAAATAGATGCCTTATGGAAGGTGATCAAGCATGGTAAGAATAAGTGAGCAAACTACTGGAAAGATGTGGATTATTGTCAGGTAATGGGATAAAGTGAAGGTATGAAAGATGTCCCAAAGCAACTTAAATGTATTTTGATCTCTTCCTCCTGAATACAGCTATAGGACTTACTTTAGCCATCCCGTCAGAGTACTCGTTTGTAGAGTAATTTTCTGCACTTGGGTCCCTCTCATAACTAAATGAGTGCTCCTGGGTAGGATGGTAAATGTGGGGAAGAAAGGGAAGTTGTGGCAGGGGGTGAAAACAATAAACTATATTTGATGTAATTAGAGCTTTTATAATGTGATTTAGAGAAGAGCTGATGTGTTTTAAAAAGTGGGAAAACGGAATCTTGAAGGAAATATCATTTGCCATAGGGGTCAAATTACAATTTGACCTTAGATCTCCTGTGTAACTCATCTTCTACCATCATACTTTCCTTGTCCTGTGCAAGTAGGTATCCTCTCTTGAAGCAGGGTAGAATCATTCACTGGTTGGAAAATGTTTATACCATTTTAGTTTTAATGGTATTTCCATTAGATTTATAAATTTTTCATAGATATAGCTCTATCTATGAGATTCACTTAAATGTTTCACACTTTAAAAATATAGGAATCCTACAATATATACTATCTTAAATATAGCAACTTGCTGAAAGATATGATGGTCCAGCTTTGCTGGGAATTCTGTGATGCTTTGACTGTCTTATACTGGTGGGCCAATGGGACTGTCCACTGATGTGAGTTGTTATAAATGTAAAATGAAACAATGCATGTAAAAGTACTCAGACCAGTACATGGCACAAGTTTGGTTCTCAATATTTGACTTACTTGACATTCAAATTTATTTATGATAATGATGATGAAAATTGAAGATGAGGGAGAGAATGAAATTCCTATGAAGTCCTTTTATTTTTAAAAGGGACTTCCCAGCAGTTTGACCCACATGTTAAGAGTGGTGTAAATAGATTCAATAGAGTTCATTTATCTCCAAGTCTACCATTCTTGCCTGGCACAGACAAGCTCAATTAATGAGTAAACAAGTAAGACTTAAGGAGTTTTGTAATTACATCCCATGGAATAGATCATAGAGACTGAGGAATTCTCATCCACTTACATGCTATGCCCCAGGCATACCTGGTACTTTCTTAATTCAATGTCCATACTGTCTATTCCATGTGGCAGCTTCTTCTGCAAAGCATTTTTAACTGTTAGGTCCCTATTCAAACTGTATCTTCTTTGTTCACTCACCTTCTACACTGGTATAATAGGTGAAGAGGAACTCATGTGTTAGGTATCCTTATCGCCAGGCAATATTACTTTGGGAACATTTGTCCAGAATGCTCCAGCATAACGTTTCATAATTTCTAAGACATAG
Organism: Herpailurus yagouaroundi; assembly: GCF_014898765.1. Classification (NCBI taxonomy): domain Eukaryota; kingdom Metazoa; phylum Chordata; class Mammalia; order Carnivora; family Felidae; genus Herpailurus; species Herpailurus yagouaroundi. Next base: position 82,209,421 of record NW_024412400.1, read on the forward strand.
AAAAGGCTGGGAATTAAAAGGTACTAGACACGATATGTCCCCAATCTTCTCTTCTGTACTTTTGTGTTTTCCCCCAGGAGACAATGAGCTCCCTGGTGCACATCTCTACCCTTAACAGAACACTATCACATTAATGCTCATTAAAAAGAAACAGTTGAATATTTTTCACAGACTAACCCTAGCAATAGTATGCATACTAAAGTCACGCACTCAAAGATAAAGTATCTAGGCTGTTTCGAACTGACATTTTTAGCGATAATTCTGGAAGTATTTTCCAAAGAAGCCTTGCCCATTATACATTTTGAGGGAAGAATGGGGAGACCAAAAGTTGCACATTGTTTCAAGGATAGAGGACTGTTTTTAGTTTAGCTTGCACCATCACTGACAGTCCATTATCATGAATTGGAGTGGGTGGAAAATCAAGGTTTCTTGCCTTCTTGTGACATTTTCATGTTCTGCATTATCAATAAACTCTTTTAAGACAGGTGACAAGAAAAAGAGACAACTAGGTGACAACTTTTTTAAAAAAATGTTTATTTTTATTTTGAGAGAGGGAGGGGGGGAGAGAGAGAGAGAGAGAGAGAGAGAGAGAGAGAGAGAGAGAGAGAAAGCCGTGGAGGAGCAGAGAGGGAAAGAGAGAACCCCAAGCAGACTCTGTACTATCAGCAGGGTGCCAGATGCAGGGCTTGAACTCACAAACCATGAGATCATGACCTGAGCCCAAACCAAGAGTAAGGCACTTAACTGACTGAGCCACTCAGGTGTCCCCAGGTGACAACTTTTAGTAAGTGGGAAATTGGTAGCTAAATTTCATCAGTGATCTTATTTTCAGAACCACAAATAAAATCCATATTTTTGCATATGCTCACTTTTAAGAATATTTCCAATCACCTATCAATAAACTCTGAAGTGTGTTAAATCTTAACCTGTTATCCTTCCCCCCCCTTATCCCTGAATTCTTTAAATAAAGTAACTACAGTTCCCTCACCCTTTTTGCTTTCTCTTTTTCTCCTTTACCCCAATGACCCTTCCCTTATTTCTGTTCCCCTTCCATTAAAAAAACAAAACAAAACAAAACAAAACAACTCACATCCTCAAAATACCTTACTTTTATTCTACTGTGGGCCTGCTGGGCCTGAATTCAAGTCCTCGGGCTAGAATAGATTTTCTGTGAACTGGGAGCCATGAGACATGAGTTCTACTACTTCATAAATACTGTTGACTTTCAGTGTGACCTTGGACAAGGCACTTTCTCCCTGGACATTTAGTTTTCCTATTTGTAAACAGAATGAGTACTGGGGTTGATGATCTCCATGGTCCCTTGGAGCCAAGTTAGAGGCGACGATCTACAATTCTCACGTCTTTGGGTCTCTCAAATCCTCTGACAATAAGCTGTTGCATCCTTCAGACACTAGAGGGGGCTTACTGAAGACTTTTGTAATACAACCAGATTTAAGCAAGGGCTCTGTGTCTTTCAATGACAGTCCACGTGCTGATTGAGAAATGTGATTCCACTTTTTGTTTTAATGTAAATGTAAAAAAACTGTTGCAGCAAATATAACATTTTGTATTAATATGACTTGCTAGCATGAGACTATTTAATTTTATTTAAATACCAACCAGGTCTAGAATTGTCTATCCTTCATCTTTAAATTTATGAACATAAGAGGAAGCACTTTTAGAAGTCAATGGAAGAGAAGTACAATCATAAGAGTAGGATTCTGAAAACCATTATTCACAACTAAGATGCTTTTTTTTGATGAAATTGTAAAAGGAAGGTTATGATGTCCTGTCCCTGTGTACTTTTTGAAGAACATGCTATAAAAAAAATAAAGTCTATTTGATAAAGATTCATTTGAAACTAAAATATTATGAGCTCAATTTTAACTTCCAAAGAAAGCATATTAGGGGAGTTCGTAAACAACAAGAAAAGATCTATCCATCCTTCTATGGTTAATATAGGTTAAGAGGAGAACTTAATTGCATTTGTATTATTTTTTTAATAAGAAATAGTCCAACATATCTGTAGATCAAGAAGAGCTAACAGTGGGGCGCCTGGGTGGCGTAGTCGGTTAAGCGTCCGACTTCAGCCAGGTCACGATCTCGCGGTCCGTGGGTTCGAGCCCCGCGTCGGGCTCTGGGCTGATGGCTCAGAGCCTGGAGCCTGTTTCCGATTCTGTGTCTCCCTCTCTCTCTGCCCCTCCCCCGTTCATGCTCTGTCTCTCTCTGTCCCAAAAATAAATAAAAACGTTGAAAAAAATTAAAAAAAAAAAGAAGAGCTAACAGTAATCTGGTTATTTGCTGCTTTTTTAGAGTAATTCCTTATTCTCTTGGATTCTGTTAGATTTTATCTTTGATATTCTTATATATCAGTGTATCTTTAAGGTGTTGAGATTTTCTTCTCTTTAAGGCTTGAAACTCTACCAAGCATTTCAGTCTAAGATTTTATGGCTTCAATATGAGGAATTCTCAGTTATTCTTTTAATTTATTGCTTTCTTTACATTATTTTCATTTATTTGTTGTATTCTTACTATGAAAGTATTGACAGGTCTCTAACATCATATCTCTATTAGGTTGTATAATTCTCTTACCTAATTCTTTCATTTTTTACCTTAGCTATTATATTTTTGACAACCAGTATCTCTGATTCTTGCTTCTTATTTTCCAACCTCCTCCTTTATAATTCTAAGAATATTTATATCCAGGTTTTAAATATTCGTGATTTTTTTCTGTTTTATTAGCTTTATATTCTCTAGAATCAGATATCCCATTTTTTTAATCTCCCAGAATGTTTTTACTCTGCAGAAGGTGCATGGATTTTTACTGTGAACTCATTATCATTCACATGAGACTATCAGCTGCCATTTCTGACTATAATATTTCAAGGTTGAGATAGTTATAGTTTTGTTGCATTTATTAAGTGTGACTCTGCATTTGTTCTCTTTCTCTGTTTTTTCTGATCTGTAAAAGTTTTGATGTGGGAACTTCAGCCAGAGCCCCACGTTTTGCTAATGCTTGTGTAAAGATGACAAAACAGTGAGTTATTAGATAATATTTCATTTCCTATTCAGGTATGGAAATTATATCAACATTTAATGTTTGCTCTCCCCTCTCTCTTACTCTGGCTCCCATTTTCAAAAGGTTGTTCATCTAGCTTGGAGCACTTTTTTAGATGAAACCCACAAAGTCCATATATTACTGGGTGTTAGGAAAATAAATGATATATTTGAGTTATTGATGAATACACATGACAAATATCTTACAGAAGAATACAAACAATGCTATGTATATTTTGATTAATCAAATTCAACTAATTACATAATGTCTGTGCAAAAAAATATAAATTAGGTATAATAAGACTAAAAGCTAACTGAAAAGATGTGGATTTAAATCTTAGTTCTGGTTTTATTAACTGCTTGACCTTAGTTAAATTGCAAGACCTTGGGACCTCAGTTTTAAATTTGTAATACATGAATAGCAATTTATTTCTTCTCCTGAACTTACTTGCCAAGGGAGTATATGCACATACCAAAATAATCCTCCAATGAGAAAAAGACTGTGTGTGTGTATGTGTGTATGTGTGTGTGTGTGTGTGTGTGTGTGTGTGTGTGTGTGTGTTAATTTGGGTATTCACTTGATAATTCCCAATACAGGGTTCTTCCGGTAAAATATGATGGAAGAATGCACTTAGGCTTGGATGTCTAAGTGAGATTTCTTTAAATCTAGAATGGCTATTTGTGGAACAAATTCAATTTACTCAACAAATCACATGATTGTTTACAGCTGCTCTACTTCACCTTGTAGCACAGAAGAGAAAGAGTGAAAGGAGTCACTGAACTGTGAAGTTAGACCCCAACAGCATGTGACTAGGTATGTTTTTCAAATGGCAATAGGACATAAAGATTTTGTCACCTGAGTTCAAGAAGTAAAAGAAAAATCAAGGCACTTGCCTACTAATTACAGAAAAGGAACTTTGCCTACCAGCAAAACATGAACTGACCCATGTTTAGTACAGTCAATGACCAACCCCTTTTTTATGGGCAGAAACCAGAAAGGGGCCGAAGAAAAAAGTTAGAATTGTTGACAGAAGTGTCCTTCTATAGGGTTAAAGCAGATATACGAAGAGAAGAAAAGAGAGATTCTTTTTTTTCCCTTCAACAACATTGACAATTAAATGAAATAATATGAAAAGTTATTGGCAAACTTGAAATCACAAAACAAAATTGAGAGATTTACTACCTTTATTAAAGGAGGCATTTGTTTGTTTAAAATCATTTTGAGCTGCAGAAACTACAAATTTTTCAAAGTTGCTTTGTAGAAAGTGATTTTCACTCTTGTTGAAGCATGGTATGCACTTACCGCATTAGAATTTCTACTTGAGTTAATGATCTGACAGAGCCACTTAATCCTGCCAATAAAATATGTATAATTCATATGACTTTCTGAACTATTAAAATCCTTATTAGTATTATTAGTCATAATACTAATGGGTATTCACTTTGAAAATCATAGGTTTACAATTCAATTTTCTATAATGTATATTAAGTATCAATATAGTTTTCATTTAGTCATCTTAATTTTAGTGTTAGTTACATCTCTTTGCTCATGATTTCCTTTTCCTAAAAATACTTCCTTCTCTTGCCTACCATGATATCACAAGTTCTCCTCTTCAATCTATCTGTGACTTCAGAGTCTCCATTGCCAACTCCTCTTCTAGTAGACCACTGGAATTTCTCAAGCTTTCAGTCTTGTCCCTTTTCTTCTTATACAAACTTTTTTCAGCAAACTGATCCACTGCCAAAGTTTCAATGATTTTCTTTATCTTGATGACTTAAAATGTATATATTTAGCCTGAACTATTATTTTGATCTCAAGGTCTACATATTTATTACATTCTTGCTATCTCCTACTTGATATCTTACTGGAAACACTGGCACAATTTGTCCAAAACTGAATGCAACCTTTGCTATCATTCTCAACCTTCTCCATCTCAGTAAATGGTAACACCGTCCATTCTGTCACTCAAGCCGGAATCTATCAAGGAAGTCATACTTAACTTTTCCTTCACCCTCACTTTCTACAGTCAGTCAAGGAACCTACTCCTGAAATCATTGTTGCACTATCTGCTAACTTGGATGTAAATTAAAAAAAATAAATTAAAAAAAAGAATCAATCCTAAATGACTTTCCTAATACTCCAGTTATTTCTATTCTCACCCCACCACCATGGTCCAAGCTTCTGTCATTTTTTTTTTTGTCTTGGACAATTCAGATGATAAATATCACTCTTTAGCCTTGCTGAACTCAGATATTAGTGAGTAATCTCTAGTAATTGAATGGCCCTTCAATAAAATTAGAGATCAGAATGTAAACTGAAGCCAATACACCTGAAACAAGTAAAGCCCATGTCTACATGTCTAAATAATAAATAAGCTAAAGAAAAAAATCACAAGTATCATAAAATGTTTAGAACTACATAAAATAAGGGCACCTGGGTGGCTTACTTGGTTAAGCATCTGACTTCAACTCAGGTCATGATCTTGTTGTCTGTGAGTTCGAGCCCCACGTCGGACTCTGTGCTGACTGCTCAGAGCCTGGAGCCTGCTTTGGATTCTGTCTCCCTCTCTCTCTGCCCCTTCCCTGCTCACCCCCTGTCTCTCTCTCTCTCAAATATAAATAAACATTAAAAAAAGAACTACATAAAATAATTTTGCATAAATATTTGTGTGAAATGATTTAGAAGGTGATTCACAAGCTTAAATGAAAATGCTAGGAAACAAGAAAAATCAAGTACTAAGTGACTTTTTAATCTAAAAAAGGTAAGATAAAGTAGAATTTTAAAAAGTAGAAAAAATTATAAAGAAAGGATTAATGACAAGAAAGAACTGAAATAATATCAAGTTAATCAACAAATTCAATAGTAATATTTGAAAGAAACTAATCCAATAGACATAATAGGTCCCTGATTATGAAGAGAGAAATTTAAATATTAGAAATAAGGGAGCTATAACTTTAGATATAATTGAGTCTTAAAAAATTATAACATACTATGAATTTATTAATGCACATATGTTTGGAAACTTGGAAGGAATGATCACTCTTGTAGAAATATGAATTAAAATGACTCAAGAGAGATAAAAACCTCTGAATACTGTAATAACTTTTAAAGAAACTAAATGCATAGTTGAAAATCCTCTTGTAACATATACACTGGACTCAGATGGTTTTATATGTGGGCTTTTAAATTTTTTTAATGTTTATTTATTTTTGAGAGAGAGAAACAGAGCATGAGCGGGGGAGAGGCAGAGAGAGAGAGACACACACACAGAATCTGAAGCAGGCTCCAGGCCCTGAGCTGTCAGCACAGAGCCAACCTTGGGTCTTGAACACAAGAACCACGGGATCATGACCTGAGCCAAAGTCGAACACTGAGCCACCAAGGTGTCCCTATACATGGATTTTTAATCCAACTTTCAAAGAACTGATGATCTTAATTTATTGCAAATAGTTACAGAGAAGAGAAAAAGAGAAAACATACCCCAATTCATTTTATCAAGCTAGTATAACCTTCATATCCAAACCTGAATAAGAACAGCATAAGAAAGGAGAATTATTGACCCATTCACCTAATAAGCATGGTTATAAATTACTAAATAATACATTGTAAAGTCTTGCCTCTCTGTGTACCACTGACTCCATACTCCCTTGAAGGTCACACTATTTGCAGGTGTCTAGCAATCCTCACCATATTAGTAACTCTCAGACTGAAATGGTCCCCTTCCACTTATCAGAACCCAGAATGTCAGATACGTATTCCCATTGTGCATATCACTCCCCAAGTTTAATTTGACTAAAATTAAACTCAGTATTTCCTCCATCAAAAAACTGACTTCCACTATCCTTGTCTTCACCTTACTTTTTTCCACTGTCATGTTTTTGTTACCCACGTTTGCCAATTTCACATTATTATCTTGAATTTCTCCTTTCGTTAGTTGCAGTCATCTGATTTAGTCTTTAATAATATATCTCACATCAGTCTCTTTCCATCTAAACCCATTTCCACTGTCCTTGCCCAAAGGCCTGTCACGAATATAGAGCACAGCATCTTCAACAAGCCTCTTGTTTTCTTCCAATCTGCACTGCTCACCACTGCCAGTTTTTTGTTAAAACACCCACTCATCATTAAATCACCATTTTCTGTTCTTCCATGGTTCATTATTTCTTAATGCAACAGGGCTGTGAGATTTTAAGATTCCTCAATATCAGTTCTTAAAATCTCATTAACATTATTTCCCATTTCTAGCCTGAATATCTTCATGTCCCATGGTACAATAATCGTTATAAATTAAATCATTATAAGTCAACCACATTGAAAGCTAAAATAAAGACAGCCTACTATGGAATTGTAAATAATATTTTTAGTTGCATCATGTTTTGTTTTATTTAGTGTACATCAAAATTGAAATTTTGGAGAAACTAAACTGAAAAAGGAGTTTATTAATCTATGGGCATTTTTTAGCAGATTATTTTCTTCTTACTTTTTTTTTTTTTTAAGTGTTATCTTGCTTAATGACAAATAAGTTGTAAAAAAGGTGTTTTTTTGTTTGTTTGTTTGTTTTAGGATGGTGACTAGTCTTTGAAAGGAAACATTTGGCTGTGATTATTAATTTGTTTGTTCCATAGAGTATAGGGAAAGCGCTTGACATGTCTTGTCTGACATTATCTTAAAGGGGTTTATTAAGAAAATTGCCTGTAACTTGTACCAATCTGTGGTTTCTGCATTTTCCCTTTGGCTTATGCTTTCTAATTCCCTGGTCCCAAACCACATCAGTTGTTTCTTAATTTACTTTAAAGCCACATATTATCATGACAATGTCTGTTACTCAAGACCCCTGAGTCCCTTGCCAACCTCAGTGGTTATTTAATATAATGGCAGAGATTATGTGATTGACAATGAAATTAGATCTCAAGCTGATATCAAAAACAGTGACTGATCTTTGGTAGGTATCTGCATCTTGGGTTTGTTCTGTCCCTGTTCTTTGCATTGTCTAAAATTCTTAGATTACTTTACAAAATGATTTTCTAATAACATCAAGTACAGCATCAAAATCACAATATTCTAAGATTAGAATTGCCTAATAATAAATTGGTTTTTCATTTATAATTAACTGTGACAGAAACTATTTTATCTTATTTTTAAAATTTAAATTTTCTATCTTCTTGTATATTTATATCCACAATTTTGGTCACATGAAGATTGTTTGTAAAAACACAAATATTGTTTGTTTGTTTTTTTACCCAGTTGCATTTTGTCACTCGGTTTTTATAGCAATTTTTATTTTAAGTGTATACATTAAGAATACATCTTTTTACTTAGCTAATATTTTATTTCAATTTAGATAACTGCATTAGTGTATATAAATTTAAAATAAAGTTTGTAATATTTAAGTTATAAAAAAGCATCCCTAAGTTTTTTTCAAGTTTAGGGATTTAGTCCCCATATTCTTGAAAGCTTCAAAACAAAAAATGAGATTGCCAAATTTTGGCTATTAAAATTCAGGATCATATTATGCCTTTAGTATTTAATTTTTAATCCTTCAAGCAAACTTACATGAAGTATCTGCATAAATAATTTTGTTGAAAGTAAAGAAATTCATCAGTGATTCTCATTTAAATAAATTTAATGAAAATGTACATTTTTCCCAAGTATTAGATATTTTTTCTTAATTCAGAATGAAAATATTTCATAATTCACATCTCCCTAGAACTTTTTGAAAAATGTTGTTTGCCAACTGTTTTTCATAAAGAAAATCACACACGCAGACATTTATAGCCTCAAAGAGTAGACTGCAAATATAATTTTAGACGTAGCACTTCTTACCTTGAGATGAGGTTTCTTAGCCAGCATCGTACACTGCTGTTTCTAACATTAATTTCTCATCGCCCGGTAACCTCACTACTACCTAAAAATGTGTTCCACTGGCTCATAAACAATTATATCATCAATCCCCTCTGTGTGTAACAAGAGACCTTAACCACAGAACTGGGAAATAAAAGGAAGAATTATGCCAGAAGTAACAACGGTGCCAGAAACCTGCTTTGCAGTGATTGGCTAACTGGGGCCAACCAGTTGAGTTTCATTCATCAGACTTGTTGAGTTAACCTTTACAGGCATTTTTTTTTTTTTCCATTTTCTCTATTTTTCTTTTCTGGAGTCTCCTTTGATTTCATGCTGGCTTTTTAAATTGAGGATAAAGTTAATTCACTTAACAATGCCACAGCTGGAATTAAGTATGCCTCTTCTCCTACCGCTGAGGGGAGGGGCCGTTGCTGGTTGGTGGTGTCTTATTGGATGCCCAACACCCTTGAGGGCTGTTGCTGAATCAGTGGTGCCTCTAGCGACAGACAAGAAGTTAACTAATTATGAACATATGGTTTGGCAGACACCTTGTTAGCTTGCTGCTGCGTAGGTGTTTGGAAGGAGGTAAGGGGAAAGTTTGAGGTAGAAGGTGTGGTTAAAAGTCCCACTGACAAGCCTGGGGGCGATTTGATTGATCCTAATCTATTCTTTTTGTCAGGAATCAGCATGCTTCTGGCAGCAACAGCTTGGTAATAACAGAGATTTGTGGCCCTTAAGCTCTTGTGGTGATAGTCGGCACACGACCAGTCAACTGGCTCCTTACAAGGCCCGCATTTAATTGGCCACAATAGTGGGAACAGAAATGAGATGTTAGGTCAAGGTACAACACATGGCCTACCTGAAATGGTTCACAATGATCTGAGGCACAGATGTCATCTTTTATTGGAGTTATTCTCTTATGGCGTGATTGCCATAAGAGAAGCCTTGAGAAAAGGGCTGCGGGAGAGCCTTCAGTAAGAGCCATGCAAGTACACTATTTATACTTGAATACCTAGGGAAAAAGCCAGATGTATAAAGGATAACGGGAAGACATATTAGACTAAAAATGACTGGGTCTGATGAAGAATTAAGTGGATTTTCTATTTTATGAAAGGAAGGCTTCTTGAGAAATTAATAATGGATAGCTTGAAATATTCTTTAAATTCTATGTCTGACAGGTAACTTGGAAAATCACACACCTCTAGTATTCAACTGCATAGCTGTAACCTAACAGATATTTTCCCCATTATCCACAAATTTGTATATTGTACTTGTACTTGGTATCCATCACTTATACCCAAATATTTAGGGCACTATAGTCTCTGTACCATAAAGGCTTCCACTCAAAAGTAGCCACAATCAATGGGGATATCACAGGTTTTGTTCATTGATTCTTAGACCTGTTGTCTAAGTTTTTATCAGCTTAATCTAAAACTCTAAATTTTATGGATACAAAAAAACCCAAAACAAACAAACAAAAACCTCCATGATATCTATGGAGGATCAGTTTGCCTACCTGGAAACTCTACTCTTAAAAGATTCGCTAAATCTTTGTCTTTTACTTACTGATTTCCTTATGTCAAGTGTTCAAGGTAGTATAGACAGTACAGATATTTTACAGATCCTTTAAAATAGCATAGAGCAGCCCCTAGGTGGCTCAGTTGGTGAAGTGTCTGACTCTTGATTTCGGCTCAGGTTATGATCTCCCTGTTTGTGATTTCGAGCACTAACAGTGCAGAGCCTGCTTGGGGTTCTCTCTCTTTCCCCCCTCTCTCTCTGCCCCTCCCCCACTCATGCTTGCTCTCTCTTTCACTCTCTCAAAATACATAAACTTAAAAACAAACAAATAAAAAGGTAATATATAAAATAGCATAGATAATTATATAAAAATGATTATGTAGCCTCCCTTACTAGAATGTCACTACCAATGTTACAGTGAACTCATAGATGGGAGAAGAGTTACAGATATGACGAAGTGGACTCATATCTATGTTCTGCCATTACACAGAATACACATGAACAGTGTTGTGTGTGTGTGAATGTGTGTATATGGGTGAGTGAATATGGTTGTTGTTTGTTTTCCTGAGAATGGTTTATACAGACTTTCTTTTTTAAATTAGCTAGAATTCATTTTAAACACACAAAATTCTACATTTTGCTGAAAATACACCCAGAGGAAGCTTGGAATAAGGAAGATAAGAAGTGGGACAGTGTGGAGACTGGAATCCATAGTCAGATGGTTTGGGTCAAGCCTCTAAGACTTAGCAACAATGTGGCCTTGAGAAATTGTTAACTTCTTTAGGTTATGGTTTCCTCATCTGTAAGTAGTAGTACCTGACCTACCTGATCTACCTCAGGGGCTTGGTGTAAGGATGAATGGAGTTAATGTACAAAAAGCTTTTAGCACCAGGCCTGGCACAATTTATGTGCAAATATATGTTCGCTAAAAATGAGACAGACAGTGACATGCATTATTCTCATGTAGTTCCAGCTGTCTTTAGGTGGCCTGACACCTGGGTGTATTTCACAGAAACAGGGAATCCAAAAAAGGTGAGAATCTATCAAGTCTAAAAGCAGAACTTGGGGCGCCTGGGTGGCTCAGTCGGTTGAGCGTCCGACTTCAGCTCAGGTCACGATCTCACGGTCCATGAGTTCGAGCCCCGCATCGGGCTCTGGGCTGATGGCTCAGAGCCTGGAGCCTGCTTCTGATTCTGTGTCTCCCTCTCTCTCTGTCCCTTCCCCGTTCATGCTCTGTCTCTCTCTGTCTCAAAAATAAATAAAAACGTTAAAAAAAATTAAAAAAAAAATAAAAGCAGAACTTATTTAGGTCATAGGGTAAAGAAATCGCACAGGGTACAAGAGTTGAATAGGGTCTCTTGGGTGAATAGAAGGTTGCTTCAAGCCCCATGCACTAAGAGGTGACTCTGGGAGCCCACATATCAGTGCTATGCCTCCTTAGAGCTTCTAATTTTTGAAAAACACCTGCAATGGAGCCAAAACAGGATATTTTCATCAGATTACCTGATAGGTCTGATTAACTGACTTGTACCACTTGATTGTGGTGTCCTGCATACAGCAGGTGTTACATATTTGCTCATGAAAAGAGTCCTATTTTCTAGGCCCTTCATTTCAGCTGATGGAAAGTTTATTGAGCAGATCAATAAACAAAAAGAATCCTAATTCGTTAGTATTGAACTACCACTAAATCGATTTTTGTTTGTTTATTTTGTTATGAAATTGTGAGCTAAGAGTGCCTGCAGTGTATTATTTTAGGCCCTGGGTGCATAAATTGGTTCACTTTTTCTTATTTATATAAATGTCTATTATTCACCTACATCCTGGTAGTTTGCTTTATTATTTGATCTTTTGTATTAAGCAATATACATCATTAAGATAGTTTATTTTAAAGGAGAAAATACCTATTTGAAACTTGTGTAAAGAGAAAGCTTTCTATCAATGTTAAGAATACCTGTGTGTTTTCCATAGAATCATGTGTAACGTTTGGATTATATATTTTACTTGTAATAGACAAATTAAAAATCCCTTTCCTGAATATTATCTCATGCATTTTTCTTCATTTAAAACACATATGTTCTGAAGCACCTGGGTGACTCAGTTGGTTGGGCATCCAACACTTTATTTCTGTTCGGGTCATGATCTCACAGTTAATGGGTTCGAGCTCTGAGTTGGGCTCTGCTCTGACAGTGTGAAGCCTGCTTGGGATTCTCTCTTTTTCCCTTTCTCCCTCTCTCTCTGCCCTTCCTCGGCTCTCTCTCTCTCTCTCTCTCTCTCTCTCTCTCTCTCCACACACACACACACACACACACACACTCCCCTTCCTGGGGCACCTGGGTGGCTCAGTTGGTTAAGCATCTGACTTCGGCTCAGATCATGATGTCACGGTTGGTGAGTTTGAGCCCTGCTTTCTGCTGTCAGCATGTGGAGCCCACTCCTGATCTTCTGTTCCCTTCTCTCTGCCCCTCCCCTGCTTGTGCTTACACACACTCTCTCTCTCAAAAATAAAAAATAAACATTAAAAAAACCCATATATCTTCTATTTGTCAGCTTAGAAATACCAACTTATAGCTTTAAGATTTTACCAGGATTTACTTTAAGCTAGAAGTGGGGGTACTGTCCCGGGTGGTTCAGTCGGTTAAGCTTCCCACTCTTGATTTCAGCTCAGATCATGATCTAGGTTTCAGGACTCTGCCAGCGTGGAACATGCTTAGGATTCTCCCTCTCTACCCCTCCCTTGCTTGCACTCTCTCTCAAAATAAATAAATAAACTTAAAAAAAAATAAAAATAAACTAGAAGTCAGAATTTTAGGACCAGAGACTGTACCAGAAAGCATTTAGACCACTGAATTCAATGACATACTTTATTTATGTTTACAGAGGAGAACCAGGTTGATAAAAGTGATGTGATACTCAAGTTCATACAACTGAAACCAAAACCCAGAATGTCCATCTGTCACATGTTTCTTATATGAAAGGCTCTATTTGTATATTAAAAATTTAGAATAATAGAATAGAAATATACAATATATTTGTGAAAAAAAATCAAGTTGTTACTACCGCAATTTTATCTACAAATAAGAGAACCTAATCTTGCTTAGGGAATGTTTTATTCTTTTAATGCTTAGCATAAGGAGCCATTCTTAAATCAGACTTCCTACATTTATCAATTGTCTCAGAATCTCAAGAATTCATGGTTGGTAGAAACTTTTATTAAAATGAAGACCAAACAGAATTCACAAAAATCATTATCTATGTTAAAGCAAACAAGGAACATCATATTCACTTGAAACTGCAACATTTTCGGCATTAAGAATTATCTAGTCTAGTGATGATTTTGAACTCCTTTTTGAGGGAGACTGGGATTTTGATAGTGAAAACTTGAAGAGGTGGTGACAAACAAAGAGGTGACTGAGAACCCACAGGCAGGGTTCTGAGTTCCTTCATCCATATTCAAAAGGGCATTGTGGTAGTTTAGAAATATGTTCACAACTTCTCTGACACTCCTCTGTTTGAGAGATGGAACCTAATGCTTCTTTCCTTGAGTAAGGACTAGACTTACTGACTCCCTTGGAACAAATATATTATGCCAGAAACACTATCATGTGGGTCACCTTATGACTTCCTCATGAAAACCATCATGGCCTTGCCATCTCTCTGGGATCACTCATTGTGGAGGGAGTCAACAGCTATGTCTTGGGTGCACTCAGGCAGCCACGTGAAAAGGCCCAGGTGAAGAAGTACCAAGTCCTCTGTGAACAACTGTTTGGAAGGAGATCTTGCTGTCTCAGTCAAATTAAGGATGAATGCAGCCCTGTCCCATGGTTTTAACAAAGGCAGGACAGCAAGTTCAATGATTCCATTAAATATTAGTAAGTGCTTAATGATGAAAATGGTTCATACCTCTAATAAGTCTGAGGAAGTCAGAATAAACAGAGTTCAGAAGACTTCTTTCCTGCAGAACTTCAAAAAATTCTTTAATATGATATACACATGTGAATCTGGTCAATTCTAGAGTCAAAAGGACTTGACTGCCTTCATTGGATTGCAAATCTTGGTAGCATGCTTTGTAGACCTGACTTGCAGGAAAGAGCTCTTTATCACTAATTGGGTGGCAAGAAAATAGCACCAATGGTTAAATGTTAGCGTGAGGTCTCTCAATACAGTAATGGATTGGACATGTGCAAGAGGTAGATATAAACAGGGTTATCATTAGCTGTTCAGTGTAGGATGGATGTCTTAATGTCTTACTAATACATGACTTTTTTTCCCTATGCTATATCCTCTCCTAAATGCTTCTGAATAATAAAACTTATTTTACAGAACAACAAACTAACTTTCAGAAGAATGGCTAGTCGCTTGAGGTAGAAAACTGTCAAAATGGCCCAGCGAGGAATTCAGTGTTTGTTTGTTTTTTTTCCATTATGTGGCCAGATTGTCTCCAAGATGATCCTGGAATGTCTAATTCTATCAGGATTTCTCAACTTCTCTACTAGCTCCAGTTACTCATAGTCTTGAACGCAGCCTTTTCTGTATTTTCTCCTGTTCTTCCTTCTTCTTCATTGACTATCAACAATTTCCTATCCTTTAAGAATCTTTTTCTAACCAATATTTATTGATCATTTATTACATTTTAAATACTACATTTAGTATAATATGTAATGTACTTATGAATAAATGGAAAGACAAGTAATTTCTTCAAGGTCACACAAATTTTGAAGTTACTTGGGTTAGACCTTGGGTCTGACTCTGGTACCCATGCTTTTTACCACTATGCATATTTCTGTGATCTATTTAATTCAAAGTGCTTGCTCCTGCAAATAAATTAATATACTTTCAGTACCATTTGTGGGGCCCTAGCATACAGGACCGTATTTCATTTATTAATATTATGTGAGTGTCACTTCTCATTTCATAGAAAATTATATATACTGTGTATGTAAAGTAGTGCTTGATGCCAACTTTAAGTGCCTCTGTATGTATCCTTAAGCAGCTTCAATCACTCAGTGAGGGTAAAAAATATAATTATTAAGAACATGACCCTTAAATGTAGATAAAACTGGATTCAAATTCTGACTCTGTCTTTAAATAGCTACAGGACCTTAGTCAAGTTGCTTAGCTCTTCAGTCTCAGTCCCTTTCTGCATAAAATGACAATGTTAACAATCTTAAAGCATTCTTGCAAAGATGACATGATAAAATATATAGAGTGCCATGCATTTATAATTTTGCAATATGCGAGGATAATGATTAATATATCTTTGTATTTCACTAACACTATGTCTGAAGTCTTGCTGAATAAATTTTTTTTTCAGAAGGAACAGAACAAAATAAATACTTGGATATCCCTTTTTCCATTATCCAAAGACAAGGTACACAATATGACCATAATGGATTCTTGCAGAATCAAATTAAAAAGCACAAATCTAAAAATAAGTTGTCTAAATTTTGAAAACTGAAGAATATACTTAAAAAATTATAGAAATTCAGTAGTAGAAAGAACATTAGAGATTCTTTTTTTTTTAAATACAAAATTTATTGTCAAATTGGTTTCCATACAACACCCAGTGCTCATCCCAACAGGTGCCTTCCTCAATACCCATCATCCACCCTCTCCTTCCTCCCACCCCCCATCAACCCTCAGTTTATTCTGTTTTTAAGAGTCTCTTATGGTTTGCCTCCTTCCCTCTCTAACTTTTTCCCCCTTCCCCTCCCCCACAGTCTTCTGTCAAGTTTCTCTGGATCCACACAAGAGTGAAAACATACGGTATCTGTCTTTCTCTGTATGACTTATTTCACTTAGCATAACACTCTCCAGTTCCATCCACGTTGCTACAAAAGGCCAGATTTCATTCTTTCTCATTGCCAAGTAGTATTCCATTGTATATATAAACCACAACTTCTTTATCCATTCATCAGTTGATGGACAGTTAGGCTCTTTCCATAGTTTGGCTATTGTTGAAAGTGCTACTATAAACATTGGGGTACAAGTGCCCCTATACATCAGCACTCCTGTATCCCTTGAGTAAATTCCTAGCAGTGCTATTGCTGGGTCATAGGGTAGATCTATTTTTAATTTTTTGAGGAACCTTCACACTGTTTTCCAGAGTGGTTGCACCAATTTGCATTCCCACCAACAGTGCAAGAGGGTTCCCGTTTCTCCACATCCTCTCCAGCATCTATAGTCTCCTGATTTGTTCATTTTAGCCACTCTGACTGGCATGAGGTGGTACCTAAGTGTGGTTTTGATTTGTATTTCCCTGATGAGAAGAGACATTGAGCATCTTTTCACGTGCCTGTTGGTCATCTGGATGTCTTCTTTACAGAAGTGTCTATTCATGTTTTCTGCCCATTTCTTCACTGGATTATTTGTGTTTCAGGTGTAGAGTTTGGTGAGTTCTTTATAGATTTTGGATACTAGCCCTTTGTCTGATATGTCATTTGCAAATATCTTTTCCCATTCCATTGGTTGCCTTTTCATTTTTTTGATTGTTTCCTTTGCAGTGCAGAAGCTTTTTTTTTCATGTGGCCCCGGCAGTTCATTTTTGCTTTTAATTCCCTTGCCTTTAGGGATGTGTCAAGTAAGAAATTGCTGCAGCTGAGGTCATAAATGTTTTTTCCTGCTTTCTCCTCTAGGGTTTTGATGGTTTTCTGTCTCATATTCAGGTCCTTTATCCATTTTGAGTTCATTTTTGTAAATGGTATAAGAAAGTGGTCTAGTTTGATTCTTCTGCATGTTGATGTCCAGTTATCCCAGCACCATTTTTTTTTATATGAAATTTATTGTCAAATTAGTTTCCATACAACACCCAGTGCTCATCCCAAAAGATGCCCTCTTCAATGACCATCACCTCCCCTCTCCTCCCTCCCACCCCCCATCAACCCTCAGTTTGTTCTCAGTTTTTAAGAGTCTCTTATGCTTTGGCTCTCTCTCCCACTCTATCCCAGCACCATTTGTTAAAGAGACTGTCTTTTTCCCATTGGATATTCTTTCCTGCTTTGTCAAAGATTAGTTGGCCATACTTTTGTGGGTCCAATTCTGGAGTCTCTATTCTATTCCATTGGTCTATGTGTCTGTTTTTGTGCCAATACCATGCTGTCTTGATGATTGCAGCTTTGTAGTAGAGGCTAAAGTCTGGGATTGTGATGCC
The DNA here is from genome assembly GCF_014898765.1 of Herpailurus yagouaroundi. Classification (NCBI taxonomy): domain Eukaryota; kingdom Metazoa; phylum Chordata; class Mammalia; order Carnivora; family Felidae; genus Herpailurus; species Herpailurus yagouaroundi. Next base: position 82,226,985 of record NW_024412400.1, read on the forward strand.
TCCCACTTTGGTCTTCTTCTTCAATATTACTTTGGCTATTCAGGGTCTTTTGTGGTTCCACACAAATTTTAGGATTGCTTGTTCTAGCTTTGAGAAGAATGCTGGTACAGTTTTGATTGGGATTGCACTAGAGATTCAAATGACTCAGATCCTTATATCAAATTAGTGCCCAGACCTGAATTTCCTAATGGTCTTGTCCACAGAGTGCTTTTCAAGTTAGCAAAATATTCAAGTAAGATATTCAAGTAAGACTGAAGATGAGGTGTGGCCATATTTCATAGCAAAGTAAGACTTAGGAGTTGGCAACTTATAACCCATATGGCTATGGGTTTTTTTAAGTTAAGATCTAGAACTTCCTGATTTCTTCTTTCTTCCACTTATTTCCAACACACTTCCTCAATAAAGAGATGACGTCTAAGATAATAAAAACTCTCTTTCTCATTTGTCATCAAGCCTAAGATTTCTTGAGTGAAACAAGGTCTAGAGAGGCATCTTGTAGCATTGTTCAAAAGACCATTGGATGAGTCTATCAGGGTTTGAACAGTTCCTTTAGGGAAGTATATATCTGTTCTCAGTTTGAGGAAAGTTTTGTTGGCTCTCAGATTTTTCAGTTTTTATCTGGCATGGAGTAGTGGCTGAGAGACAGTATAAAGCATCCAAACTCTAAAGTAGATTTCTCAGGTCATAATCTGCCTCTACCATTCATTAACTATGAATCCCGGGACATATTTCTTAGATTTTCTCTATGTCAGTTCTCTCATTTGTGAAATGAGAATAAGAAGAGTATCTAAATCAAAAGTTTGTCCTGAGAATTAAGTGCATTCATGAAGGCATTTAGATTAATTCTTAGTTTATAGTATGAACTCAATATGCATTATGATGTAGTTTGAATTCAAGGCTATTATGTTGAATAAGAAATTTTTATTCAAATTTTAAAATTCATTTTGTTGTTTCTAATTTTATAGCTTTGAGTTCTTTCATGGTTCCTATGCCTTCTTTACAATCAGAATTTGTTGAAGCAGGAGAGTACACTAAGGGGGAATTTGGGCACTGAGTCAGCATTCACTGGCAGACTGTTGAATACACTGGAATCTCGGTTTGGACTTGGTCAACATCAGAATTTGGAAAATAAAGCAGATTGCTTTGTTTTTACTTTTATTGCAGTAATATCATTTCAACCTCCAAATCCTCTTTAGGCTTTTAATTTTTAGCCAGTGGGAACACTATGACAAATTGTTTTTCTGCCTATGTTATTTATCTCTATCTCCAGAGAAATATCTTAGGGACCCAGGGCATAGTATTCAGAGGCAGCACAAAGTAGGTAACAGTTATTTTTATCTGACGTGTGGGATCCTTAAGGGAATGGTCTCTATCTTGTTCACTTTGTGATCCCTTGTGAGCAGTGCGATGTCTAATGTCATGCAGCTCATTTAATACATGTTGTATAAAAGAACTTGCCTACAACTCTGTTGGAACATATATCTAAGATGGAAGAGGATCTCTGTGATAGAATATCTGTTGTCAACTCAACAACTTCCCTATTCTGATTATATCATCCTGATACTGTCTCTATAGCAACCTTATCAAACCACCTCTACTTTCTTCAAACCTCCATCAACCCCCAGAGGACTTTCCCAGTTATACCCTATTTTTGTTTTCCTTGCTTCTGTAAAGAAAGGGTCGTTTTTTCTGTCTAAGGCTTTTACTTATTAATAGATCAGATTTCATTATTTCTTCTTGGGAAGCTTGCTAGTGATTGTCTCGGATTCTTCTCATGAACTTTAAATATGTTTGTCTCTTTCATTAAAAAAAAAGTGATAGCGCACTCTCAACTTCTTGTCCTTTTCTACCTCTTATCTATATTCTCTCATTGTTTTCATTTGTTTTAAATTGCTCAGGGTAGAAAACCATCTGGTAAGAAGGGGAATGGAGAGTCAGAGTCTAATGGATACTGAGTTTCAGTTTGGGAGGATAAAAATGTTCTAAAGATAGCTGGTGGTGATGGTTGTATGAAAATGTAAATGTAGTTAATGCCACTTAAAAATAATTCAATTGATAAGTTTTATGTTTATGTATATTTTACCACAATTTAAAAGCAAAACAAAACAAGTTGCTTATGATCAATGTTTCCATGTCCTCATCTTGCACTAACTCTTAAACTCATTCTAATCTGCATTTTACTTCCATTACTCTACTGAAGTAGCTCCTGCTAATGAAACAGGTAAGTTTCATGTTGCTAAATTCAATGGGTGATTTTCAATCCTCATCTTAATTGACTTCTCAGCAGCATTTGGTAACTCTTTTTTTCTCATTGAAATTCCTTCATCCTTTCTTTCTTGACTTAACACTGCTGGAGCTATTTTTCTTCACCTCAGTCACTCATCCCCCTTACCAATCCTTTTTTCTCCCTGTACCTGAACATTATATATTGAGATTTTTCAAAATTTAACCCTAAACCTTCTTATCTTTGCTTTATACCCTTTCCCTAAGTTTTCTCATCAGTGTCCATGTCTTTAGCTACCAACTATATGCAGGGGGCTATAAATAAATATCTCTGTGTAGACTTTTTTCTTAGTTCTAGATGCAAAAATCTTCCACTCCTCAAATCCTATTAGGTATCTTCCAAACACTTCAAATCCCCCATATACAAAAGTGAACTCAGGAATCCTCTCAGCAGCTCCCTATCCCTGCTCTGGCATTCTACTCACACCCCCCAAATATGAACTTTTCCAGGGTGTTCTCACTCAATTAGTGACACCACAATCCAGCAAAGTATGAAAGCTAGCAATCTTGACACTCTCTCTTTCCCACCTTATTTCTCATATACATGAACCAACAACTCCTTGTAATTTTATCTCCTAAATACGTCTCAAGTCTATCGCATCCTTTTCACCTCTGTCACAACCATCCCACTCATCAATACCACCAAACTTGTCCAAAATACCAGACTACCTTAATCTTCATCTTCTGGTAGATTCCAGGCTGGCTCTTCCCATATCCTTTTAGAACTGCCTCCAATCCAAACTCCACAATACTGCCAAAATAATATTTTAGGAAACTACATTTTATCTTATTATCCATCCTTGTTTAAAGCCATCTAATATTTTCACATTGTTCTGATGAAAAAGACTAAAAATCTTTACTAAGTTCAGTATAGCATGTGCTTTATCTCTATCGAGCACTTTTGGTCTCTCACTTCTGCATTCTCTCTCTCTCTCTCTTAATTCCAGTTACACTCTCTCTTAATTCCAGTTACACTGACCTCAGAGACTGAGACATGACCATCATGACATGCATAGCTGAAGGTCATTTCCAATTTTCATTCATAGCCCAGAATTTACTGAAGTTTGTTCTATTCTTTATACCAAACTTATTTGGAAGGAGAAGGCTCATGGCTGGCATTGTACCTGCTTACTAATTTTACATAAGCCCTGTTATGGCTGATCTAGATCACTAACTAGCCAGGTGGGAAAGACAAGGAATACAAACAGAACAGAAAGAGACATGCTTTTAGTAACCAATGAGTTGCTTAGGTATAAGGGTGGTACCAGGAGGTATAGAGCACAACTGTAGGAAACCCATATTCACAGTACTAAAAGCCTAAGCAAGTGCATATTATGTGTCATGCACGATGCCATATCTTGGCCATTTCCTTAGTGAAGTGGTATTAAAAGGAAGCTAATGTAATGAATCCCACTGTAGAACCAGTTAAAAGTTCTTGCAGAACCTCTGTGGAGAGTCACCCCTTCCAGAGGAATTCAAGAAAGATTTCACTGAGATATTTTATGTGGGGCCTGAGGTTAGATAGTAGTTTGCCAAATGGAGAAAGGCAGATGGAATTTTCAGTGGAGGGAGGAAAACACAGATGGAATTTATATTTAACTACACGTTTGGTTGGGAAAAAAAGTCTGCAAACCTGATATTTTATCTTAAAAGTACACAATTGTCCACCGTTATATAGCATTGAGAATAACTTTGCAATAAAATATTACCATTTATATTATTTATAATCCAAAAGCTTGGACCATTGGTCCCTTTCCCGCCAAACAGGATGTTGCCATTAGGGTGGCTTGCATCCTGCTGAAAGCAGAATGTCTGATGTTTAAGGCACAAAGACATTGTTTAAAGAAGCCTTATGATTTTGAACAAACAGGGCCAGCAGGGGGATTTTAACCTGCCCTCCCTAACAGGCACAACAGCCTGTGTTTGTAAACAGAGCCTTATTGCACTAGTGAGAGCGGACACAGAACAGTGTCAGCTCATTAATTGGGTGTCAGCTCCCTGCAGGGAAGAAAGCTTAATGAGTCCTCTCATCATAAAGAACTGGAGCTCAAGGGAGGGGCGAATGGCTTAGAGAAAGGGAGAAAGATTTGTCCAGCAATAACTACACGTATAGAAAAGCCCCAAGCCCACCTGTTGGGATGAAGAGAGAGCAGCATTTGGGAACGGATGGTTTCTCTGTATTCTGCTATTCAAAGGGAAACCTGAGTTTATGGACTTACAAAATGCAGCAATTATCAGCGTGCATGCTCATGTGTATTGTGAGTGTAATAAATCGAAATTATTCAAAATATATTTTCGTATAAAGTTTATGAACTTTTTTCTTATTCTGTTCGAGATATAAATATTCTCCAACTTTCCCACACAAAATCTTCTCTAACGAAGCACATGCCACTCAAGGCTTGTTTGAAACTCAAATATGTCCCTTATGCCTTCAGCAGACATCATGAAAACAGGTCAAATTTGTCTTGTGCCTCATAGTCCTCAGTCATTTAAAAACCACTCCACAAAAAAATTCCTTAAACCTGAAAAAAAGCCTCTTTTTGAATTCTTATTTTCTAATTGAACCTAATAATCACATACGAATGCCCAGTTTTCACATAATCCTGTAAGCTTACACCTGATCTTAGTTCATTATTAGGACAGTATGTTTTTCCACCTTGGGCTACTGGTCTTATTAACTTGTGAGATCTCTCAATATTAAAATATAGTAGTCCATTATTATGTATTTCCCCCAATCTATTTACATTTTTACTTTGCTAATGGTATTTTCTCCATGGGTTTGATTACTAAATTGAATTTTAAATTTCTTCCTCACTTCACTGTTTTTCTCAGTCTTAGAAGAATCTCAAAATCTGTACTCTTTGCTGATTGATTTCTCAACCATAGTGGCTTTTCCAGAACTTTTCCCCTCATATCAAATCACTAGTTCTTTCTCTCATCCTCATTGACCTCCTGACCCCATACATGTTTTAGCAGTTAAATGTGTCATGTGTTTTGCTGAGAAAATTAGGGAGATTTAATTATCCATCACTTCCATAAATCCCTCATTTTCTTCTCTCTAAAATTAATCTATTGTTGGGGTTTCAGAAAGGGATCTAGGTTCCTTCCACTTAAATCTTGATAGGCTTGTGAATGCTTTGACAAACAGGTGGAAGTGGTGCTAAATAGAGGCGGATGAAAGAAAACCATGAAACTTCCATCTTGTTTGTTGAAATATTCCTTCATGGAGACCTGAGCTGCAGTGTTAGAAATTCTACTACACTGAGATCACCATCCTGGAGGGTTCATGTAGAGAGGCCAGCCACGTGGAGAGGCTCTGAGACTATATGCAGGGAGGAAGCCATTGGGGTCATCTCTGTCCAAGCATGTGACATGTGAGTGAAGAAGCTTCCTGGTGATTCCAGCTCCCAGCTTTTCAAATCTTCGCAGCTGAGGCTCTAAATACTGTGGAACACAAAAACAAACCATGTTTTCTGAGCCTAGCCCTAATTCCTTATGCACAGAATCTATAAGTATGATAAAATAATTTTGTTTGGGGGTAATTTGTTATGCAGCAATAAGTAATTGGATCATCTGCCTACTACCAAGTCTTCCTTCAATGAGTAGGGAACCTTTCTACACACTCTCCAGCTTTTGATCTCTCTCTCCATTAACTGCCCTTTTCTTATCTTCAAATATTTTGATAAGGGTTCTATTGAACCTATAGATTGCTTTGGGTAGTATAGACATTTTAGCAATATTAATGCTTCCATTCCATGAACATATATATCTTTCCATTTGTTTGTGTGATCTCCAACTTCTTTCATCAACGTCTTCTAGTTTTTCAGAGTACACGTCTTTCACCTCCTTGATTAAATTTACTTCTAGGTTTTTAAAATTATTTTTGATGCAATTGTAAATGGGATTGTTTCTTATATATTTTTATATGGCTATATTAGTTTTGCTAGGATTTTGTTAATCATTTATGCATCCATGTGCACAAATGTTGTTTACCTGTACTTTTATTTTCTCATGATGTTATTGTCTGGCTTTGATATTGATATAATATTGGCCTCATAGAATGTGTTGGAAATTGTGCTTTCTCTGGTTTCTGAAATAATTTGTCAAAGCTTGTTACTATATTTCATTTAATATTTAATATTTCATTTAATGACTTTCATTTTCATTTAATATTAAATTAATTTTAAATATTTCATTTATTATTTCATTTAATATTTAATTTCACCTAGAAGCCTCAGCTTTTCTTTGTGAGAAGATGTTTACTTAATTTTCTTTATTGGTTATAGATATATTCAGACTTTCTCTTTCTTCTTGAGTCAGTGTTAATTTTTGCCTTTGTAGGAATTTGTATATCTTGTCAAAATTGTCCAATTTGTTAAAAATTTTTATGGTATTTTCTTATGATTTTTTAAAATTTATTTTGGTCAGTAATGATGCCCTTTAGTTATTCCTGATTTTGGCAATTGGGGTCATCATACTCATTGTATGATTTGTATGTCTTCCATGTGACAGCATATAACTTCTTACATAGTATAAGGACTTTCCAATAGTATACTTCCTTTTTTTTCTGTTGAAGCTTCTGTACTGTTTTTCAATTATTTTTCAAAGATATTTTAATTTAAAGCATTGTATTTTAGCCAAGTAGTTGCCATTTTGGGGGATTGTCATTCTGTATACAGTTCCAGATTCCCATCTGAGATAGTTTCCTTTTGACCTGAAGCACTTCCTTGATGTTTTTGTTGTGCAGGTCTTTGGTGACATATTCTTTTAGCTTTCTATGTCTAAAATAAGTCTTTCCTTCACCTTCATCTTTAAAAAATATTTTTGCTGGGTAGAGAATTTGAGATTTGTGGTATTTTTTCTTTCAGTTCTTTAAAGATGTTGCCCCACTGCCTTTTGGCTTCAATTGTTTCCAACATTATGTTTGCTGTTGTTCTCATCTTTCTTCCTACACATGTAATGTGCTTTCCCTTCATTTGAAACATTTTAAAATGGCTTTATCACTGGTTTTAAGTAAGTTGATTATGATGTACATTAGTGTAGTTTTGTTGTTGTTATTGTTTGTTTTTGTTTTGTCTTGGTTTGTGTTTGTTCTTGTTTTGTTTTGTTTTTTTCATGTTTCATGTGATTCGGGTTCATTGAACATCTTGAATCTGTGCATTTATAGTTTTCATTATATTTGGAACATTATATGCCATTACTCTTTCAAAGTTTTTTGTGTCTTGCCCTTTAGGACTCCAGTTTCATGTATATTAAATCATTTGAAGTTGTCCCACAGGCTACCAGTTCTCTGTTTATCTTTTTAAATATTTTTCTGTTTCATTTTGAATACTTTTAATCACTATGTCTTCAAATTCATGTATATATTCACCTGTAGTATCTATTTGTCATTTATATAATTCAGTGTATTTTTTCTCAGACACTATAGTTTCTATTCTTACAAGTTCAATTTATGTCTTTTTATATTTTAGCATACTCATTTTTTTCTCTAGATAATTGCACATATAGAATGCAAATGTAATAACTGTTTTATGCCTTTGCCCACTAATTCTATCATCTGTGTCATTTCTGGGCCTGTTTCATTTAATTTTTCTCCTTATTATAACTTGTGTTTCCTACTTCTTTTAATTGCTGGGAATGTTTGGTTGGGTACCAGAGTTTATGAATTTTGTCCTTGTTGAGGACTGCATTTAAAAAGTTTTATTTCCATAAATGTCCTTGAACTTTTTTGAAAATGCAGTTAAGTTACTTGGAAATGGTTTGTTCTTTCTCGTTCTTACTTTTAAGATTTGACAAACATGACTAGAACACGTTTAGCATAGGGCTCATTTTTCACAGCTAATGAGGAAAGCCCCACTGAATATGCTCCTCAATGACCTATGGATTATGGGGTTTTCTACTCTGACTGACGGGAATAGGGACAGAAACTATTCTCTGCCCTGTTTGAATTTTAGAGATTGTTTCCCCTATCTCTTTCAGGCAGTTCTTACTATAGCCTTGGGCGGCTTCCACAAATAAATGCAGTTTAATCAGTTACTCAGTACACAGCTGAGTCCTCAAGGGAGACCCTTTACTGATTTCCAGAATTTTTACTCCATGTGATTCTCTTTTCTCTTAGACTCTGTCCTGTGAACCCTAGCCACCTTGACCTCTCTGGACTCTAAGATCTCTTTACTCAATGCAAGGAGACTACCTGGCTCCACCTGGGTTCCCCGTTCCTGCTTTGTTGCCTGGAAACATTCAGACATTAAGCTAAAATGATTGCATGGCTTAACCTCTTTTGTTTCTCATATTAGGGATTGCTATCATTCATTACTTGATATACAAATATCTTTAGAAACAATTTTTAAAATATATATTTATCTAGTGTTTGAGTTGTTTCAGTCATGAGATCTATCTCGTCCCTTTTGGTCCATCTTGGCCAGAAGTGGAAATCTTTCAAAATGTCCTGTTCATTTTTATGACCTTTATTAAGTTCATTTTCTCATTAAGGTTATCTCTAAGAATTATGCCATTACTCTATATTTTTTATCTTGATGCAACATGGATTTATATTTTCTATTTGTCTGCTATGTACAAAATGCCAGGCTAGATGTTGGAAATACAACTGTAAATAAAATAAGCATGCTACCTTGGGCAATTGACAGTCTGAGAGATAGGTGTTAAGCACATGTAATCATGAGTGAATGAGTGTGAAATAGCAGGCAAGAGGATATCTCGGTTTGAATCCTAGCAAGAGAACTTACTTCCTGTGTAATTTACACCAAGTTGCTTAATTTCTTAAATGTAAATTTTCCTCAGATGAAAATGGAAATCATAGTAATATATAAAAGTACACAGTATCTTATAGTGTTTTGTGAGGATTCAATGAGCTAAATTTTACAATGTAACTAACATAGTGTCTCACACAAAGTAAATGATTAATGAAATATTTACAAAGTACTATGAAATAAAATTAAATAAAAGTATGGGGATATATAGTGAGAGGCCCACATTTTGATATAGTACAGACAAGAATCAAGAGTCAAAGTTTGAGGACTCCAAGGGAAGGAAACATTCTAGAAGATAAAAATGGAGACAACTTTTGCTTCTCTCCATTCTCACTAAGAAAATTTTCTTTCAGATATCCTCTTGGCTCATATTTTTTTTAATGGTTTTTGACTTAGCAAGTATGAGTATGTCTTTGTAGATCTTAACTATTCTATTTACATTTCTGATACGACCATAACATGAAATTATTCACATAGTTAAAATTAAGGACCAGCTGAAGGAAAAGAAAGTGTCTAACCTTTGAACTTTGAATGATTTGTAGAATGATACAGCCTGATTCTGCTGGAGGACTCATCACACTTTACCCTCCAATTCCAATAGGAAATAAATTTCTTTCCAGAACTTTAGTTAGAGACTGCCATCAAGGCACCCAATGGGTATATACCACTATCATTCAATTATTCCATGCGTATAAGACACAAAAAGCAAGTCTTGATCCTGAGATCAGGGGCTATATCTGAAATGCCTTTATGTCTCTCACAATACTGAATATAGCACTAAATATGTTAAATGGAAACTTTCCCCTCAGTATTTTCCTTTAATGGCACTGCCTTTCCATACTCCTTTTCATTTTCAAATACCCATATTTGACTTAAGTAGTAACACCTTGAAAAATTTTCCTTTCCCTAACTAGATAGGACTTGTTCCTCCTCAGAACACTGTGGTACATTCTCTTGTTCCTCTCCATGGGCGTGTATACTTACCTGGTGTTCATGTGCATGCCTTATCTACTACTAGACTGCATGCTCAGGCTTCTTTATGCAGGATAATAGTAGTGTTGTTTCCTGCTTTCTTATTTACAAAACTTACTCACACACATCATTTTACTTAAGTCTTCTAGTCTATGGTGTAAGAATTTTATGATCTCTCTCCAAAATCTTATTCAAAATTATTTATAGTTCAAGAAGGCTGCCTTCAAACCCAGATACACCTTTGTCTAGTAAAGTACACACTAGAGAAGTTAACCTAGTCTCTCAGGGTCTTGGTTTCTTTACTTGCTCAAAAAATGATAAATGCATTGGTTCAATGTTTGGTCTATAGTGATAGTAAGTAAGAGTCACTATTAACTATTACAACAATAACAGAGTAAGTATCGCAAGCTTGAATTGTCAGTACATTTTTTTGAATTTTAATCCAGCATCCAGCATTTGCTCCTCTCTCCTACTCCAAAATTCTAAATAAGAGAAAGAACCATAGAAAGTGGAACATATCAAATAATATCCCAATCCTATTTAAATTTGCTGTTTGTCTCTGAACATATAGTTCAAAACTTATCTATGCTACCTTCTACATGTATTTATCATTTTACACACTGGGACATTACATAAATACCATTTAGAATAATCAGAGTAATTAAATTTACTGTCTTCCTTTGATGATGACAATATTTCTAATCTACTATCAGAAATGCTTGCACTTTGGATTATTGTCATGGCTCTTTGCCACAAAAATATCACTCTCTTAACTAGCCTACATTTTAGATTATAGAATTTGGGAGAAGCCAGCAGACACTTTCATAGGGGTCAAATCTATGACACTGAATTTTTAGTATCATGATGTGTTTGAGGCCATTGTCTCAGTGTCAATTATATTTTCTAGATACAGTTTGTGCTATTGACTTCAACTCTTTGACAGGCTGATGGGAAAACATAAGTCTCAGCTTGAGTCCAGAGATTTGAGTCTGAGTCTCCACTGGTATTTTGCTCATCTGAAAAGATTCAATACATAAGATGGTTGTGAGGAAGTGTAATTTAAGTTAAAGGGCTCTCCTTGAAAGGATTTCATATTTTCAACATTTTCAAGGATTTTCTCAACTTTTATTTACTGAACTCTTAAGACTTTTTTTCTTAAAAAAATTGAAAGGAATATTTATCCACACAAACAGTATCATAAGGGTGTAAATGACCATACTTTTAGAGAGGATACTGTGTATAAAATGACAACATTTTAGTATAGGTCAGGCCCTTTCATGCCTCCCTTTCAAAAGTTTTGACTTAGGATTCTACTTTAAGAGTTATAAGAAGCAGCATACTTTGTAAATTCCAGCTAAGTAAGTTATAATTACAGTCATTCCAGATTCCAATTAGGAAATTTCAACATTGCTAAGCTGAGGAATGAAGCTTAAAGATACAATTAATATGAGCTTATATTAAAGGTTTTAGTGGAATTAATAAACTCTGTAACAATAGATTATTACTCAGTCTTGAACACAGACAACAGGCTCTTGCTGTCAATAACTAGCAAAACAGCCTGCCTTCTATTTACTGCTTTTGAATAGTGGTATTTTATAAAATAAAACCCTGTAACCAATGTAATTATATACATATGAAAAAAACTCAGATGATTTTAATGGAAAATAAAGAAAAAAAGCACTTGGAATCCCACAGAGTAAAGTTTCCATTTAACCCTCAAACACAAATAATGCAACACTGATTCTGAAGTATACAATAGGAAAGAAAACATAGTTGAGAAGACAAAAAAGAGTAATTAAGTAAAAAAGATACTTTTCTCAGAAAGACTAAGAAGATATAGAGATATGGAGATGTTAAGAGGATAAGAAATAAGGACTGGATTTTGGTTAGAGAGGCAATAATGATGTATTGGCTACTTCATATACCTGTGCCATTTCTTATCAATAAAGGGATAAATTGGTTGCTACACTGAGGTATTAATGGTTCCACTCAGTGACTTATTTTCTTCCAGAATTTATCCAGGCAGTTCATTGGCATAAATTCAACCAAAGATCGATATTTTTAAAATCCCCAGCATCTTAGTACTTCTGGCATTAATAAAATTATATTTCATTTACCAACACCGCCTTTCTCTGTGAGTATCGTATAACAAATGTAGCAGGCATAGTGTTTAATTGCACAGTATCTTTTCTAATTAAATATGGTTATTTTTAATTCTTCTTCCTGTCAAATAACTATTTATGTTGAACTTCTTGTTGAATTTCTCTTTCTGAAGCACTGAAGAAGGAGGAGGAGAATGGGGAGGAGTAAAAGAGGGGAAGAGCGGGAAAAAGAGGAGGGGGAGGAGGAAGATCATTTATGCCTTAGGAATTGCATTTTGAGGAGTAATTTGTTATGTGAAAAAAATACTATGTACTTAATGAATCCTTTGGAAATAAAGTGTTATATATAAAGCAAGCTATAATCAACGTTTTCTCCCTGCCTCTTCTGTCCAGGCCCAGTCCCCAGTTCCCCTCATGCACAACAAATATTAGCAAATTCAAAAGACCTGGACTGAGAGTATGCTTCTTGTCCCAGTTTGGGTTACTTCAAAAGCAGAGAGTCCGATAAAAAATACAGTGAAAACAGGAATTGAAGAAAACATTGATAAGTTAGAAGAGACCTCAGCCAACAAAGCATAAATCTTCAAGCCCTTTGTACTTAACTAACAGAAGGTCAGTCCCAGTGGGGATAACAAGAGTAGCTCCTAAGGAATGCGCACCTTGGGGTTATCCCACCCAAGGGACTGCTTCAGACAGATATAACAAAATACCAGGGCCAGTGGCTTAAACATCAGAAATTTACTTGTCACTGTTCTGGAGGCTAAAGAGTCCAATATCAAGGTTCAGGCAAGTTCCAGTACCTGGTGAGAGCTCTCTTCCTAGCTTGCAGGTGGCCTCAGTGTCCCCACCATGGTCTTTCCTCTGAACACAAGCTGAGACAGATCTCTGAAGTCTCTTTCTCTTTTCATTACAACGCCACTTCCATCTGATTAGATCCCCATATTTATGACCTCATTGAATCTCTATCACCTCTTCACAGATTCTGTCTCCAGATATATTACGTTGGCAGTTAGGCCTTCAACATGAATTTGGGAAGGACACAAATATATGGTCTATATCAGGAGCTGAGGAATTTATGTACCGATTCCCATCACTTGTGGCACTTCTGGCCTACCACATGGGTGAACATAAGAGCTTTAGCAAACTGACAAAAGTGTGCAAGTTCTAGAAGTGGAGCAGGTATGTTGCAGTGGTAGAGAAGGGGGAACACGAGTGGGAGGCCAACAGCAGCTGTTGTCCTTCTCTAATATTTTCTGAATAGACTCCTATAATTTCTCCATCTAAATTAACTTGGTCATATAGTTGAGAACTCAGAAATTCTGGATTCACATCAAATCACCAATGGAAATGTGTAACAAGGATCAGTTTTTACTGAATCCTTCTGTTTTATAATTTTATTTTTCTTAGTCATTTGTGTTTTCTTCCTATTGTGTCAAAATGACATAACCATGGACTCTAGAATCAGTCTCAAATTTTTTATTTCTTTATGACACAATAGGAAATTGTTTTCTTTTACCCATATTTTCAAAGTGCATCTTCATTTTTATTGCACTTTTATTGCTTTCTGTATTGAACTTCTCAGCACTTTAAAATAAAAACTATTGTTTTGAGTTCTCTTCCACAACATCTTGTTTTAGGGTAATATAATCCTTTGTAGTTACAGTTGTTTGGAAAATTTTGTTTATAAAATTCACAAGAAGAAACAGTAAGTTAGCATTATAAATTTATTTGTTCTCCTTCCTAAGACCACACTACACACTGTTACATATGTATACTCACATATAAATATACATATATATGTACACCCCCAACATAAATAGAAAAGTCAGAGGTGATTAGCAAATGATATATTTCAACAAATTTCTGAATGATAAAATGCAGATGGAAAAGTAGTTATGGATGTTGCAAGAAACTGGAAACAAAAGGCCAATTTTCACGGATGAATTTGACTCACACATGACAACAAGAAGGGGTAACTTTTTTTTAAGGAGACCACCTCACTTATTTCTTTATTTTTGAGAGGCTGTGTGTGTGCTCACCTATGCAGGGGAGGGGCAGACAGAGAGGAGAGAGAATCTTGACAGACTTGTAGCTCCAGGTGGGGCTCCATGGAGGGCTCATGGTGGGGCTCTATCTCATGATCTGAGCCAAAATCCAGAGTCAGTCGCTTAACCAGCTGATCCACCAAGGTGCCCTCAAAGGGAATCATTTTTAATGCAGCAGCTAAGAGAGTTTCAGGATTCAGAGGGAGCTGATGGGGAACATATTTGGATGAAAAGTTTGGGTGAAGTTAGGCTTATATTGTGAAACAAAGAAAATAGAATTAAAACTGACATGGATGTCATCACTGGTTCTGCATGACTCATATTCATACAATCAATGTGTTATATTGATACCCCATGTTTTGCATCAACCTATAGATGTAGAAAAGAAAGCCCACTTAAGACTATACAGAAGACCAATGTTATCAGACCACAGAGGACAGGAGTTAGAGGTACAAGGGTGGGAAGAGCACTAGCAGTAGGCTTGTTTCACAAAGTGGGGAGTGGAATGACTCCTGCGTGGACAGTAAGAAAGACATGCAGGCTTTAATACAGTTCTACAATTTCTAATCTATAAGCCTCAAATCTTAAAGGCTCTGAAAATCAGGAGTTTGTTTTCTTTTCTCTGAAATAAATTGGATGCAAAAGCTTACCCGATCTTAACGCATTTAGTGATAAAATATGATTAAAATAATATGAAGCTATTTATAGGTTTTGTTTATCACATTTGTTGTGGATATCTACACTTTTTGTTATAGAAATACAGGAAAAGATTTTAAGTATAGGATCTGCTCTAGACCCTGCAAAGGGTGTCATATATAATATCTATAAAGTAATACTTTTATTAAATCTGAAGTCATCTGAATTCCAAAATACATATGACCACACAGGTTTTGAATAAGAGATGGTGGGCAGGAACAAAATGTATAGAATTGTATGTAAATAACAAATACCAAATTTATGGGGGGAAATTTGGTGTGGGGGGGGGGAGAGAAGGAAAGACCTCAATGTGTTGGCAATACTTAATTTATTAAGTTGGGTAGTGGTTACATATAGATTTTTTATATTAAGTTGTAGTCTTTTTTTCCATGTAGGTGATAGGTGAGAATGATAAAAATGTAGCAACAAGGAACACTTAAAAATAATGACATAGCCATATTGGAAACGCATGGAAAGAAGAGATGAGAAGGTAGTCTAAATGTGCTAAATATTTTTTGGTCAAAGCAGGAAAACAATAGGTGATAAGTATATTTTCATAAACCAAAGAGTACATGCATATAATTTAGAGATACAGAGATAATATAACAAACAACAAAATTAAACTACAAGTCATTACCTTTAGAACTTAGGAGTGGGAATGGGGTGAACACTGTTGCTTTTAATCATGTCTATATATTATTTTGATGGTAACTTTAAAAATCAATGAATATTGGGGTGACTGGATGCCTCAGTTGGCTAAGCGTCTGACTTCAGCTCAGGTCATGATCTCGCGATGTGTGAGTACAAGCCCTGTGTCAGGCTCTGTGCTGACAGCTCAGAGCCTTGAGCCTACTTCAGATTCTGTGTCTTCCTCTCTCTCAGCCCCTTCCCTGCTCATGCTCTGTCTCTCTCTCTCTCCAAAGTAAATAAACATAAAAAAATCAATGAACATTGATGCATTTCAAAGAGATTTCATGGATGAAAATCTTCAGATTTAATTGTTTTTGTAAAACACAGTTCTACTTTTAAAATGGAGTTTATTAGAAAATTGTCATGATTTAAGGAAAACTATTATTGTAAAAATAAAATGTAGCAAATGTGAAATTGCTGTGTAACCTGTATATACATATATATATTTACATAGAAAATAATATAAGGGAGTCTGGGTGGCTTAGTCAGTTGAGCGTCTGACTCTTGATTTAAGCACAGGTCATGATCTGAGAGTTGTGGGATCCTCCTTGTCAGGCTCAACACTGAGTGTGGAGCATGCTTAAGACTCTCTCTCTCTCTCTCTCTCTCTCTCTCTCTCTCCCTCTCTCTCTCCCTCTTTCCTTTCCCCCACTCATGTGCTCTCTCTCTTCCCTATAATTAAAATAAAATAAAATAAAATAAAATAAAATTTACAAATATTTACAAACAAAACATTTACATACAAATGCTCCCATTTAATAAAATATAAACTCCTTCACCTTACACTCTAAAATTTTCTATGAAACTTACATAGAACACCACTAAATATTACTAAAACATACATATATAATTATTACCATAAAGCCTGTTGGTGGTGGGTACATCTTTCTGATTGCTGTTGTTATTCTTGGTGTCCTTTTCCTTCAGCATCAGGAATCAAGCTTCTTCCAAATCATCACTTCCAGGGTTTATTGCTCTCTCTCAAAAATCCTTTCGTAATTATCACAAATTTGATATTTATATTTCAGGGATGCTCTATGCTATAATTTTAGAAAGGATTTAGAGGCAAAATTAAGTATCATACCATTCTGCATTGCCCCTCTGGGCACGTCCTGGTATTTTTCTCCTTTATGCTTTGATACTTGATATGAATTGACCTGGGATGTCTATATCCCTCCATTCTTGTTATCCAAAACTCCAAGGCTCAGCTCAGATGCTAGTTTGCTCGCAATGCCTTTCTTGACCACCTAAAAAAAATTTTTTTTGGAAGTTTGTTCAAATTTAAAATGAGAGGAGAAAATTTGATTTGGTCTCTGAGGTCCATGCTCAAGAGTATCCCCAATTACATAAGTGTCAGAGGACAGTTATGAGGTATCATTTATTGGCTTTTTCACTCATTCATTCATTCATTCAGTGATTCAGTCAACAAATATCTCAAAGCAACTATAATGTGCTAGGAGTAACACTATTTCACTTTCCAGGTTTCTATAAAGCAAAGTAGAACATGCCTCACTATGGAAACAGCCATGCTTTATTACTAGGATCAGCTCATAGAGCCATAAAAATAGTAAATGTTTTAATTTTACCTAAAACATATTTTCACTATGATGTAACAGAAGATGAGATGAGGTGCATTGAAACTAATGGCCACAGATCTCAGAAAGAGGAAGACAGTGCTGCATTTGGACCATGGGGCACAGACTTCCCCTTCCTAATCAATTATTTTCCTTGTTTGGAGAATTTTTGTTTTTAATTTTGGGTGAAACCACTTAACATGAAAACTATCCACTTAAATATTTCAGTGTATAATATTGTTAACTACAGGCACAATGTTGTACAGCAGATCTCTAGAATTTAATCATCTTGCATAACTAAACCTTTCTACCCATTGAATATGTTCTGAGCTTGAGCAAAAGTTTATGTCATCAAAAAGGTTAATTATTAAAAGTAAATAGCAGTTTTACTGTTCTGGAAATATTTCTTCTTGGTAATCACATTCAGTATTAGTTGTGAACATCACAGAAAAATATGTTTCCTTTTTATCTATAAACTATACAATGGCTAGTACTATCTTGGTTATCTCTGTATCTCCCTTAGTATTTGTTTGGGAACATTTCACTATACAGGTCAGGTGCTCAATGAATTCTTTACCCAATAGAAGGAGAAAAAAGAAATAAAATATTCCTTTTCTATGTCTTAAGGTCCACATTCCAAACCTGATTCTAATTCCTATAATCACTCGTTAAAACAAGGATACTGAAAAGATAATTTGAAATTACTGGTGTGCCTGGGTGTCTCAGTCGGTTAAGCATCTGATTTTGGCTCAGGTCATGATCTCGTGGTTCATGAGTTCAAGCCCGGTGTCGGGCTCTGTGCTGACAGTTCAGAGCCTAGAGACTGCTTCAGATTCTGTGTCTCCCTCTCTCTGCCTGTCTTCCACTCTCTCTCCCTCTCTCTCAAAAATAAACATTAAAAAATTAAAAACAAATTGTAAATAATTTTAAAATAATCTAATTGAGAGATATGGTCTTTTTGGGGGGTGGAGGATAGCCATTCTAATTCAGCTTTCTTTTTTCCTCTGTGAATAATTTATGCATCTGATCTTTCTCTTCAAGGTTTAAAGAATGACAACAATGTTCTTGCTCTTTAATGTAACTTTGAGCAAATTAGTGGCTTTATTTTCATGACTAAGAAACAAAAGACTACATGGAAGCATATTCCTTGCTTTAGTTCATCTTTGTAAATGCCTTAATTTTAACCCTGTGAATACAAGAATATACCAAAACTTACCATTAGTCTTCATATTACCATACATAGATAATAGATGATAGGTAGATAGGTAGATACATAGATGGACAATAGATCGATACACGGAAGGAAGGAAGGAAGGAAGGAAGGAAGGAAGGAAGGAAGGAACTAATTACTATTATTCAATCATGCTACCATTTTCATGGTTTCTTATTTAAGTTTTAGTATGTAATTGTCCCCATGTCTCAGCCTTCCTTTAGTGTTTTCAAACAATTCTTAAAGTATTTCCTTTTTTTTCCTTCCCTATTTTGCTATTTCATCCACAGGATATTATCTAACCCCAGTTTCCTCCTGGTTATGCATCAGAGCACTTGCCTTTTGAACATATCCACTTCCTTTTCTAATTATAGCCTATCTAGAGCAATTTCTCTTGTTTTTCAAAATTTTAAAATCTCAGTGCCTACATATCTTATTTTGAAGGAGCACTTGAAATATTTATTTTTGTGCAAGAAACTATAAAAAAGAAAATCACATGATAATTATATATCTATGTGTTAAGTTTGCTCCTACATATACAGTTCTATATAATTATCAACGTGTACAAAGTGCAGATAGATTGTCATGTAGCATCTGATGGCTGCCCTTATGCTGCAGAGTGTGTTTTCAGAAATAATTTCCTGCCACATTCCTGACTGTATTTGCAGCCTGAGTTGATCCCCTTCCCTGCTGTTCTCTGATCTGCCCCTGGGTTACTAACAGCCCCAACAGACAGACTGGCTCATGCTACCTGCTGCTCAGACACAGATTAACTCACTACCAGCCATATGGGCTAGCGACTTCATAAATTCCTCTCCTTTTGCTTTTGGCTCTTAGGAAAGTTAATGGACGGTTTTCTGGTGGTGAGAAAAACAACCTGGTGGTGTGCAGGCTGGGCAGTAATCACCTGCACCCCACACAACTGGCACCTCCATCTGCCTTTCGGCAGCTATTTGTGTGAAGGGAACAGATTATTGCTTTCCGTGTTATGCCTGCCATTTGCCTTAATTAGAAAGTCAAATGATTAAACACTTAATTCATATTTATATTATTTACGATAATTACTGAATGCCTTCATTGTTAAAAAGGGTCTCAAAATGTTTCTAGAGTTAAAAGAAATATAAATTATTTTGATCTATTTTGGCAAGTGTATTCACATACCTATGCTTATTTTTAAATGTAGTAAATATATATTCTAACAAACAATGTAATGAAGTTGTAAGATCACAGTCTATAAGTCTTCTGGTCTGGGTTCATTGTAACTTGGTTCCTTTTCTGTATCTTAATTCCCCCTGAAATATCTGAGGTGGTGAAAATAAACAAAGCGTAATTAGAAAACATCATCATGTAAGCATAAAATACCATTCATTGTTAACTATTGGCTTTTGGGAACTCAACACCAAAAGTTGTCAAGGAATCTTTATTCTAAACCTCAAAGCATATTCAGTATTGTCACTAGCAAGAGATCAATAATGCTCAGAATGTTAATAAATCCAGGTGATTTGCATCTCATCAGTCTTTTTTTTTTTTTTTTAATTTTTTTTTTCAACGTTTATTTTTGGGACAGAGAGAGACAGAGCATGAACGGGGGAGGGGCAGAGAGAGAGAGGGAGACACAGAATCGGAAACAGGCTCCAGGCTCTGAGCCATCAGCCCAGAGCCTGACGCGGGGCTCGAACTCACAGACCGCGAGATCGTGACCTGGCTGAAGTCGGACGCTTAACCGACTGCGCCACCCAGGCGCCCCGCATCTCATCAGTCTTTAGATGATCTCCATCCCTGTCCTCCAAAATTAGTCTTTTATTGGTTTTAAATTTTTTTTTTTTTTTACGTTTATTCATTTTTGAGACAGAGAGAGACAGAGCATGAATGGGGAAGAGAGACAGGGAGACACAGAATCTGAAACAGGCTCCAGGCTCCGAGCTGTCAGCACAGAGCCTGATGCGGGGCTCAAATTCACGGACCGCGAGATCATGGCCTGAGCCGAAGTCGGACGCCCAACCGATTGAGCCACCCAGGCGCCCCGGTTTTAAATTTTTTTAATGTTTATTTTTGAGAGAGAGAGCGAGTACAAATGGGGGAGGGGCAGAGAGAGTGAGACAGACTGTCAGCACAGAGCCTATCATGGGGCTGGAACCCACAAACCGTGAGATCATGACCTGAGCCGAAGTTGGGCACTTAACCTACTGAGCCACTTGGACGCTCCACTTTTTATTGGTTTTACAGATAGAATAATGGAAAACGAATAATTTGCTTTCAAATTAATAACTGATTAAAAATGTTTTATTTCATAAAAATGTTTTTCTCAGGTAGGAGTATAACTTTCTCAATCTTTTGATAACATATGTTGGAAACTAATATATTAGAAACAAAATACTTATTATTTTGTGAAGGTGATAATTTGGAAGTGATATAGATAACAAAGTGATTTCTAATAGCTGTTGATCCTTTATTAAATCTCTAATTTCCTTTGCACTTAAGAATTCTTTGAATGAGGGGGGTGCCTGGGTGGTTCAGTGGGTTGGGTGTCTGACTTCAGCTCAGGTCATGATCTTGGCGGTTTGTGGGTTCGAGCCCCGCATCCGGTTCAGTGTTGACAGCTCCGAGCCTAGAGCCTGCATTAGATTCTGTGTCTCCCTCTCTGCCTCTCCCTGACTAATACTCTGTCTTTCAAAAATAAATAAAAACTTTAAAAGAAGAAAAAAGAATTTCTTGAATGAGGGGATGCCTTGGTGGCTTAGTCAGTTAAGCGTCTGACTCTTGATTTTGGCTCAGGTAGTAATCTCACGGTTCGTGGGTTCAAGACCCACACCAGACTCTCACTGGCAGCACAGAGCCTGCTTGGGATTCTATCTCCCTCTCTCTCCACTGCTTCCCTATTTCTCTCTCAAAAATAAATAAATAAAAATTTATTTATTAAATATATTTCTTAAATATATTTATTAAATATAAATTATTTATTAAATTAAAAAAAAGAATTCCTTGAATGAAATTTTTAAAAAATGAATAAATATTCCGTTTCCTTACTAAAATAATCTGTTAGCTTGAATGCTTTTTATATGAAAATATGATATATAATACTGTGTTTTTAATTATTTTTTGCATTTTTTAATTTTAATATACTGTTTATTAAGGCTTTGTGGAAGTAACATTAATGTTAATTTGATACTGATTTCCATAGGTAAAAACAATATTATAATATCAAAGCATCATTTTATTTGTTATAGAATATATATGGTTTTACCTATATTATGTGTTATGTGATGTTTGATAAATTCTATGCATGCTGTGTGTAGGTGTGTGCGTGTCTAACTGCATTCTTGGCGAGGTACTTTAAAAAAGCTGGTATGTACTCAAAATCGATCATGTATTCCGTCTAATGAAAATGTATTTTGGTATTCTCCCTACTCTTTATTTTTAAATATTTAATAATGATGGGAAGCACATCTTAACTGACTTTGAATACTACTGCCTATCAGAACCTCACATTGTTAAATATGATATAAATCTTTAATTGTTGAATGATTGAATAGGAGCAACCAAGAATAAAGGACACTTTAGGGTCATCTTCCTGTTATAATATGAGGGGTTATTACACTTGCCTGGTACATTAGAAATTAGAACGAGTGAATAAATTAATGAGACAATAAATGAACTGAAAATACTTATTGAAGATCGACCATGGCAAATATTATGAATAGTAATCTGAGCTAAAACTGATTGAGTTCAATATTTTCACTAAATTGCCAGAAGTCATTGTTTAAAATTTGGAATTGACCATTTACTATATATTATTTTAAGCAATCTTGATATTCAGAAATAATCTATAACCTCTCTTTCTCTCACTATATAGCAAGAGCTTATTTTGATTATTTTTGAAGGGTCTCTGCTCGCCTTTACATATATAAAGGCCCAAAATGGCATCACTTAAGCCATAACCAAATCTGGACCTAATACCTAACCTAACTGCAGTTTCAACCTCTTGCAAAAATGTAGTCTTAACCAGTCAGTCAGGAATTTTCTGATCAGTATCAGTGAGGTCATCTGTCACATAGGCCCTCTCTATTTCACAAAGGAAAATGAGGTAATCTGCATGAAAAGACCTCACTTCTTATAAGGGAAGGTGATCTTGCCTAAAACAATCTTTATTTTCTTTTGCTCATAACTTTACACCCCATCTTCCTTCCTATAAAAACCTTCCGTTTTGTACAGCTCCTTGGAACTCCCCTCTACTTGCTGGATGGGATGCTTCCTAATTTATGAGTCGGTTAATAAAATCAATAAGATCTTCAAATTTACTCAGTTGAACTTTGCTATATATATATATATATATATATAGGCACATGGATGGCTCAGTTGGTTACGTGTCCAGCAGCTCAGGTCATGATTTTGTGGTTCATAGGCTCAAGCCCCGCGTCAGACTCTATGCTGACAGCTCAGAGCCTGGAGCCTGGTTCAGATTCTGTGTCTCTCTCTCCTCTGCCCCTTCCCTGCTCACACTCAGTCTCTCTCTCAAAAATAAATAAAAACATTAAAAAAAATCAGAGAGAGAAACACACATATATATTTAAAATTATAAATTTGTATATTATCTCCTACTGCTCTGTTTCTCTGGAGATCCTGACTAATATGAGCTTATAATTACCCCAAAGCTGGAACAGAACAGCCATGTGTTAATTCTGAGAAAAGTAGAGTGAGCTTATTAAGAATTCAGTTTTCGGGGGCACCTGGGTGGCTCAGTTGGTTGCGCATCTGAGTCTTGATTTCAGACCAGGTCATGATCCCAGGGTTGTGGGATTGAGCCCTGTGTTGAGCCCCAAGCCTGGCTTCATGCTGTGCTCACACTCTTTCTTTAAAATAAAATTAAAAAAAAAGAATTCAGTTTTGTTTTCTGTTTGAAAATTAATAGTGACCTACTGCTTAAACTTGGCTAGTTATCTATTGGCTCTCAAGGCATTTTTACTTTGGGTTATTAACTAATTCTTTAGGTCAAAAAATGCTACATTTTCTGACATAAATGAGAAGCTAAAATCACTTTCTATTTGGAAACCTTTCATCACTTCCCGGTAACTTTCCCTTAGAGTGGTCATTGCCTTCTCACTCTGGCGAACAGCTTGCCCTGGAGCACACTATTGTTAGCTTCATAAACTGTCTCACCTGCATCTTTTGTGTCTCTTTTGTGCATGGACTTTCATGAAATTAGTACCAAGGAATTTGTAGTAGCCCAAAGCTGGACCTCATTCTTGTGTGCCAGAGGAAAAAGCCAGATAGCAAAAATAGAGGATTTGAGTGTTTGTTCTTCATAAGTACTCAGAAATATCCAATAGCAGCATGTGAACAAACTAATAAAAAGTTAAATGTTTTTATTTGATTGAATAAAGACACCTATCTTTGTTTGATAAGAGAGCTCTTAAGTAAATAAATCCTTAACTTGAGCTTCAAACATATATGTAGGAAGCTATGGATGTAAGGAGGGAAGACAGATCCCATAAAATCAAACAATACAAGGCTCTTGTGATTCAAGAAAACACTATAATTAAAGACTTTCACTAGTTAGCTCAGTCTGGGGTACTGGGTTGGTATTGTCCATGGTAGATGGGGTTTGCTACTGGGGCTTCTAGTAGGTGAGTTTACTGTCTGTGCTCTGAAGTCAGTAGGGGTGTTGCTGACTGGGCTCCACATTCAAGTAGGGCTTCTGGCTGTGCCCTATGGTCAGGTGGAGTCACTAGCTGCATCCTTCATTCACCTCTAGCCACATTTAGATCATAGGGTGTGTCCCATCATAGGGTAGAACACCAGTTGGAATCTACTATTGGTCAGGGCTCATGAGCTGAGCTCCACAGTTGCTCCTGGTCAGGTGAGACCTCAGACTGTGCTCCATAACTAGATAGTGCTGCTGGCTGGACTCTGTATTCAGAAGTTGAGGCTCCAGTATGGGCTTCATGATTGAGTAGGTCTCTGGCTGTGTTCCATTGTTGGACAAGGTCATTGGCTAGGCTGTGTAGTATAGAGGGACCTTCAGCTCTATCCTGCAGCTTAAAGGAGCTAGAGACTGTCCTCTGAATTTCCAAAGGGCCACTACCCAGGATTTCTCAATGGATGGAGACAGATTATGCGTCATGATTGGATGGAGTCACTTTCTGGGCTCCTTGACTAGAAGAGAAAACAGGCTTTGTTCAGCCATCATACAAGACCACAGGCTGGGATCTGAGGCTACCCAGGATCAGTATTCAGGCTGTTTGGTTATGCAAGGCTAGGGGTTATACTTAAAAGTTGGGTAAAGCTATTGGTTTGGCTTCTTGCCCAAATGGGCAATTACGATGTGTTCTATAGCTGCCTGCATTCTCATGCCAAGCTTCCTGGTTGGGAGGGACTAAAGACCAAACTGCACAGTTGAATGGGGCTGCAAATTTGCTTCCCTGCCCAGATGAGCCTTAGTACAGGCTCCATGGCTGAACACCCAGATCATACAGTACTGTAATCCAGCTGGCTGGTAAGTTAAGGCCCTCAGTTTGGCTCTGCAGATGGGCAGAGTCACTGGCTGGGTTCTGTTTGGGAACTGCCACTGTAAGCAGGAATGCATTGGGCCAAGATCTGAGGCCTGTTTGCTACAAGCCCATCTTCCTTCTCTATCTCTATCTGATCCCCAGTGGTCAAACCCCACATATTCCCCCCAGTGATCTACCTGGGGCATGACCTGAAAAGTATTTCTGGGAAGCATTCCACAAGTCTGGGGGAGCTGGTGGTGATCTACCTGGGGCATGACCTGAAAAGTATTTCTGGGAAGCATTCCACAAGTCTAGGGGAGCTGGATGTCACCTTGAGCTCTCTTTTCCCCCTGGAGAAACTATAGTTTTTGAAGGGGTTTTTTGGTGCTGTGCTGTCCTGGCCTGAAGGAAAAGTGATATGGTCAGAATATAGCCACTTCTCTTATTCTTCCAATATGGTCCCCCTTGGTCCCTATGGCCTCATCTCCAGGTTCTGGGATCTTCACAATGGTGTCTTATCTATGAGTAGTTGGTAGCTGAACTTCTTGTGAGAGGGATTGAAGTCAGGAAAGACCTATGTTGTCATCTTGATGATGTTACCCATCTCCCTGGAATTTACATATGAATAATCACTTATATGAAGCATCATGATTTCACAGGGCTCTTTTCTAAAGAGGGACTATGAAAAATGAATAATAGGTAGCCTGGCTGTTGCTTCCTTGCAATCTCCAGATTGTACTGAGTACTGATGAAGTAGGGCAAGGCATTGTTTGGATTGAAGATGCCCTTCTATAACTCAATATGGCACTGATTTTAGGAACAAGAAAAATGTCTGTAATTCTATCTGGAGGAGATTGGCATCAAATAGAGGTGAAAGGTGCATCAATATTTAGCTATCCTCTTTTCTTGATTCAGGCAAGCACTCTTGTATAATTATATAAAAAGAATCTTGTACCAAGATTTTAGCTGCTAAAAATAAGTTAAAGAAAAATATGTTTGATTTCATTGTAAAATTTAAGTTAAAATTCCTTTAGGCCTCTTCTGGATGGGTTGCTAACCGACACACAAGTTCCTTAACTTTATTATGAAGCTCATCAGTTTTTATCTATATTTCTCCATACAATTATCTAGGAACAATAGCAGAATTCACAAGTCCACATTAAACTTTCATCAAGATAGACAAAACAAAGAAATAAGCAAATAACAGAAAAAAAAAAACTCAATAAATTTAAAAGGGTATATTCTCCAATCAAAATTCACTTAGGTTAGAATCAACAAAAGAAAATATGTGAAAAAAAAATTCCCTAGCTTTAGAAATTGAAAATACAACATTTGGAACTGAATGAAAATGAAAACAACCAAGAAAAAAAGAAAGAAAGAAAGGTAGAAAACTAATGCTCTGTTTCTAAGTTGAGCAGTTGGTTGAAGACCTAAATAAGCTCAAAGTGCCTAAGAGAACAAAAAAACAAGTAAAGACAAGAGTAGAAATTATTCACATAGAACCTGAAAAAAATCAATCAAATAAAATCTGGTTTTTGTTTTTAAATAGATAAGAAATTGACATGTTTTTAGGGAGGCTGATAAGGGAATTAGAGAAGCTCAAGTTACCAATACTAAGAATGACAGATATATATCATCATAGATCCTCAGACATGAGAAGGATAGCAAGAGAATATTATAAGCACCTTTATGTAAATAGATTTGACAACTGCAATGAACTGAATATTTGTGTCACACCAACTTCTAATGCTGAAATCCTCATTCCTCAATGTGATGATATCTGGAAGTGGGTCTGTTAGGTAGTAATTAGGTCATGAAGGTAGAGCCCTTATGAATGGAATTATTGTCTTTATAAGAAGGATCCCAGAGAGTTCTGAGTTCTTGCCCTCTTTTTTCATCGAGATAAGACTGCAGTCTGCAACCCTGAAGAGGGCTATCCTTGGAACCCAACCATGCTGGCACTCTGTTCTCAGACTTCCAGCCTCTAGAACTGTGAGAAATAAATTTATGTTGTTTATAAACCATCCACACTAGGGTAATTTGTCATAGTCACCGGAATTGACTAAGACAACAACTTAAATGAAATAGACAAATTATTTGAATGTATGTATAATATAAAAAGTTATAAATATACATAATATAAAAAGAAAACCTATATAACACAGTTCAATTAAAGAAGTTGGGTTCATAATAAAAAACATTTCAAGTCCAAATGGCATCTTTGGTGAATTCTATTAATCTTTTAAGGTAGAAATAATACACATCCTTCACAAATTCTTTCAGAAAATGGCAGAGGAACAGAAATTTCCCAAGCCATCTTCTAATCCCAAAACAAGACAAAAACATTATGTGAAAAGAGAACTACAAACTAATATCCTGGAATAAATAAAAAGGATAAGTGAGGTTCAACCCAAAAATGCAAGGCTGGTTTAATATTCAAAAATAAATCAATGCTATTTAAATATTGACAGAATAAAGGGAGAAAAACATATGACTATCCCAATATATGCAAGTGTATTCTCATATATTTGCATTGGAAATGTTAAATTATATAATCACTTCAGAGAATAGTTTGGTAATTACTTAAGTGAGAAATACACATACCTTATGACCTAGAAATTCCATTCATAGGTTTTTACCCAAGAAAACATTTTTAAGAAGTTTCCTCAAAGACCTGTATATAATTGTACATGGCAGCTTTAGTCATAATATCAAAATTGGAAATGACTCAATGTTAGAAGCAAGTGAACAGCTATGTAAGTTGTACGTGTGTGTGTGTGTGTGTGTGTGTAAGGGAATAGTACTTACCAGGAAAATAAATGAACAATGAACTACTACTAGATAGAACCACATGCATAAATCATAAAACATTATGCTGAGAAAAATGGCCAGGCACAGAGTATATACTGGATGATTCTATACATATGTAATTCTAGAAGAGACAAAACCAATCTATTGTGATCCAAGGTAGATCAATGGTTGCTTTGGGTTTGGAGTGAGTGTGGATTGACGGCAAAGCAGCATGAAGAAACCATTTAGGATGTTGCAAGTATTATATATCATGCTTGTGATGGCATTTACACCAAAGATGTATATATTTGCCAAAACTCATCAAACTGTACCCTTAAAATTGTTCTATTTTGTTCTATGCAAATTTTATCTTAATAAAATCGATTTTGAAGAACAGCAACCACTAGAAAGCTTTTTGAGGATTCTCAGTATCCAAAGCTGCATGGTCAAGGTCGTACATGGCTCCTCCCTTTCCACAGTATAATAAAGCTTTTCTCATTCAGGTGCCAACCAGCCCAGCAAGTTCTCCACCCAGGGAGCTGAGCTCTTAATGAAACAGAGGCTAAAAGGTGAGCCCAAACTGCCCCACAACTGCTTACTCTGGAAAAAAAGGCACCAATACCCCTCCAGAGGTAATCCTCTTAAAGATGTAAATTCACAGGAAACATTTTTTATGGAGTCCCTTTACTGTTCAGGCATTCTTGTAGTGTCTACTTTTTTTTCTTATTCTGAGGTTTTGTTTTGTTTTTAATCCTTCTCAGTATGATGATAGATTTATAGGCTGGTAGGGCGGGAAAGTAGCTAGATTAATGAATTAGTTCATTCAATACTTAACAAACTTTATCAAGCCTGGAACACTGTGTGGCCAAAAAGTAGTAAATGGACGAATGAGGCTCCTAAGAGATGAAAAAATGCAAATTGGGAGTAGATTTGGTGCATTATTGTAATACCACTCTTTCTTATTTAACTGTCTTTAAATCAACTTGCAAAGGATAGTGGCCAGGGAAAGAAAGGATTCTTTGTAAAGCGTCAGTGCTCAAGTGAGAATATTTATGCTAAGAAGTGGTAATCTGGGTCATGTCAGAATTGGTGTAGTAGAAAGAAAACAAGGGTTTTATGGTATAACAAACCAGAATTTTGTGGAGAAGGAAAACTAAGTTCCCCCTACCCTTCTAGGTTCTTGGCTGAAACCCCTCAGTAATAAAAGGCAGATTAATAGGAAAAAAAACAAACGAAATTTAATAACATTATACATGGGAGTTACGCAGGAAAACTGAGTAACTCCCAGAAATGGCTCAAGACACCACCTTAAATAACATCTCCAAGCTAAGGATAAAGAAGATATTGGAGGTGAGGAGTCAGTTGTGGGAGATTACCAGGAAATGCACAGTAACAAGGGTAAGGTTGTTATGAAGAATGAACACCTTGCCTTTTTCATTGATAAGTTTCTAGAGATTTAAATTATTTTTTTTAATTTTTTTAACGTTTATTTTATTTTTGAGACAGAGAGAGACAGAGCATGAGTGGGGGAGGGTCAGAGAGAGGGAGACACAGAATCTGAAACAGGCTCCAGGCTCCGAGCTGTCAGCACAGAGCCCGACGCGGGGCTCGAACTCACAGACTGCGAAATCATGCCCTGAGCCGAAGTCGGCCGCTTAACCGACTGAGCCACCCAGGCGCCCCTAAATTTTTTTTTAATGTTTATTTTTGAGAGAGAGAGAAAGAGTGTGTGAGCTGGGGATGGGAGACAGAGAATTCGAAGCAGGCTCTGCGCTGTCAGCCCAAAGTCAGATGTGGGGCTATAACCCAGGAACCATGAGATCATGACCTGTGCGGAAGTCAGGTGCTCAACTGACTGAGCTTCCCAGGCACCCCAGTAAGTTTCTAGAGATTTAGACTTACCCTTCTTTTCCTGTTACAGAGACAGACGTCCTCCTTTTTGAGCACGAATGTCTATATCATGATACACTGGGCAACAGGGCAATTTTGTCCATTAAGTCCCGTTTTTCAGTTTCAAAAAAACTCTTCCAGGAGCTGCACCCAAGGAGTATCTTCTCCACTTTGACAGGATTTAGACTTTGAACTAATGCTGCAAAAGGATAGGACTTTTGTGGGGGTAGGGAGGATCTTGAGGAGGCATATATTTATCTTTCATGTGAGATAAACATATAATTTGTAACCAGAGGGCAGATTGCAGTTCACAAATTTGCATTTACACAATTGCATCTACAAATTACTAGATATTGCTCCTTTCAAAGGGTAAATCCTCTCTTCTCGAGTGTCAGCTGGATTTAAGGACTCATTTCTTACTACTAGCATGTGGTAGAATTGCTGGTGTGTAAGTTAGATCATTAAAGACGTCGTGAAGTCAGCTTCTCTCTTGGATGGCTCACTCCGGGGGAAGTCAGCTATCATATTGTGAGCACTCAAACTGCCCTATGGGCAGTCTTTGTGTTGAACTGGGGCCTCTGGCCAACAATCGGCAAGAAAATGAGACCTACTTTTCACAGCCACATGAATGAGCATTGAAATGGAATCTGTAGCCCTAGTCAAACCTTCAGATAATTGCAGTAGTGGCTGACATCCATCAGCTACGCGTCTGACTTCAGCTGGAGTCATGATCTCACAGTTCGTGAGTTCAAGTCCTGTGTCAGGATCTGTGCTGACGAACAGCTCAGAGCCTGGAGACTGCTTCAGATTCTGTATCCCCCTCTTTCTCTCCCCCTCCTCTGCTCATGCTCTGTCTCCCTCTCTTCCTCAAAAATAAAGATGAAAAAAAATTAAAATAGTTTAGACCATAGGGATTATATTTAAACACATATTGGCATATATCAACCTGTGTGTGTGTGTGTGCATGTGCATATACACTCATCTTCATGAGTGTGTACCTCATGAGACACCTCTAACCAAAAAGCAGTTCCAAATGCCTACCTCATAGAAACTATGATATAGTAAGTGTTTGTTGTTTTAATCCATTAAGTTTGGGGGCAATTTGTTATGCAGTAGTAGACAACTAACAATATGATTCATAACCTAGAAGAGTGATGTTTTAGTTTAATAGTGTGCAAAGTTTGAGGAATTTATAATTGGCAAGAGGAAGCAGTGAGTACTAATACCCTTTCAGTGCCAAACTTTTATGCAAATTAAGTAAAATGTGTCAGCAAACAAAAAGCCATATTTTCCTAAGTTGAATTATTACTAAATTCATATCCAACTGGCACTCAAAATTGTTTGAACTTCTTCAATACGATCACGGAAAATCAAGGGTTTAAAGTCAGGTATCATACACCCACTTAACAAACAGTAAAAATGCCACAGGTCTTGAAGATATTTTGGGGTGGCATAGAATTTATCTTCAACATATTTAATTAAATCCAATGGTAATTATGAATTTTTAACTACTATCTTACTATTCATTTCCAATGAGAGATTTCTCTTTTCAGCAGGATTTTCAAGTACCACAAATTAAAGCAAAATGTTAAAATCTTTGACTCTCCTTAGAACTTATGTCCCACCAATATTAAAAAAAAAAACTTATCCAATTAAAAAGAATAAAAAATTATAATAAATTGTGAAACAGAATGATTATATGTAAAAAAAAATGTAAGGACTTTTTAAATTAAATTATTAAGCCCCTGAAATGGCTTTTATATGACTAATCTTTAATTACTGAGAGCAGAAGAAAATAAAAACATTTAAATATTTTTCTTGTTAGATAGCAAAGATAAGACATTAATTTTAAGAGATGTGTTTTTCCTAGAACCAGATATAAATAGAATGTATCTAAGGATTTCTTGTATACGGAACAGAGTGAGTAATGGCTTTTTTGAACTATGCAACATCCAGATCGAAAGAATAATTCTGATACAGACCATCTGTATAGGCTGAAGAAGCAATGGTAAGTGATAAATTGCTGGGGATATTTTTTCTAGGCATTGAGATCAAGGAGCCTAGGCAGTTCAATTCCAATTCTAACTCTTACAGTATAGGAATGGAATTGGAGGCTACTGCTATATTAGCATAGTCATTTGTTCATCTGCCTGAAATATCAGGTGTGTTATGCAAAGCTTTGTAAGTGCTCTATTGGCTGTCAGTTCACAGCAGACTTATCCATTATGTCATTGTGCTGACAGTCCATGTGGTTGGCTTACGTGCAAGTTTGAGTCTGTGAATTTGAGGGAAATAGAATTATTACTCTCATTTTGATTTTAAGAGACAGCTTTATATTCTTACACAGTAGTAAAATGGCTCTCTTGTTTTTCATTACTCAGTGATGCCATAATGACCTTTTAAACTAGTGTAGACCAGGGGCGCCTGGGTGGCTCAGTCGGCTACGCGTCTGACTTCAGCTGGAGTCATGATCTCACAGTTCGTGAGTTCAAGTCCTGTGTCAGGATCTGTGCTGACGAACAGCTCAGAGCCTGGAGACTGCTTCAGATTCTGTATCCCCCTCTTTCTCTCCCCCTCCTCTGCTCATGCTCTGTCTCCCTCTCTTCCTCAAAAATAAAGATGAAAAAAAAATTAAAATAGTTTAGACCATAGGGATTATATTTAAACACATA
>NW_024412400.1:82259176-82259521 GCF_014898765.1 Herpailurus yagouaroundi
TCCAGATCCAGCTAACAGCGTTATTCCATTTTTTGAAGCTAAAGCCCAGAGTATAATTTCCTCTTTGTGGTTATTTAATCCAGAGTATAGATGAGGTAAAAAGAAAACCATGAAGAATGGCTAATTAGCAAATCAAGATATGTGGAGAGAAAGCTCACACTCCTTCCCTAACACCCATGCCTCAGAGCCCTAGGGAACAGAACAATTTGTAAGAGATTCCTATCACTCAGCTTCTCTTTATTTATTTATTTATTTATTTATTTATTTATTTATGTTGATTTACTTTTGAGAGAGAGAGAGAGAGAGAGAGAGAGAGAGAGCGTGAGTGACAGGGGGTGTTGCAGA
>NW_024412400.1:82259531-82357475 GCF_014898765.1 Herpailurus yagouaroundi
AGAGAGAGAGAGAGAGAGAGAGCGTGAGTGACAGGGGGTGTTGCAGAGAGAGAGAGAGAGAGACCCAGAATCTGAAGCAGGCTCCAGGCTCTGAGCTTTCAGACAGAGCCCAATGCAGGACTCGAATCCACAAGCAGCAAGATCAGCGAGATCTGGGAGATCAGCGAGACCTGAGCTGAAGATGGAAGTTTAACCGACTGAGCCACCCCGGTGCCCCAATCAGCTTCTCTTCTAAACTACATCCATACAGATGCACATGTATAGGCATAGTATACAAGAGTTACCACTTATCAAATGTTTCTATATGCAGACACAGTCCTAATAGTTTAATATTATTTATTCATTTTATGTTTATAACATTCCTATGAATATATATTTTTTTAACTTATTTATTTTGAGACAGAGAGAGAAAGAGCACGAATGGGAGGGACAGAAAGACGGGGGAGAGAGAATCCCAAGCAGGCTCCACACTATCAGTATGGAACCAATGCAGGACTGGAACTCACAAACCCCGAGATCATGACCTGAGCTGAAGTTGGAAGCTGAATGGCCTGAGCCACCCAAGTGCCCCCAAGAAGATATGATTATCTGCATTTTTACCCATGAGGAAACAGGAGCACATGAATGTTAAGTAACTTATCCAAGGTCATTATAGTGAGTGACAGATCCAGCCTTTATTCATCTTTAACCCATGCTTTTATCTACTATGTCATATTGCATACTTTTTGTACTATGTGTTATACTTTTTACTATAATAATATTTCATATTCTTTCTCCATAACTTAAAAAAAGCATATGAATCTGGGAAAATAGTCATAATAGGTTACCAAGATTATGTCCAGTTTCAGTCCAGTTTTTATTTTTATTTTTAAAATTTTTTTGTTTTATTTATTTTTGAGAGAGAGAGAGAACAAGCACGAGTAGGGGAGGGGCAGAGAGAGAGAGAGGGAGACACAGAATCTGAAGCAGGCTCCAGGCTCTGAACTGTCAGCACAGAGCCTGACATGGGGCTCAAACTCACAAACTGTGAGATCATGACCTCAGCCGAAGTCAGACACTTAACCAACTAAGCTTCCCAGATGCCCCTCAGTCCAGTTTTTAAAAACCCTCATACATACACACATATAATTTTCACGTCTATTTAACTGTTACCCAGCTTTACCATCCTTTCCTGATGGTTATATTCTTTTTTAAATAACTTATGACCCTGGATGGCTGAGTCGGTTGAGCATCTGACTTCGGCTCAGGTCATGATCTCACCGCTTGTGGGTTTGAGCCCAGCGTCGGGCTCTGTGCTGACAGCTCAGAGCCTGGAGCCTGCTTCGGATTCTGTGTCCCGCTCTCTCTCTCTGCCCTTCCCTCACTCATGCTCTCTCTCTCTCTTTCCCAAGAATAAATAAAACATTAAGAAAACATTTACAGAGTTTAAGAACAATGCATTTAATTTTCTTGAAGTAAATTTTTATCTTTCATTATATTGCGAGGCCCATATCTTGGATGAAACAATTATTTTCCAGTTCAAATAGGAAAAAGCTCTACTTGTCCCAATGCCTTGGTGCTTAAGTCATTTCCCTCAGGCAAGAAAAGTTCTTTACTGAAATATAAACAGTCAGCAGATTTTAGTAATATATTGTGAATCGAAGAAAAAAATTGGATTAGAAGGCCTTAAGGCAGTTTTAATTAAACAGAGTAGGGACACCTTCAGAAACCCAAAGTCAGTGCTGTGCTCCCCTTAGACTTCATCTGGTAGAGTCTTGATTCTAAGAAGATAAAATAAGTCCAGAGACATAAAGCAGCATCCAACCTAGGTAGCCCCCTCCAGAAATGCAGAACTTTATATATGGGTCATCATGACCCTTTGAAGAAGCAGAACATAATTTACTGTTCTGTCTAGAACCTCAGTGCCATGGAATGAAGAGAAATCTGTCTGTGGTAGGTAGCAGGACTCAGACACACTTGAGAAGCTCAGGGTATAGTCATACGGTTCTCCAACACTGAGAAAACAGTCTGGGAAGGCTATATGCATGACACAGAATCTGCCTGGTAACCATCCTAGATCTCCACCAGGTGGGGGCAACGTGCTTTTCCAGTGGCCCTTTCTAGCGCTTGATCTTTTTCAAAAACTTTTCAAGGGGTTAGCAGAAGAACTGATTCTTTCCGTCTTTTGCTTAAACACCTTCAGTGACTAAAAGACTCTCCTCCACTAAGGTAGTCACTCTAAAATGGGATTCCCCTTGTTATTAACATGGTGCTTCTTTATTCTTAGAATCCCTGTGTACGGGTAGATTCTAAACACTAGAAGCTTTAAGAGTATGGTAGAAGGTCTGACAATGGGAGTAAGGATACTAAGGATACTATTTGATTCATAGAGGAAGGATGGAAGATTTCAAGGGGGGGAAACATTTAAAAGTGGAAGCTGTGTACTTAGAAACACAACAACTTTTGTAATTAACCATTTTATCAAGAATAATCTCCACAAGGCAGCCTCATAAAGAATGTTCTTTGCCTCTGCATCTCACACCTGTCCAGCAGCTCACTCCTAAATTATTGTATATTATAAATATATTTCTTGTTGGTACTGCGGTTACATTGCAGATGCATAAAATATAGATGTGTAAAATTGAAATTTTAATGAGTTGTGTGATAAATCACTGAAATTTCCCAACAAAAGGGAAGAGAGGGGAAAGCCAGTCAAGTTATATCAGAGAAAAAAAACATGATGTTCTGTTTACACATGTTCTACTACATGTAGTAGAAAGAGGACAATGTCTGGAGTTAAGAGATCTCAGTCCTCAATACAGCTCTCCCACTTACCACTTGCTTGATCTGGTCAAGTTACTTTACTGCTCTGAGTCTCAGTTGCCTCACGTGTGAAATGGGGTACCAGTCCACACAGGATTGGCAAACATCACCCAGCGGGGAAGCCATGCAAACGCTCGCTGTAACTTACAAAGCTTTATAAATGTTAGGCTTTTTTTGCTACTTGTTTTCTTTTATTTCTTTTTTCTATACTCCTTTATGACCTTTTGCTTACTTCTTTATCTGTCTATGTCTAATAGAAAAATACATTTATGGATTGGATCTTCTTTATTATTACAGGTATTGTCGCAAGCAAGCAAACCAACCAAAATCCTCTAATTGACTCATGGGGTAGTAGGGAAACATTTGGTTTCCCTACATTTGGTCTGAATTCAAATCTGAAATCTATCTATCTATCTATCAACTATCTATCTACTATTTATTTATTTGATGA
Source organism: Herpailurus yagouaroundi (assembly GCF_014898765.1). Taxonomy (NCBI): domain Eukaryota; kingdom Metazoa; phylum Chordata; class Mammalia; order Carnivora; family Felidae; genus Herpailurus; species Herpailurus yagouaroundi. The sequence continues at coordinate 82,262,785 of NW_024412400.1, forward strand.
GTAGGTGGCACACAATGTTACATTACTTTCAGGTGTACAACATAGTAATATGACTTGTCTATCCCTCATGCTATGTCCACCACCAGTGTAACTACCGCCTGTTATCCTACCACCTATTGCAACACAATTGCCTATAGTCCTTACGTTGTATCTTTTATCCCCATGATTTATTCATTCCACAACTGGAAGCCTGTACCTTCCACTCCTCTTCCTCCATTTTGCCCTTTCCCACCCCCTCCCTCTGACAAACGTCAGTATATTCTCTGTATTCATGGGCCTGTTTCAGCTTTTTTTTTTTTGATTCTGTATAATAGATATTATATGGTATTTATCTTTTCTGTCCAATTTATTTTACTCAGAATAATACCTTCTAGGTCCATTTATATGTGGCAAATGGCAAGATTACATTCTTTTTTTTTGATGAAAAAAATATTCTGTTATATATATATGTATATATATATATGTGTGTGTGTATATATGTGTGTGTTTGTATTTGTGTATATGTGTGTGTATATGTATATATGTTTGTATATGTGTGTGTGTATATATATATATATATATACACACATACTGATGGTGAATATATATATATACACACACATATATATATCACCTTCTTTATCCATTCATCTATCATGTCTTCCATATCTTGGCCACCTCATGAATATAGGGGTGAATATATCTTTTTTAATTAGTGTTTTCACTTTCTTTGGGTGAATACCCAGTAGTAGACTTACTGGGTCACATGGTATTTAGTCATTTATTTACAAAATGTGATGACTTACCTAGGTGAATTGTTTTAAGTTTAAACAAAGTAACATGTAACTAGTATTTAACAAATGGTACATTTAATTTTTAGTTTCTTTCTTTCTCATTTGACCCAATAAAGACTAATATAATTGTTTTACCTTCAAGGATCATATAGACTTCTACTCAGCATTTTTAATTTTTGGTTTGTAGCCTCTGTCACTCTTTAAACTTTAAATACATAGCAAGGATATATAAAATGTAAAATAAAATTTTAAAAATATATAGTCATATTAAAAGAAATAAACATTCGGGGCGCCTGGGTGGCTCAGTCGGTTAAGCATCCGACTTCAGCTCAGGTCACGATCTCGCGGTCCGTGAGTTCAAGCCCCGCGTCAGGCTCTGGGCTGATGGCTCAGAACCTGGAGCCTGCTTCCGATTCTGTGTCTCCCTCTCTTTCTGCCCCTTCCCCGTTCATGCTCTGTCTCTCTCTGTCTCAAAAATAAATAAATGTTAAAAAAAAATTTTTTTAATAAAAAAAAAAAGAAATAAACATTCTATGACACAAATCAATACAGCTAAAGTTTTCTCTGGCTTTAGGTCAAAATTCAGAGTCAACCAGAAGTTCTGTTCTTGAGAAATAAAAGTTATACATCTGAGGTGTGGCACTGACACCTCGAGTAGAGTTTAAAGCTAGGAATTGTGTAGAACTCTCCAATTCAGTAAAAGAAGCTGAAAAACGTATCTGTTGGAGCTCCCTGAGGCTCATGTGGGATGTGTGGTTTAGGACATAGGACACAGCAGATACAGGCTCAGGTAGTGGATTGGGGCCAGGTCAGAGAGATCGTCCGATATCATCTCAGGAGAGGATTTGGGACCCTACATAGAAAATGATGTTCTAACATGCCTGGGTGGCTCAGTCAGTTAAGCGTCTGACTCTTGATTTCAGTTCAGGTCATGATCTTATAGTTTCTCGAGTTTGAGCCTCGTGTTGGACTCTGTGTTGACAGTGTAGAGCCTGCTTGGATTCTCTCTCTCTCCCTCTCTCTCTGCTCCTCACCCCCATTCACGCTGTCTCTGTCTCTGTCTCTCAAAAATAAGTAAATAAACTTAAAAATTTTTTAGGTAAAAAAAGATTATTTTTTTATTTAAAAATAAAACTTCATTCAAAAATACTACTTCATGTGGCCTAGATTCGAGGCCACATAAGTAGTATAAAAACAGCAACACTATTAGGTAGGCAAAATGTTGGGGGAGGGAAACTGAAAGACCTCCCATTCAAGATGAGCCTGAGGTTCAATATCCCAAAACCCACTCAGAACACTAAAGCTATTTATAAAAATCAGAGATACGTTTACTATAAATGATACGAAAATACTACAACAATGTTAAAATAACTATAAAATGATATGATTAGGAGGTTTGGATAAATAAGTGAAATAATCCTATCAAAAATTGAATAAGATACTATGAAACAAAAATAACCACAAATGGAAAAAAGATGAAAAAATTTAAATCATACTTATTTCATTTAAAGACTGGTTGATAGAATGAACTCTAGAATGGATATAGTAGTTGAACAGATTGAAGAAACAGGGTATAATACCAAAGAATTCACTCACAAAGAAGAGATAAGAGAGATTTTAGAAAATAGCAGAACTTTTTAGAAAACATGTAAGCAAGATTATGAATCACTAATAGATATATAGAAATAATATTCAATACTATACAGTACAAATTTAATATTGAAAAATCATATTACAGGGGCACCTGAGTGGCTCAGTCGGTTAAGCATCCCACTCTTGGTTTCAGCTCAGGTCATGATCTTGTGGTTCATGAGTTTGAGCCCCACATCGAGCTCTGCATCCAGCTCTGTGCTGACAGTGCAGAGCGGGCTTGGAATTCTCTGTCTCTTTCTCTCTCTGCCCCTTATCCGCTTGTTCTCTCTCTCTCTCTCTTTCTCTCTCTCTCTCAAAATAAAAAAAAATTAATTAATTTAATTCAAAAAAAGAAAAATAAGATTAAAATTTAAAATAGAAGGGATTTTCTTTAATATGACAAAAGAATCTATCAAAGAAAAGAAGGCACAACATAACATGCAGTAGTAAAACTTTAAAATACTTACTTCAAAGACAAGGTCACCCATTATGCTCCACACCTACTTTCAAATTTTACTGGAGGACATGACAATGCATAGTTAGAAATAAATGTAACCTTATTTGAACTGGATATAAGTGGCTATAATCACCAGAATCCACAGTGGTGAGGATAAGGTTATAAATAGTAGAGTTCAAACTTTCTCAAAACTGTATCAACTTACCCAAATCAATAATCCATTGGAAAATGTAATAAAAATGACATAATAAAATTAAAAAAACATTTCAAAGGTTAATAAAATTATAAACTTCTTAGGAATAAATCTTACCAAAAGATGTTCAAAACACTTATCGATACAATCTAATTGAAACAAAATAACACCTCAATAAAGTATATGATGTTCATGGATGAGAAAACTTCCCTCCATAAAAATATGTTAATTCTTTTAAAGTTAATTTATAAATTCAGTAAGTCACAAGCAGGAATATTGACGTAGTTTTTATGGAGAGGAAAAGGTCAACATGAGTCAAGAAAATTTCAAATAACAAAAATGATGCGAGGAAGTTTTATGTACTTAAGCGTCAATATTTATTGCAAATGTAAAATATTTAAAATAGTGTGAGCTATTGGTACAAATATAGAAAACAAATAGTGGCAGAAAATAGAACAAGCAGAAACATAAAATATAAATATACATTTATATGTCATATTACAGAAGTGTCATTTTAGGTTAAGGGGAAAAGAATGTATCATTTGAGGAACAATTAGCAATAAAAAATAGGTATATAACTCATACCACACACACACACACACACACACACACACACACACATGATTTTGAAATAGATTAAGTAGCTACACGTTAAAAACAAAAATGTAAGCATTTAAAAAGAAATCAAAAGGTACTTATTATTAATTGCTCCAGGAAAGTTTTCTTACACTAGACTTAAAAGGAAAATTATTGATATATTTCAATGCATCAAAATCCATACTTTTTATATTACAAAGTAATCCATAAAAAAACCTAGAAAGAAATTCAGACTAGGAAAAGTTATTTGCATAAATTTCTAAAGTAGATGAAAAAACTTCAGCAAATCAATTAGAAAAAGTAGTCTAATATAAAGCTGATAAAGGATACAAACTAACAAATCTCTGATGAGGATCCTTCACAGCTGTATTGATTTATATCAAATTGCCAGAAAACTTAATTTTTTAAAGCAGTGAGCATTACTCCCTTGGTCTGGAGTTTGAGAGTAGCCTAGGTGGGTGGTTCTGGCTCAGGGTTTCTTATGAGCTTTAAAGCAAGGTATAAACCAGGGCTACAGGTGTTAGAAGCTTGACTGGTCTAGAAGGTTCATTTCCATGTTGACTCACCCTCAGAAGAAGGCCTTAGATCTTTGTTAGTTGTTAGCAGGGGGTGTCAGTTGTTTGCCGCCTATTATCAAAAGGCCTCAGTTTCCTACTACATAGACTTATTCATAGGTTGCTTGAGTGTACTCATGATGTGGCGCTTCCCACCCCCATCCCCAGCAAGGGCCAAAATATTTTTAATGTTTATTTTATTTTTGAGGGAGAGAGAGAGAGAGAGAGAGACACAGAGTGTAAGTGGGGGAGGGGCAGAGAGAGAGGGAGACACAGAATCCAAAGCAGGCTTCAGGCTCTAAGCTGTCAGCACAGAGCCCAATGTGGGGCTGAAATTCACGAGCAGTGAGATCATGACCTGAGCTGAAGTTGGATGCTTAACTGACTGAGCCACCCAGGAGGCTCATTTAAGATTTTTATTTTTAAGTAACCTGCACACCCAATGTGGGGCTCAAACTCACAACACCCAGATTAAGGGTCATAAACTCTACTGAGTGAGCCATCCAGGCACCTTGAACTTTTTATTTTAAATCTGGGTGCAGGATAAGACCCTGTAGTAAAATTAAAACAATCAAAGCTCTATATACACACATATATATATTATACGTATGTGTAATGTATAGATATACATATATAATTTAATTATGTATATAACATGATATGGTATATAAAAACACCAATGGGCATGACAGGATTCAACTTCAGGACACTGGTTCCTTCTTTTTCTAAATTTTTTTTAAAGTTTATTTATTTTGAGAGAGAGACAGAGAGAGAGAGAATCCCAAGTAGGCTCTGAACCATGAAAACAGAACCTGACATGGGGCTTGAACTCATGAATGATGAGATCATGACCTGAGCTGAAACCAAGAGTCAAATGCTTAACCAATGGAACCACCCAAGCATTCCGACGCTGGTTCCTTCTAGAAAGAGACAGAAAAATGGAATGAGTCAGTGAAGGTACCAACAGATTTCAGAACTATCTGAAATGTTTTTTTCTTTAAAAATCAAAACCTAAAATATTAAATATAATAAATAATACAATAAATATTGAAACTGATACAATTGAGTTGGTTTATTCAAGGCTCTCTATAATTTTTAACATTTATAATGCAATTATTTTTAAAAGAAAATTGAAATGGAAAACCGGAATATCTTGCCAGTTATTCTATAGATTCAGTAAAGGTAGTTTGGGCATCCTGGATCTGTTGCCACTAAACTGTGCAAGCCAGGCAACATTGTGTTTTTTCAAGTTATAGGCTTTTTATTATCAATATAGGATTATGAAATGACATCATATTTTCAAACAAAATACTAAGTAATTGTTTGCTATTTTTAATTCAACCCAAGTATCAGTCTTTTTCCCCATTAAGGGTCACATTCTTCTGTTACATATTGGCAAAGATTCAGTTGGAATTTGATAGTTCTGACATACTTCCTGAACCATCTAGCTGACAATTGTTTCTCATCATTGTGGGTTCTACTAATCACATCAATTATCTTAACTATCTGAAACTCATGATTGTAATCACCACCATAGACTGCTTCTCCCTGTACAAAGGCAACTTTCCTCCACAGAACCATCACATGCTGCTGTTTAGGTATCATATACCAAGAATTTCTGAATGGTTGGGATGGCTAAATCACGTAAGAGAGCTTAACAATTTAATTGCACTGTATTTGGCTTTCCCGTAATCAGAATGAAAATTTTCAAGAAGGTTCAACATTTCACTGGGGGAGTCTCATAGATGTCTTGATCTGACTTCAGACATTTAACGTTTGGAAAGAATCCAAACTCACAACTTCTTCTGACTTCCACTTTATAAACCATCCTCATTTTTTCAAGGAAGCCTCCTATGCACCCAATGGAATTGGTTTTCTCTGGGACGTATTCTTTTTTTCTCCAGTTGTATTTGTTCATTAAGGAACACACTCCATGGGTGTCACCAGGACAGTCTATGGTCGCCTTTGGCATTCCTAGAACCATGGAATACTTTAGGGTTTTGAGGTTGCTTAGATACCCCAAGACTTGGAGAGCATTCCGGAGCAAGCATGACCACATCAAGTCTGCTCCTTTTGGATGTGTGAACTGTTACACCACAGTTTTGGTTTGCCTCATGTCCAGTAGGTAACCCATTTGATCTCTTATAAACATACATGTGTTCTTTCTTCATTTCTCAAAGATGTATAAAAATAGCATCTCAACATATTTTGTGGAAACATTTTCCTTAAAGCCTCCCAAGTCTGTAAGGCTATTTGCATCACAATAAAGTTGGCATTTCATATAATTATTTAAAAGATTACTAGCATTGTGCATTTCTCCGCTCTTCCCATTTTCAAATTGCACACTTATGCTAGAATTAATAAATAAGCCTTTTCCTGGGCCAAATATTACTTGGTGATTTCTGGTTTAATTATGAAAACACCAAGCTAAAGATTTTAAAATGCCATTATAAGAGCTTAAGTTGTTAGGTAAAACTTAATCACTCTCACAGTTTCTGCTGGTGGCAGGGGAGAGAGAAATGTTTGGGGACAAAAAAGGTATGGTATTTAGTTAATTGCTATTGCTGTTATTGTTGTCATGAAGGTTCTCACTTACTATAAAATCAGCACACTTTCCATTTGGCTTTATGGACAGAGTTACTGTAAGTTTTTATGCAATGACTTACATTCAAGTTAACACTTTGTGGGTTTTTTTGCTTTTTATATACTTCATATATATGAATATGCCTAGACATGTGTATATGGCGGTAACTGAGGAGGATTCAAGAAATTTGCATTTGTATTACTTGGCTTGGTACATCAACGAAGGGACAAGTATTCTGATAATCCTCAGGCATCTAGACATTAAATACAGTTAAGAAGGAGAGAGACAGAATGAGAGAAAGAGAAAGAGCGAGTGAGAGAATTAAATGTGAAGATTTGATGGGAAACAATGAGGCATTCATTTTTAATCAAGCCAAGATGTGGTGTCAGTTTTAAAGCCAATTGCTATCAGCAAAGAGAATCTGTTCACCAAAAGGCAAACCAATGGAAATCAAATGGATTACATTGGATGAATGCCATTTTCACTCGGACACTTCAAGTGGGGTTATTCAGGCTTTTGCATTTCAGGTACACTACTAAAAATATTGTGGCATGAGAAGAAGCAAGAGCCAAAAATATTAGTCTCTGCTTCTAGAAACTTTGGCAACTAATTATCCCTTTAAAAAAAAAGTAAGGTTTTCTCCTACATAAAATCTATTTTATTGCAATTTGCAAAACAGCCGTTCCTTTAAAATAAATCATTGTTTATCAAGGGAAAGTTAATTGAAAAACATGTTTTTTCTAGCTAAATGGAAGCCTGCATCATGCAGGCAATAAACATTCTTGCTTGAAAGGAATTCTTGCTCCTTCTTCTAAAACTGCCATGGGAATAAAATAAAAAAGGGAGGGAGGGGGGAAAGGAGAGAAAAAGCCCCACACAGCTCTGAAGTTGTGTCTGACTTAGGAGCCAAATGGGATTTTGTAGCCCACAAGTTTTCTATTCACTTCTAAATTTAGCACCCACAAATTTCCCTTTTGGCAGCTCGTGTTCCCCAAACCCAAGTGCAAGCCATTTTTGAGGAATGTGGCTGTCAGTTGCTCCTTGTTAACAGCCTTAGCTAATCTGCTCCACTGGACATTTGGCAAAAGTTGATTTTATAGTTCCTGGATGCCCATACAAGTAGGATGAAAGTGAAAGCAGCAGTGGCGTGTAATACCAGTACATGAAATAGAGAATGGACATACTTTAAAATGCCAACTACCTGTGGATCAGGATGCCAGAGAAGGTAGCCTCTATGCCATAGTTCTATCCCTAAATAGGACACCGTTTTTGGATTCCTTGCTTCTTCTCTTGGTAATAGGGATTATTTCCGGCAGATACAATTTTACATACCCTTTAATGTGCTCTCTTGGCATTTGTTGGAACCCTTGTGACAATAGATCATCAAGCCTTGCCTTTTAATGTTGATTGCTTTTTATGTCTGTCTCACCTACTTTTTAGTGAACGCTTTGTTTTATTAATTCTTAAAATCTTCACAGGGCCCAACTTGAGGGCTGATCTATAATATATATGTTTTGGAAATACTTGATAATGAATGAAAATGATGGTCTCTCCATTTCTCCTATTTATCAATCACCTAATACCCCCAAAGATTTCGTGTTTAGAATGGAGAAGGTGGTTCACAAGTGTCTATTCACAAATCTATGTCAGAGGCGGTCTCTGCACTTGGAGGGAAATATGGCTGGGGAAATTAAACAGATTCACATTTTTTAATGTCTTCTTTGTGCTAGGCTCATTCTCTCATTTAATCTCCCCCAAATATTATAAAAATATAATCTTATCTCCATTGTTTCAAATGAGGAAACTAAAGTTCAAAGGGTAGAATCATTTGCCCCAAACATGCAACCATTTTATGCTAATATGGGATTCAAGCCTAGATGCCTGGCTCCAAAGTGTGTGATTGATCCACTAAACATAACCCGTGATCATTGACAAATAAACAAAAGCCTCAAAACCAGTCCATCTTAAAAGAAATGTATGGAAATAAATTTATTCTGAATGAGAATCTTTTTTGAATTCTTTCCATACCAGAACATTTTTTTTTAAATTGAATGCAGAAACTGCATTACAGTAGAAGCCAGATTTTACACATTTAATTGCTCAGAGTTTTAGAAGTAAAATCTATCTTCCTTTTCATGAAGTTGTTCTTTTTACCACTTAATCAGCAAAATGACATTATCTAGTGGCACATGATTACTTAGCATGTGTTTGGTGAGAGGTTGGTTGGTTGTTTTTTAATGTTTCAGAAATAATCAAATCAGAAGTTACCTAAAGACCATTTAGTATAAGAACACCCCTCAGAAATTCAGAAATTCCCTCACTGATACAGGATTGAGGAGGAGTTCTTTTTTCACCAGTTCTAGAGCTTCTACCCAAAGAGATTTTGCTTTTCAGTTTTTGAATTAGGATTGTACAAACTAGCAATGGTTTCTTATATAATCCATCCAGGTGACTAGAAATAAGTCCATAGTTGAAATATAAGTACAAAATATGAGCAAAATTCACTCATTCCTACACCCACATACATACATACAGCCACCACCCCCACCTCCCACCCCGCTGCATAAAGAACTGGTAGGGAAATGAAACAGATTATTCAGAGATCATGGAGAAAATGGTAGAAATATAAAACTTCCAAGATGGTGGCCAAAACTTGTGTGTATTTTGCCCACAGTTCTCTTCAAAGTTTGATTTGTATAATAACTGATTTTAGGACTCTCATGTAAGTCCTAATATCTTTTGTTTAATATGTGTTTTGAAGTTTATTTGTTTATTTTGAGAGAGAGAAGAAAGAGGACGAGAACATGAAGGAGGAGCAGAGAGACAGGGAAAGAGAGAGAATCCCAAGCAGCCACTGCCTTATCAGCACAGAGCTCAATGTGGGGCTAAAACCCACAAACCGTGAGATCATGACCCTCGCTGAAACCAAGAGTCTGATGCTTAACTGACTGAGCCACTCAGGTGCCCCAGTCCTAACATCTTATAATAACAGCTCCATGAAGTAGTCAGAGTAAGTTTCACTTTTTATAAACTTGATGACTAAAGTTCACAAAAGTTTAGTGTTTTTTTTTCTTTTGGAAAAAAGTGGAAAGATGTATAAATGGATGGATAGATGATAGATGAACTTATCATTCATGAATTCTCAACAGAGCAATATCGCCCCCACTGGGTAAAAATTGATTCTTAAGGGACAAAAAATATTTTACTTTTTAATATATAAACTCAGATATACATACAGTAAATGAATAGATACAAAACATATCTATGGTGTTAAAATTTCATGGAAGGATAACTTGAAAAAAATCTAAAAAGATTCCTTAAGGAGCAAATAATTTTTTTAAATGGTTAAGAAAACACTGAGAGAGAGGGAGAGAGAAAGAGAAGGAGATTGGGGCAAGATGTGACATGCACATTCAAATGATTTACTATGGATATTTAATTATTTTGCCATTCCTCATTCTTAGAGGTGCAATAATTTTCCTTCAACCTTGATGAAGAGTTAGGGATTAAATTTACCATACATTTAAAGATGGGAAAACGAGTTTCCAGATACTATGGATTCATGTTCTGGTCCCAGTGAGCTTCCAAGGTCTATTACGAAAGATTAACAAAAGTATTGGGTTTGAGAAGAGACTTACCTCTGAAACAAATAGGAAGGCCAAAGGGGGTCAGAAGATGAAATGAAGAAACAAAAAGTATGACTTACTCATGAGCTAAAACTCAGAAATTCAGGAGCTAAACTGAGAACATTTGCTCAAAATGGGAACAGATTTGCAGTCCATTAAGAGCCAAGTAAGTGGCTCTAGTAAAAGAGCACTATAAGTGATGACATTCAAAAGGCCAGGAGCCAAATAGAATTGCATTTCATGTTTGAAACACATTATATTTTGCTTGTCTGACATTCTTATCCTCTCTACTTTATCTGGTGAGCTCTTACTTACTCTTCAAGAACTATCTTAAATGTTTCTCCATGACACATTCTCAGATCCCCACAGTGGATCCAAACTTCTGACTGATAATATGTGATTACCCTGTAATATTCACTTAAGAGAGCATTTATCACATCTCATTACAATGTTTATGCCCAACAAGAGTGACTTCCTTAAAATGTGAACTGTTGTTTTTCTTTCATCTTGGATTGTTTGTTGACTACTTACATAGCTTGGACATAATACATGAATAAGACATGATCTACTTGGTACTTTTATGGGTACAATTTTATGGGTACAAAATTATGGGTAATTTTATGGTATAATTATGGGCAGGGGGCATTATGCTTAGCCCCAAACTCCCTAACTTATGTATATTAGCCAGTTGAACTGGGTCCAAAGTCTTAAAGAATGAATAGTGTCTTTCTTATTTATTTATTTATTTATTTATTTATTTATTTATTTATTCGATGGTACAGACAGTACAACAAATAGGAGCACCAATTCCCTGCCCACTCAGGCAGACTTATAGTCTGGAAATTTCCCTATGGAATAAAAATAGCTGTTATTGGATGCAATATTAAGGCTTTTTCCTGGACTATGTGCTACTGGGTCCCCATTTTAAGTTGCACATTTAAAATGGAGAGCATAAGAATTCAGTTCGATTTCAAAGCATCATCCTGATGGCAGTGTTCTATATAATGAAATTTGACTTCATTTATTTCTTGTTCCTGCTACTGTTAGCATGCATGACACAAAATTCACTAAAGTGTTTCTTTAAATTTTTAAGATCACAAGTGGAGGATTATTAATCATCGGACTTTTGCTTGTGAAAAATAATTTCTTGTAAAATGTAGTCCTAATTTTTACTGACTTGTTTGCCTAACAGAGCTTGATGAAGCAAATTTAGGTCCACAAGGGACTTTTTATAGTCAGAAACTCTTGGGAATAAAATATTATTATTTGTATTTTTCCTCCACAAACTTGATATTTTTCTATTTTCTTTACTAAAGGATGAAAATCACAAATGAATTTTAGAGTTTCCTTAAAGTACGTAAATATGTAGCACGAATATGAAATTAAGCATGACAAAAAAATAAGGAATTCAGGTTAATAGTCATAGCTGGGGAAGAAGAGAAGGAAATCTAATCAATGCTGGGTACAGAGGGGATGGGATCATAAATATATTCGTAGTTTTCATCCTTCAATGAAAATCTGAGCAAATGTTAGTAGTATTTAAACTGAGTGATTGGGTCACAGATGTTGGCTATGTTACTATCAATTATTGTCCATGTGTGTGGCATATTTAACCAGAAAAAAACCCACAAAATTTTCAATAAAATTCCTTTGGTTGTTCATTGTGGCCAGTACTGATACTTGTCTGTGCAATGGCCAATACTTCATCTTGTTTCTACCTAATATATCTCTAATTATTTTCACCCTTCTTTGAGCAATTTTGTCCTTCAGGTAGGCTGAAACTCTCCCCACCTGTAGAGAATGAATTTAGTCATCTCTGCCAAAGATTGGTTTAGGCAAAGGCATATAATGTAATTTTGACCAATGAGAGGGAAAGGGTATGTGAGGGAATTCTGGGAAGTTTTCTGGCTTTAAATAAAGACAGACACATGAAGAGTATCATCTCTCTTCTACTGCTAGGCATTGTTATACCTTCATGTGATTCCTGGAGCTACTGCAGTCATCTGATACCTGGGGAGACCACCCTTGACTGGTAAGTGAATAGATGGAGAAGGCAAAGCAGAAAGAGGGAAGAAGGTGTCCGTTAATTGATTACTAAATTAGTGAACTATGCAACTCTTGGCTTTATATTTCTTGTAATGGTGAGATGACAAATATTCTTAAAGCTATTTTTGAGGCCACTAAAAACTTTCTGATAGATATATACTTGCTTGTTGACTTATTTTTATATTGGATTGTTAGGCTAAATTGGATTTTATTTAGGATAAATTCCCAAGGATAGAGTTATTAATCACTCTTGGAATGTGTTTTAATTTTACCTTCCAATATAATAACTTTAAAATTCAATTACTTAAGAAAATGCAAAGACTGAAAAATAATGAACATAATAACTGTTTAATTAAGTGAAAAACTTTTGAGCTCTGGGGGACCCTGCGTGGCTCAGTCTGTTGAGTGTCTGACTCCTGATTTTGGCTCAGGCTATGATCTCACGGTTCCTGGGATCGAGTCACCAGTGGGGTCTGGGCTCTGTCCCTTCCCAGCTTATGCTCTCTCTCCCAAAAATAAATGAACTTAAAAAACAAAAACAAAAACAAAAAAACAAAAACTTTTGAGCTATGGATCTTCTTTCCAGAAAAAAAATATCACAGATGGGCCAAAATCAAAATATTGTCTAAAATTTCAGAGGCAGATAGGCTTCTTGGAGCCAGTTCATTTCCTGTGAATTATGTTAGGAATCCCTGATATAGCTTTAAATTACATAATAGTTCCACATCAGTTATTTTATCTAATGGTTGTATATGCTAATTTCTATGAAAATTCCATGCCCACTCCCAGTTTTATTTATAAATACCTTTTCTATCCCAGCAACAGTTTGGGCTTTGTAGTTGAGGTAATACAATCTCCCTCCTCAAACTCATAAACCATGTTATCCTTCTGTACCAGTCTTTCCAAACTTCTTTGAACTCACCAGACAAATATTTCTTATATGGATACTATTCTTAGATTTCTCCCTACTCTTGGTTTTTTAAGTTAAAGAAGGTCGCTCTGGAATTGTTGGCAAACATCAGGCATTTTTAATTATCATTAGTGAATTGTTTCAAATGGGGCAGATAAAGGAGCCTCTGGTTGTCAGAGTCATTAATGCTGATTAAAATAGGCTGCGTGGGTCCATGGTGCAAGTTTGTTTGTTTTGAAGCATTCACACTCTAAAGAATCCAGGCCAGCCTTCCCCATTACCATGGCAATATCCAGATCGTGTGTATATGATGGGTAGAGTATGCTCTGACAACTAAAACATTAGCCTGGTCCAAAATTGTGCCCAAATAAATAAAAGGAGGTAAAAATCAAAAGGCATGTGTACTTGTGAACACTTAACCAAGTTCCAGTCTTCTGGAACCATTAAAACAGACTTATGTAGACACTTCCATCCTTATCTTCACTTATTTATTCCCATGCACTAATATTGATACGACGTTCAGAATGTGTTTGAACAAGTTCTTTTCGTCTTTTCCCTGGAATGTCTGTACTGGTAAAGACCTTTTATCCTTTTCATCGACTCCTTTTATTCTTAAGATAGGAGTTTTTAATTAAGAGAGACCACCAAAAAAACTGTGAACCAAGCTACTTGGGGACAAAAAACAAAAACAAAAACTAAAAAGTATCAAAGACCAGTTGAGCATTTACCAAGCATATAATGCAGTGCTAAACCTTTTCTGTATGTGATGTCATTTAAACATTTAAACAACTCTGAGCTAGGAATAGTTATTTTACATAGAAGATTGTAACTTAGAGACACTAATTAGCCTAAATTCACATAACTATATACAATAAAACCGAGATTCAAATCCAGATCCACAATGTACTGATGTGTTTCTATATTTAAATAGAGATGTGTGCATTCTGTATCTATATCTATTAACTGAATATATGTGTTTGTGTATTTCAGTGCATCTTTCATACCAAAACCTCTTTACTGTGGTATAATGGACTATAACATTAGTTTCAGGTGTACAAATATGGATTTGCTATGTGTATACATTGTGAAATGCTCACAATAAATCTAGTTAACCTCTATTACCATACATAAAAAAATTGTGATAATAGTTTTTAAAACTTTTTCATCAACTCTCAAAAATGCAATACAGTATTAACCATAGTCACCATGCTGTACATTGTTTCTTTTTTAACATTACACAAATAAATGTTTAATATGTACATCTGTGGTTAAGTCACTCTTGATTTCATAGAATGCTTTATCTCCTAGGCTGTAAGAATATAAGGCCAAAAAAAAAAAAAACCAAACATTTCTCCTAGAAGCTTTTAAGAACATAAACCGTAGTCTATTCAAAATTAAAGAGACCGACTTTTCAATTCAGACTCTAAACCCATCATACATATATGTATTATATCTTAAAACAGCATTGACATTTTGGCATACTAAGTTTATATATACTATGTACAATGGCTTTCTTGAGTTTTTCATCAGGAGTCAGAGAGAATCTCTTCCCATTTCTGTCATCCCCTGTTACAACTTAATAAGAAAGGAGTTTCTTCATGAACACAGAAATATCCCCTTTCAACATTTTGTTCTGACTTCAAAGATCCACATTGTTGAAGGGGTTTTCATTCAGATTGTTCTGATTCAGATTACCAAAGGAGGTTCTAGTTCAACTAAAATATCAAACCACTGACACTGATGGATACTAAGCACCAGCAGCCTGCACCAGCTACCCATGTGCAGCTGAGACCACAGGACACCCCAAAGGCTGACCCATTGTTTGACAACCTCCTTGCGCTTCACCAAGCCTTCCAACACCATTTAGGGCAGATAGATTACAGAGTGAGTATAGATTACAGAGTGAATATAGATTACTTTTCACTTTTCATTAATTTGATATTTTTAAAATGTCTTCCATGGGACACCTGAGTAGCTGAGTTGGTTAAGCCTCTGACTTTGGCTCAGGTCATGATATCTGGGTTTGTGGGCGCGAGCCTCACATTGGGCTCTGTGCTGACAGCTTGGAGCCTGCAACCTGCTTCGGGTTCTGTGTCTCCCTCTCTCTCTGCCCCTCCTCCACTCTCTCTCTGTCTCTCTCAAAAATAAACATTAAAAAATTAAAAATAAAGTAAACAAAATTTCTTCCTCAACAGAGTCCACCTCTTCTAGGGAAAAGAAAAAGCAGTGCTTCTTTATTTTCTGTACATCATATCTCTTTCACATTTTCAACTTAACAGAGGAGGCGCTGTCCTCTGTTCTCTACCCTACACACATGAAGCCAGAAATAATGTTATTTTCTGCTTGAATGCAAACCAATCATTTATCTGGACCTCCCTGAAAGGACTTAATTTGCCCAACTAGTCAGTATTCTGCCTCTGCTTAAGGATTCCAGACGCACACTTGGACTTTTCTTTTAACTCACGTTTCTGCCCCTGTTCACCCCAAACCCCCACCTCCTCAGGCTTCCCCAAGTGAGAACTGCCTGCCAACCCCTCCCTTCACCTCCTTTAAGCTATTCTTCTGTGCTCTAGTTACCACCAGTGCTCTGTCTCAAACCTGAGGACTCATATTTGCCTAAAACAAATAATAAGCAGAGGGAGCAGACAACAGGCTTGTTTTGCCACCTTTTCTGTGAGCATGAAGTAGCGCTGACCTATTCAGCAAGTTCCATGACTGGCGGACAGACATCTAGAGAATCTCAGCGGTGAGAGATGAGGAATGTCCCAGCTAGGCCTGGCAGCGGAGTCCACACTAACACACAAGAGGCTTTTTAAAGGCACAGTGGGACGAATTCTTCAAGTCTCCATTCAGAGGGGGATTTAACTGCACATTGACAATCACCTAGACGTTTTGTTATGCTCGGACCTAGAATGGGTCTTTTCTTTTTCTTGGATGCTGTACACTACTCTACACAACTCTGAACAGGATCAATACTGTTAAACCTCAGCTTGTTCTATTGGCATTTCTTAGTTTCTAGCCTGATTAAAAAAGAAAAGTGTTTGAAGGAGTATATTTAAATTTAATAATGTTCTGTTTTCCAAGAATGATCAGCAGATATCATCTATTTACAATTTGGAGGTCTCTCTAGAATTTTGTGAAGGTCCTCTCCAAATCAATTCACTATATCTGATATATTCATAATATTGTATTTTGGGACCAAAGGAGAAAATAAAACACTTGGGATGATGACCAATTCAGAGAATGTATTATATACATAGGTTTATATACATGTGCATATGTGTATATATGTAACATAAGCATATATGTAATATGTGTTATATATATTTAAACAACATATACAATATGAAATTACATGGCATTCCCATTTATCGTCTATTTGTGTCTCAGACTCCCTTCTATAAAATAGGATTGACAAGCTAAAGATCTCCAAAGTACCTTTACAACTTTATAATTAATGTATAAACTTAAAAGATCTTAAGTCACACAAATTTTCAAGGAAAGAAGCTGATATGGGCTGTCATAGTTACAAAAACCCTTATGGAGGAAGAACTCAGGCAGTACATTGAAAGTTAGAATGTGCTAGAAACAATAGAATATGTGTTATTAGACTTTTGTGAGATTAAATTTTCAAAAGTTTTATCTATCATGGACAGATCATATAAGTGACAAATCTATCATTTAAAATTCCAGTGGTTGGGGCGCCTGGGTGGCGCAGTCGGTTAAGCGACTGACTTCAGCCAGGTCACGATCTCGCGGTCCTTGAGTTCGAGCCCCGCGTCAGGCTCTGGGCTGATGGCTCAGAGCCTGGACCCTGTTTCTGATTCTGTGTCTCCCTCTCTCTCTGCCCCTCCCCCGTTCATGCTCTGTCTCTCTCTGTCCCAAAAATAAATAAAAGTTGAAAAAAAATTAAAAAAATAAAATAAAATTCCAGTGGTTAATGGAATTGGGAAAGAAAATGTTGGCCCTGGTGAAGGAGAGGACCTGCTCTCTGCCCTTTGTCATGGCAACTAGGACACTTTAGGATTTCTTCAAGAACTGGTTCTAAATCCTAAATTACCCCAAAGAATAAGTTATAACCACATACTTGTGCACTTGGTAGATATATATGTGATATTAAAATTATTTTTCAGCCGATGCTTTGGCTCTGGATCAGGGAATCAGAACTGGTAGAGTTAAAGGGGTTTGTGTACAAGAATTACTCTATGAACTTCAGGGATCAATTGAACAGGTTTTCCCCCAGCTTTATTGAGCTATAATGAACATATAGCATCGTGTAAGTTTAAGGTATTGATTTGATATATGTGTATATTGCAAAATAATTACCACCACAGGGTTAGCTAACACATGTCACATAATTACCATTTCTTTTTTTGTGGGGAGAACATCTAAGGTTTACTCTTAGCAACTTTCATGTATATAATACACTGTTATTAACCACAATTTCTATATTGTACATTAGATCCCGAGAACTTCTTTGTTTTGTAAGCGGAAGTTCGTATTCTATGACCAACATCTCCCTAATCCCCACCCTCCAACCCGCGGCAACCACCGTCCTACTTTCTCTTTTGTAAATTGTCTTTAACTCTTCTGGATGTCTCCAAATTGATTGAATCCCTTTAGTAAGTAGTTGCTGTCTCTGTTCTATGGTTCATCGCATCATCTCAATTCTAAACTATCAGTAGGATTATCTTAGAAGAAATAATCAGGAAAGGAAGATTGGTGGTCATCAGTTGTATAACCCAAGAATGATGGTTAGGATATATATTTGAAGTAAAAAAAGAGCAGGTTACAGAACACAGTACTTTATGATTATAAATAGATGCAATATATAGATACCAAAAACTATCAATGTGAACTTGAAATCTATCTTTGGCAAGATTACAGAAGGGGAATTAGTAACAGGATGGCATGAGATTTCCCAGAAGTAGGCAATGGTAAAAATGAAGAACAATATGGGATGAATTGGTTGTACCAGCTAAATTTCAGGGGTCTTTTTTTCATGAAATTATTAACTTTGTGGATATGAGATTTTTACAAATTACCAAAGACAGAATGGAAGCATAGAAAGAATGTTGGGTCTAATTATGAATCCAGGTGAATCATCATTTGGGATGTTGACCAAACAGGTGTTCTGTCTGGAAGCTTTAACAATATCAAATGAATGATTGATTATTCAAAAATGAATAAAAATATGTCAAACTGAAAGAATATATGTATTCCTAGAGACAAATGCAAGACTTGGGATTAAAGTTAATGAGAAGAGAGTGGAGGCCAAGGAATGAATCTGGCTACAAGGAATGAATCTGTACAAGGCTGCTGAGAGAATTTTTCCAGAAAGCCTGGCATTGCTGCTGCTTAATCCTGAATGTTCAAGTGCCAATGATTTAAAGACTGTAACCCAGCCCTGGAAAAGGAATGATATAGTCATAATCTATCCAAATTTTTTTAGTGTTTTTTTTTTTAGTTTTGAGAGAGAGATCGAGCATGTGAGAGTGGGAGGGAAGGTGCAGAGAGAGGGGGACAGAGGATCTGAAGCAGGCTCTGTGCTGACAGCAGTGAGCCCAACACAGGGCTTGAATTCACAAACCGGGGGATGGATACTTAACCAACTGAACCATCCAGGTGCCCCTATCCAAAATTTAATGAACATTTCATGCTATACTTGAGACAAGCTAGAGAAATGAGGGCTGCATGAAAATTCTTAGAAGTGAATCAATAATTAACTGAGTGAACTTTTCCAGGAAGTAGCTACTGAATCTTCACATTAAGCTGGAGGAAACCTCCCTAACAGTTTGCCTAGTGATCTAGGTTTCTTCTGCCCCATTCCATATTTTTAGTGATAACTTAAATGGAATTATTAGAAGGCAGAACTAAAATGCAAAAGTGGCTGCAGTGACCAACAAAATATGTTTAATATAATATCTAAGATTCTGTGTTAGGATTCATTTTTGAGAGAAATTAGGAATCTAAATGACAAGAGAGGTATGCTATATCCATTGACTGAAAGATTCAGTTTGGGGGTGTCTGGGTGGCTCAGGCAGGTGAGCCTCCAACTCTTGATTTCTGTTCAGGTCATGATCCCAGGATTGTGGGATCGATCCCCGCCTCGTGTCAGGCTCTGCACAGTGTGGAGCCTGCTTAAGATTCTCTCTCTCTCTCTCTCTCTCTCTCTCTCTCTCTCTCTCTCTCTCTCCCCTCCCCCTGGCTCCCCTACTAGCATGCTTGTGCTTTCTCCCTCTCAAAATTTTTTTTTAAAATTTTAATTAAAAAGATTCAATATCACAAAGATATCCTTTGTATCAAATTAATCGATAGATTTAATATAATCCCAATACAAATGCCAGAAAAAATTTCTTGTTCTAGAAATTGAAAAGTGACCCCAAAATATGTACGGAAATGCAAAGGAAAAATTACCAAAAAATCTTGATAAGGAACAAAACTTATACTAAACTTGAGGTAAAACAAACGCTTACTAAAAAAGACTTTGTATATATGTGTGTGGATAACACTGCAAAACAGTGGGGAAAGATAGGGTTTTTCCATACATGGTACTGGTTTCATTGAATATCCATATTTTTAAAATACATTAGTATTGCATATCACTTTGACTCTCCCCAAATTCAACTCCAGAAGAATTGTATATCTAAAAATAAACCATAAAACAAGAAAAACTCCTGTAAGATAACACAGAAGAGAAACTCATGTCTTTGGAATAGTCAAAGTGAACTTAAACAGTTTTCTTAAACACTAACCATAAACTATTAACGAATTAGGTTTTGTTAGAACTGAAAATTGTTCTTCATCAGAAGATATTAAAGGTGAGGAAAATCAGTCCAAAGACTGGGAAAAATCTTTGTAACGTACATGACCTACTCATACTGAAACACATTCTGACAAATAACAAAAATATATAAAACTCATTTAAGGAATGGGAAAACAACTAAATAGTCACTTTATTATTTTAATCTTTTATTTCTTTTTGAGAGAGAGAGAGAGTGTATGAGCAGGGGATGAACAGAGAGAGAAAGAGGCAGGGAGACACATAATATGAAACAGGCTCCAGGTTCCGAGCTGTCAGCACAGAGCCTGATGCAGGGCTTGAACCCATAAACCATGAGATCATAACCTGAGCCGAAGTCAGACACCCAGCCAACCAAGCCATCCAGGTGCTCCCTAGATAGTCACTTTAGAAAACAGGGTATACAAATGTTCCATAAGTATATAAAAATGTCTTCAAATCTTCAGTTGTCTGGAAAGTGCAAATTAAAGCCACATTAAGCTATCACTACCTTCCCATTTACAATGTCTAAGATAAAAAAAAAAAAATCAAGTGTTAAGATGGAGGTAGACCAAATAGAATTCTCATACCTTTCTTCTGTGAACTTCAATGGCTACATCCATCTTGAATATTTTAGTAGTATTTACTAAATCTGAATATATAATGCCCTAAGACTTCATCATTCTTCTATATATAGACGCAATAGAAATGAGTGCATCTATGCAACAGAAGGTACATATGAAAGTATGGATGATAGCTTCATTCATGATCTGTAAACCTGAACAAATTGTGACATATTTATACAATAGAATGTTATACGTAAATGTAAAATAAAGAATTGTTGTATATAAAGACAGATATAATATTGGGGAAATGAAACTAGACAGAGGAAATATATACTGTATGATTCATGTGGATAAAACTTCAGCACTGGTAAATCTACAGGGGTAGAAGCCAGAATAGTGCTTCTATTTGGGGGTGGTATTAACTAGGAGGGATATAGGGGAGGTTTCTAGGTTCAGGTAATGTTATAAATCTTAGACTAAGTGTTGGTTACATGGGAGTATACAACTCTGAAAAGTCATCCAGTTGTAACACTCAAATTTGTACATTACACTTCAATACAAGAATTAAAAAATCTTTTAAAAGCTTAAAAAATTAAATCCATGAATATATACATATATATGTATATAACCAAGAGAGATTTATGTTTCACTTTAAGGTTGACTTAGTTTTTGAAAATTCATCAATGTTATTAGGCACATTAACAGATATTTCTCCATGAAAAGGAGAAATCTATATAATATGTTACATATATTATATGTATACCATCTTGGTATATATAAAAAATTACCTGGTATAGCCCAAACCTATTCATGACTTACAAAGAAGACAAACATGCAGACAGTTATAATTGTCAACGAAGCACCAGGAGATGCCCCAATGAATCTCTAGGCTCATTCCTTTCTTCCTACTGTGTAGCAATAATCCTAGCTCCCTGTGTAATCTGTGTCAACCATCCTTGACATCTTATTACCTGTTGTTCTATAGGCGTAAGAAACTACAAATATCCAATGAATAATAGGTTTTTAAGATCACTGGAACCTTGATATACTCTCTGGTAAAATCACCGCCTCCATCCCTTTCCCTAGTAAAGAGGACTTCTGAACCAGCAGAGTCCTTAAAAGCAAATAACTAAGTGCACAACTCTTAGTTTTGTCTGAGAAGATTTTCCTTCATTTTCATTCAGGGCCAACATAACAAAGGCAATCATTCAGTGAACCAGGCATACATATTTTCCTTTGCAGATATAGGGAGTCTCCAATGAAGCCATAAGGGTAAGTTGATGGAATAACATCAGGCAACAGAGGGAAATAACATGGGAGTCTGGACCCATCTGGATACACTCAGGCCTAATTTCAAATGCACTACTTATATTCAAAAGTGCATTGTTATAACTTCACCTGACCTTATATCATGATGGATGTGATAGTGTGGCTCATCAAAAGTGGTCTACTTCTTCTAGAATCAGTTGCTCAGTTTCTGTAGGGCCTGGCAACATGCCTAAAGCTGGTCTTCAATGAGAAATAGTCCTCTGCTACAAAAGTTGTGACCTGCTTCAGAAACACAGCCTGTACTGTAATCCCCTATTAGGACTCTCTAGAGCCTCCATAAATGATCCATATGTAGTATGATAGGATACACTGGGTCATATGACCCAATAGAAAGGCCAGTTTACAATCTGGGGAACATTGCTCTTCACCCTACTCAAAAAAATAAGCCTTCCAAGACACTCAAAAATTAGTTACAACAATATTCCCAAATGTAATATATGCTTCTTTTAGAATCCAAATAAATTTGTCCTCGTGGACCTCAGGTCACTGGACCCCTAAATACTTACCGATATGGCTGAACTTTGAATCTTCATGGAGATTATCTCCTACCCATATGTGACCTACGAAGGCTTCTAGAGTATTTTATGCAAAATCTGACTGAGATACCGTTAATGTTGTTCTACAGCATGATATCCTGTAGAAAGCCAACATAACCAAAATCTCTGCAGACTATGGTGAGGCAAAGAACAGGAAGTAACGTAGCCATTAGGCAAGACAATATATATGCCTTTCTTCCCACATAAACTATTTTTGAACTTCTTTGCTAATGGGGATTGAGAAAAATGCATTTCCCAGACCACCAATCACAGACCAAATGCCTGATATTTTTGTAGATCCATTTCAGTGAAGACACCATATCTATCAGAACAGCCACATTTGAGACTTTGTTGTTTATAGAAATTTACCATGATCTGCCACAATCCATCTGGTTTTTATAGGGGCAAATAGGTAAATTGAGTAGGGAGTAATAAGGACTCCACCTTTAAGTCTTTGTAGAACTAATCTCCTCAATAATTTCAGTATATATTACTTCTGTTTTATTATTTTGGCTAGAGACCAAGGGTGGGGGAGCCAGTTTCAGAAACTTCTACTTGATTCCTTTTACTGTAACGGTTCTTATTAAACATATCAAGGAAGGCTGAAGCAAGTGAGGGAACAAACTATACAGAATCTGGGGACAAACCACCCAAAGCTACTTCAAAAAACAAAGACCTGAACTTTTTTTTTTAATTTATATATGAAATTTATTGTCAAATTGGTTTCCATACAACACCCAGTGCTCATCCCAAAAGGTGCCCTCCTCAATACCCATCACCCACCCTCTCCTCCCTCCCACCCCCCATCAACCCTCAGTTTGCTCTCAGTTCTCAACAGTCTCTTATGCTTTGGCTCTCTCCCACTCTCAACTCTTTTTTTTTTTTCCTTCCCCTCCCCATGGGTTCCTGTTAAGTTTCTCAGGATCCACATAAGAGTGAAACCATATGGTATCTGTCTTTCTCTGTATGGCTTATTTCACTTAGCATCACACTCTCCAGTTCCATCCACGTTGCTACAAAAGGCCATATTTCATTTTTTCTCATTGCCACGTAGTATTCCATTGTGTATATAAACCACAATTTCTTTATCCATTCATCAGTTGATGGACATTTCGGCTCTTTCCATAATTTGGCTATTGTTGAGAGTGCTTCTATGAACATTGGGGTACAAGTACCCCTATGCATCAGTACTCCTGTGTCCCTTGGATAAATTCCTAGCAGTGCTATTGCTGGGTCATAGGGTAGGTCTATTTTTAATTTTCTGAGGAACCTCCACACTGCTTTCCAGAGTGGCTGCACCAATTTGCATTCCCACCAACAGTGCAAGAGGGTTCCCGTTTCTCCACATCCTCTCCAGCATCTATAGTCTCCTGATTTGTTCATCTTGGCCACTCTGACTGGCGTGAGGTGATACCTGAGTGTGGTTTTGATTTGTATTTCCCTGATAAGGAGCGACGCTGAACATCTTTTCATGTGCCTGTTGGCCATCCGGATGTCTTCTTTAGAGAAGTGTCTATTCATGTTTTCTGCCCATTTCTTCACTGGGTTATTTGCTTTTCGGGTGTGGAGTTTGGTGAGCTCTTTATAGGTTTTGGATACTAGCCCTTTGTCCTATATGTCATTTGCAAATATCTTTTCCCATTCCGTTGGTTGCCTTTTAGTTTTGTTGGTTGTTTCCTTTGCTGTGCAGAAGCTTTTTATCTTCATAAGGTCCCAGTAATTCACTTTTGCTTTTAATTCCCTTGCCTTTGGGGATGTGTCGAGTAAGAGATTGCTACGGCTGAGGTCAGAGAGGTCTTTTCCTGCTTTCTCCTCTAAGGTTTTGATGGTTTCCTGTCTCACATTCAGGTCCTTGATCCATTTTGAGTTTATTTTTGTGAATGGTGTGAGAAAGTGGTCTAGTTTCAACCTTCTGCATGTTGCTGTCCAGTTCTCCCAGCACCATTTGTTAAAGAGACTGTCTTTTTTCCATTGGATGTTCTTTCCTGCTTTGTCAAAGATGAGTTGGCCATACGTTTGTGGGTCTAGTTCTGGGGTTTCTATTCTATTCCATTGGTCTATGTGTCTGTTTTTGTGCCAATACCATGCTGTCTTGATGATGACAGCTTTGTAGTAGAGGCTAAAGTCTGGGATTGTGATGCCTCCTGCTTTGGTCTTCTTCTTCAAAATTACTTTGGCTATTCAGGGCCTTTTGTGGTTCCATATGAATTTTAGGATTGCTTGTTCTAGTTTCGAGAAGAATGCTGAGGCAATTTTGATTGGGATTACATTGGATGTGTAGATAGCTTTGGGTAGTATTGACATTTTGACAATATTTATTCTTCCAATCCATGAGCAGGGAATGTCTTTCCATTTCTTTAAATCTTCTTCAATTACCTTCATAAGCTTTCTATAGTTTTCAGCATACAGATCCTTTACATCTTTGGTTAGATTTATTCCTAGGTATTTTATGCTTCTTGGTGCAATTGTGAATGGGATCAGTTTCTTTATTTGTCTTTCTGTTGCTTCATTGTTAGTGTGTAAGAATGCAACTGATTTCGTTACATTGATTTTGTATCCTGCAACTTTGCTGAATTCATGGATCAGTTCTAGCAGACTTTTGGTGGAGTCTATCGGATTTTCCATGTATAATATCATGTCATCTGCAAAAAGCGAAAGCTTGACTTCATCTTTGCCAATTTGGATGCCTTTGATTTCCTTTTGTTGTCTGATTGCTGATGCTAGAACTTCCAGCACTATGTTAAACAACAGCGGTGAGAGTGGGCATCCCTGTCGTGTTCCTGATCTCAGGGAAAAAGCTCTCAGTTTTTCCCCGTTGAGGATGATGTTAGCTGTGGGCTTTTCATAAATGGCTTTTATGATCTTTAAGTATGTTCCTTCTATCCCGACTTTCTCAAGGGTTTTTATTAAGAAAGGGTGCTGGATTTTGTCAAAGGCCTTTTCTGCATCGATTGACAGGATCATATGGTTTTTCTCTTTTTTTTTGTTAATGTGATGTATCACGTTGATTGATTTGCGAATGTTGAACCAGCCCTGCATCCCAGGAATGAATCCCACTTGATCATGGTGAATAATTCTTTTTATATGCCGTTGAATTCGATTTGCTAGTATCTTACTGAGAATTTTTGCATCCATATTCATCAGGGATATTGGCCTGTAGTTCTCTTTTTTTACTGGGTCTCTGTCTGGTTTAGGAATCAAAGTAATACTGGCTTCATAGAATGAGTCTGGAAGTTTTCCTTCCCTTTCTATTTCTTGGAATAGCTTGAGAAGGATAGGTATTATCTCTGCTTTAAACGTCTGGTAGAACTCCCCTGGGAAGCCATCTGGTCCTGGACTCTTATTTGTTGGGAGATTTTTGATAACCGATTCAATTTCTTCGCTGGTGATGGGTCTGTTCAAGCTTTCTATTTCCTCCTGATTGAGTTTTGGAAGAGTGTGGGTGTTCAGGAATTTGTCCATTTCTTCCAGGTTGTCCAATTTGTTGGCATATAATTTTTTATAGTATTCCCTGATAATTGTTTGTATCTCTGAGGGATTGGTTGTAATCATTCCATTTTCATTCATGATTTTATCTATTTGGGTTATCTCCCTTTTCTTTTTGAGAAGCCTGGCTAGAGGTTTGTCAATTTTGTTTATTTTTTCAAAAAACCAACTCTTGGTTTCGTTGATCTGCTCTACAGTTTTTTTAGATTCTATATGGTTTATTTCTGCTCTGATCTTTATTATTTCTCTTCTTCTGCTGGGTTTAGGCTGCCTTTGCTGTTCTGCTTCTATTTCCTTTAGGTGTGCTGTTAGATTTTGTATTTGGGATTTTTCTTGTTTCTTGAGATAGGCCTGGATTGTAATGTATTTTCCTCTCAGGACTGCCTTCACTGCGTCCCAAAGTGTTTGGATTGTTGTATTTTCATTTTCGTTTGTTTCCATATATTTTTTAATTTCTTCTCTAATTGCCTGGTTGACCCACTCATTCGTTAGTAGGGTGTTCTTTAACCTCCATGCTTTGGGAGGTTTTCCAGACTTTGTTCTGTGGTTGATTTCAAGCTTCATAGCATTGTGGTCTGAAAGTATGCATGGTATGATTTCAATTCTTGTAAACTTATGAAGGGCTGTTTTGTGACCCAGTATATGATCTATCTTGGAGAAT
Source organism: Herpailurus yagouaroundi (assembly GCF_014898765.1). Lineage (NCBI taxonomy): Eukaryota > Metazoa > Chordata > Mammalia > Carnivora > Felidae > Herpailurus > Herpailurus yagouaroundi. The sequence goes on from NW_024412400.1 coordinate 82,289,516, forward strand.
GTTCCATGTGCATTCGAGAAGAAAGTATATTCTGTTGCTTTGGGATGCAGAGTTCTAAATATATCTGTCAAGTCCATCTGATCCAATGTCTCATTCAGGGCCCTTGTTTCTTTATTGACCGTGTGTCTAGATGATCTATCCATTTCTGTAAGTGGGGTGTTAAAGTCCCCTGCAATGACCACATTCTTCTCAATAAGGTTGCTTATGTTTATGAGTAATTGTTTTATATATTTGGGCGCTCTGGTATTCGGCGCATAGACATTTATAATTGTTAGCTCTTCCTGATGGATAGACCCTGTCACTGTTATATAATGTCCTTCTTCATCTCTTGTTACAGCCTTTAATTTAAAGTCTAGTTTGTCTGATATAAGTATGGCTACTCCAGCTTTCTTTTGGCTTCCAGTAGCATGATAAATAGTTCTCCATCCCCTCACTCTCAATCTAAAGGTGTCCTCAGGTCTAAAATGAGTCTCTTGTAGACAGCAAATAGATGGGTCTTGTTTTTTTATCCATTCTGATACCCTATGTCTTTTGGTTGGCGCATTTAATCCATTTACATTCAGTGTGATTATAGAAAGATATGGGTTTAGAGTCATTGTGATGTCTGTATGTTTTATGCTTGTAGTGATGTCTCTGGTACTTTGTCTCACAGGGTCCCCCTTAGGATCTCTTGTAGGGCTGGTTTAGTGGTGACAAATTCCTTCAGTTTTTGTTTGTTTGGGAAGACCTTTATCTCTCCTTCTATTCTAAATGACAGACTTGCTGGATAAAGGATTCTCAGCTGCATATTTTTTCTGTGTAGCACACTGAAAATCTCGTGCCAATTCTTTCTGGCCTGCCAAGTTTCAAAAGAGAGATCAGTCACGAGTCTTATAGGTCTCCCTTTATATGTGAGGGCACGTTTACCCCTTGCTGCTTTCAGAATTTTCTCTTTATCCTTGTATTTTGCCAGTTTCACTATGGTATGTCGTGCAGAAGATCGATTCAAGTTACGTCTGAAGGGAGTTCTCTGTGCCTCTTGGATTTCAATGCCTTTTTCCTTCCCCAGTTCAGGGAAGTTCTCAGCTATTATTTCTTCAAGTACCCCTTCAGCACCTTTCCCTCTCTCTTCCTCCTCTGGGATACCAATTATGCGTAGATTATTTCTTTTTAGTGTATCACTTAGTTCTCTAATTTTCCCCTCATACTCCTGGATTTTTTTATCTCTCTTTTTCTCAGCTTCCTCTTTTTCCATAACTTTATCTTCTAGTTCACCTATTCTCTCCTCTGCCTCTTCAATCCGAGCCGTGGTGGTTTCCATTTTGTTATGCATTTCGTTTAAAGCGTTTTTCAGCTCCTCATGACTGTTCCTTAGTCCCTTGATCTCTGTAGCAAAAGATTCTCTGCTGTCAGCTATACTGTTTTCAAGCCCAGCGATTAATTTTATGACTATTATTCTAAATTCACTTTCTGTTATATTATTTAAATCCTTTTTGATCAGCTCATTAGCTGTTGTTATTTCCTGGAGATTCTTCTGAGGGGAATTCTTCCGCTTGGTCATTTTGGATAGTCCCTGGCGTGGTAAGGACCTGCAGGGCACTTCCCCTGTGCTGTGGTGTATAACTGGAGTTGGTGGGCGGAGCCGCAGTCAGACCTGATGTCTGCCCCCAGTCCACCGCTGGGGCCACAGTCAGACTGGTGCGTGCCTTCTCTTCCCCTCTCCTAGGGGCGGGATTCACTGTGGGGTGGGGTGGCCTGTCTGGGCTACTTGCACACTGCCAGGCTTGTGATGCTGGGGATCTGGCGTCTTAGCTGGGGTGGGTAGGCAAGGTGCACAGGGGCAGGAGGGGCAGGCTTAGCTTGCTTCTCCTTAGGTGATCCACTTCAGGAGGGGCCCTGTGGCAGCAGGAGGGAGTCAGATCCGCTGCCGGAGGTTTGGCTCCGCAGAAGCGCAGAGTTGGGTGTTTGTGCGGAGCGAGCAAGTTCCCTGGCAGGAACTGGTTCTCTTTGGGATTTTGGCTGGGGGATGGGCAGGGGAGATGGCGCTGGCGAGCGCCTTTGTTCCCCACCAAACTGAGCTTTGTCGTCAGGGGGCTCAGCAGCTCTCCTTCCCTTTGTCCTCCAGCCTTCCCGTTTTCTGAGCAGAGCTGTTAACTTATGACCTCCCAGACGCTAAGTCGCGCTTGCTGTCGGAACACAGTCCGTCAGGCCCCTCCGCTTTTTGCAAGCCAGACTCGGGGGCTCTGCTTGGCCGACGAGCCGCCCCTCCGCCCCGGCTCCCTCCCGCCAGTCCGTGGAGCGTGCACTGCCTCGCCGCCCTTCCTACCCTCTTCCGTGGGCCTCTCGTCTGCGCTTGGCTCCGGCGACTCCGTTCTGCTAATCCTCTGGCGGTTTTCTGGGTTATTTAGGCAGGTGTAGGTGGAATCTAAGTGATCAGCAGGACGTGCGGTGAGCCCAGCGTCCTCCTATGCCGCCATCTTCCCTCTCCCCCAGACCTGAACTTTTGAACATGTTTGGAGTGTTTAAGAAATGCAAGGGATCCAGTTTGGCTGAGTGAGCAAGGGGAGAATAACAGTGAAGATTTTTTCACCTATCTCACAAAAAGTGATAGGTTATGCAGATAAAAATAATAATAAAGATTAGAAAAGCAATTCATAAACCTGTTCTATTCATTGACATTGTCTTATACTGAGCAACTGGTGAATGTACATTTAATTTAAGGCAAATATAGAACATTCATAAAAAATTGATCCAATGGACCATATAAAACTTATTATAAAAATATCATAGAGATCACATTCTATAAATGTAGTTAGAAATGTAAAACATTAAAGACAAATTCATCAGCCAAAAAAGTATATTTGGAACTTAAAAAAAATACGTTAACCGATGGATCAATTAATACATCATTAAGATTAAAGAGTGCTTAGAACTGAATGATAAGACTAATGGAACCTATAGAAACAAAGCAGTAATGTTGAAGGAGCAATGAGAAGTTTAAATAATTAGATTTGCGGAAAACTATGCATTCAAGTTAAATAGACTGAGTAAAGAACAATCAAATAAAGAAGGTAAGAAGAGAAAGTAATGAATTAGAGAACTAATCCACATGTAAGATGGTGAACAATTCGAGTGATTTTCTTGGGAAAAATTAATACAGTTGAAAAGACAAAATATACGTGAAGAACAAACACAGATTTGGTAAATTTGTTGCATTATCTCTCGTCAAGCAGTAAATCGTCAAAACAAAAACACTTAGCTTTTTGAACAGCGTGTATAAAAGCATATTCAATATTGTTCATCCCTTTTATGGGTATTAACTAGGTTTCTTAAACTATGAGTTAAAATGTTCTAATTGGCTGATTTATTAAGAAACCAGAAATATGCGGGAAAATTCTGCAAAATACCACTGTTTACAAACTTCTATCTAAACCTTCAGTAATTGCACACCTCAAGTTAAGTTTATGACTTATAATTAATAGGAAAAATAGACAAATTTCCATAAACAACATCTCCATTTTCAGGGACACCTGGGTGGCTCAGTCGGTTAAGCTCAGGTCATGATATCAAGTCTGTGAATTTGAGCCCCACATTGGGCTCTGTGCTGACAGCTCAGAGCCTGGAACCTGCTTCCAATTCTGTGTCTCCCTCTCTCTCTGCCCCTCCCCTGCCTGCTCTTTGTCTGTCTGTCTGTCTATCCCCCTCTCTTAAAAACAATAAACATAAAAGAATTTTTTTTTAATTCTCCATTTTTTACCCTCCTTAATTTTATATAATTGTAGGAGAACATCTAATTGCCTTAGTTTTATTCTTGGTCTAATAAAAAAGTTTTCTTAATATAATTGCTGTTATTCAGGTTCAAAATTGAATATTGTAGAATATTTTAAAATATTGCCAAGCCCCATTGTCTATAAAAGAAAACATACCTCCTTAACTGGTAAAATTCCCTCTTTTGTTTGGAATAGGCAGTGGTATACATTAAAATTTTAAATTAGTGAATTTACTGTGTTGTAAGTATATAAACCAAATCTGTCTCCTCCAGATGCAGCAATGGTAATGATAATACCTCATATTTCTTTTGCACAGTAGAGTTCCTTTGTGTCCTAAACTTTGTGTTCCAAAACTCATCAGTCTAACTGATTTACTCTTGATCAAAAAGAAGTTAGGAATTCTATGTTAAAATCTTACTGTGGTCCCCACCGACGCCATCTTCATGGTGGATAAGGTACACTAATGTGAGTCAAATCTCAGGTTGGCCCCCTATTCTCTTCATATCCAGAAATTTCTCTCTTTTTTCCCTTTTTTGTATTTCACATTTCACCCTTCTACTCTTCCCTGACCTTACTCTTTACCTCTCATTTTTGCCTGTCCCCAGAACTTGGAGGCACTCCACAGTGAAATCAAGAAGAACTCACCAGTATTACCCCAGGTTAACACTCTTATTGACCATCTCTGTGCCCACATTCACTCCCCTTCCTCCCTTCTCACTTTTCAAATTTAGTTCTGAGATGAAATTAACTTTGGCATTGGTCATCAGCAACCTTTCTTTCCCTGCCCTCCCATTTTACCACTGCACTCCTCCACCCCAGCCTTTCCCAGTGCTTAGAGGCTTGTGAGAGGAGATTAAGCTAATCCCATCCACCAACAAGCTCACTAAGCAGTTCCTGAGTAAAGTCCAAAATTCCTGCCAAGCAATAGAGCTGGGGGAAAAATTAATGTAACAATCAGCACATTATAGCAATAGCTTTTCCCTGAAAATTCTTTCCCTTTTAATAATTCTATACAAAGTCAAGAGAAAATATGAAGCATGGAGTGTGTTGTTGGGAGGGGGAATATAGAGACAATTAGTTTTTCTTTTCTTTTTCTTGTTAAATATAAATTAAATAAGTATGTTGGCACCACTACGCTTTTTTTTTATAAGTAATTTAACCTATCCCTTTTCTTCACAAAATGGGAATGAGTGTGTAAATAGCCAACATTTAAGTGGTTTTGGATTGGTTCATTTGTTAATTAATACTTAAGAAAGTAGGCTTAGAAAAACTGGGCAATAGTAAGGCTATTTGAGAGAGTTTTGCAGGCAGCATATTGATGCTCTTGCCTGTGGCTCCAGCTCTGAGAGACAAGTAAAGCCAGATTCTTCATTTGATCTTTGGGAGAGTACAGTGCCCCTCTCTCTTTTATCAACTTCCTTGGTGCTCTCACCCAGTGCAAAGAAGTTTCTCTAGACTAAAAGCCCAGAAATACCATCAGATAGGCAATATTTAAATCAGTATCTCAAATGCCTCCAGCTTTTCCAGCATCAGAACTCTATTTTTATTATTTTTTTAAAGGAACGAATTTGAAATGAACACAAATCTCAAAAGCTGAGGTAGGCAGAGGCAGTCATTGCCAATGGCTGTGTAGGGGGTAAGAAATTTCTATTCAAATAAGGGTGAATGCAACTGGTAATGTTAAAAAAAAAAAAAGAAGAAGAAGGGGGAGGGGAGGGGTTGGGTTCAGGGGAAAGTTTAGCCTCAAGGGTAAATCCATGGTTTTCATTCTTGGCATTCATTATGCCAAAGAATTCCATGTAAAAACAAAATGGAAAAGAGTTAAAGAAAAAAAAAAGAAAAGAAAAAAGAAATGAACAGAGCTCTAAAAACACAATAGAAGTATTAAATGGTTCTTCTAGAGCTAACAGGAAGGTCCTAACCAAGTCCACTAGATTTTAAGGTGCTTCTATACACCACCCTCCAAAAGTAAAAAGTGTTCACAAGAGCATTTAAACCATAGTTATGCAATGTCTGACTTCCCAAAGCAATGGATCTTTTCCAAATACCCTCACGGTTTCCTGAGAAACTTTAGAAAGAAAGAAAACACCCAAACACCTAATTTAGTATTCACTTCGTGTTATAAATATATTTTAATGAAAAAAATATAAAACGTAAACCACTATGAATCCTGGATTTCTCTTGGTTATTGATAGGAACAACAGCAACAACATTCACCATTTCAACAAATATGTACTAGTCACTTATTCTTAGGAAATCACTTGTTTGACACAAAGCCTTAAGGCCAGGAAGTACAGCTATGTAAATACTTTTGTGTTATAATTGTTTTTATAGTTCCCTTTCTTAAGTTTATATATTATTGCTAGTTCAAATTGAGGTTGTAAATGGCTAAATGATATCATACTCTGGATTATTTCAGCATAGATCATAGATGATAAACACATGGGAACAGTCTGTTTTTTATTTCTTTATATGATATTTTTTATTAATACTCTAGTTGAAATTTGAAGTGTTATCAGCCACCACATGAATTTATCTAGAACAGTATAGTTTATGATATACTTTCACATAAAGTATCTGTATTGATTCTCACTCCATTTTCTGGAATAGGAAGAACATGTAATGACTGTTGATAAGAATACTAATGGATAGAACGTTGTGTTTCTACATCCTATGACCTGGTCACAACCTACTGAATAAGGACCCAAAACTAGATTGTCTTCTGTCATAATGATCTGATACATATTGTTGGTTCTAGCCATCACTCTTCTCAGACTATATCAGCAACTTAACCTTGGGTACTCTCCAAGAAGGAGCAAGAGAGACATCAGGGAACTATACTCACTCACTTATATCCTTTATTTAAAATAATGCTGCTGGTTTAATCTTTCTCCCCCCTCCCTTTCTTTCATACATATTATTTTTACTTAAAATGAGCTAGATCGGAGATAGAGCAATGAACACAACAAAGTTCCTCCCTAAGAAAATGTGTAAATATAGACAATAAACCAATAAACTTATAAACGCATAATATATTAGTGACAAATATTATGGAGGCGAATTATGAAGAGAGCACTAGGATCATGCCATCTTACAGTAGCCAGGAAAGGCCCTTCTGCTAAGGTGACATTTGAGCAGAAGTCCCATGAAAGGGAGGGAAAGAGTCATGTAGATATCTGCACAAGAGAATTGCAGAGAGATGGAACAGCATGTGCATGCCAAAAAGAAGCATTGTTCCTGTGTTTGAGGAACAGGAGGGGGTTAGCATGGGTGGAAGAGGGTTAGAGGCAGGGCAGGGATGTGAGGGATGTGATTTGCTCATGTATAGAAAAATTGCAGACAGCAAGATCATGAAGGACATTGTAGGGCATTTTAAGGATGGTGACATTTAATCTGACTGAGATGGGAGCCATTGGAGTATTCTGAATAACGGTGAGACATTTGTTTTTTTTTGTTTGTTTGGTTGGTTGGTTTATTTATTTATTTATTTATTTATTTATTTTTTGGAGTAAATAGTTTTAATGTGTAACAGTAGGCCAACTGGGGAAGATAAGACACCCCCCACAAGGCTCCAGCCCTTCTCCCATGATGCCCTGGGACCAGTGTGTCTGGGCCAGTCCCATACCTGTCCCAGCCCTGAGGCCCCCAAATCCCAGGGAAGGGTAGGAAAAGGTGGATGGCTGGGGTTCAGCCCCAAGAGTTCAGGGAGGCATATATGGGCTAGTTGAATTTGGCCTTGGAAAAATCCATCTCCGGATGCTGATCCATGAACTTCTTCAGAATCTCCTGCTTTTTCTGCTCATCCGAGGTGGGCAGCCCCATAGACTTCTGCCTCTGGTCGTACATCATCTTTTCCACCATGCTGCGGGTCTCACTGTCCAGGTCCCCACCCCCCATCAACCCTCAGTTTGCTCTCAGTTCTCAACAGTCTCTTATGCTTTGGCTCTCTCCCACTCTAACCTCTTTTTTTTTTTTTTTTCCTTCCCCTCCCCCATGGGTTCCTGTTAAGTTTCTCAGGATCCACATAAGAGTGAAACCATATGGTATCTGTCTTTCTCTGTATGGCTTATTTCACTTAGCATCACACTCTCCAGTTCCATCCACGTTGCTACAAAAGGCCATATTTCATTTGATTTGTACCTTTCACAGATCACTAGGGCTGCTGTCTAGAAAATAGCTTGCAGGAAAGTTGGAAGTCTATCAAGTGGCTACTGTAATACTCAGATGGGAAATAATGGTGACTTGAACAAGGACCGTAGTGGTAGAGATGGTGGTTTGGTTCTGGGTATATATTAAGTTGAGCCATTTGAAATTGATACTATTCTAGCTCAAAAATGGTGAAAAGTTAGCAAATTTATATGGGTCCACAGAATATTTGATGGCTATGCCAAAAGTTATCTTGCAGTGGATTGGAACTACTGTGTGAGAAAAGGAAGGTTAATTGCAAGGTTTTTTGCCTGAATGCAAATGGAAGAATCTTTAACTAAAATGGGGAAGACTGCCAGAGAATGGGTTTTAGAGCACAATCAGCAGGTTATTTTTAATATGTTAAATTTGAGATTCTTAATAGATATTCAAGTAAAGATATCAAGTAGGCAGTTGGATATTTTCGGGTGCTTAGCCAAAGGTCTAAATTGTAGATATAAACTTAAGAGTATCTCGTATGAAAAGTCATCTTTGAGCCATACGTCTTAGTCCATTGGGGTTGCAATAACAAAATACTATAGACTGTGTGGCTTATAACAACTGAAACTTATTTCTCACAATGCTGAAGACTGGGAAGTCCAAGATCAAGCAAGGTATTGGCAGATTTGGTGTCTGGTGAGACTCTGCTTCTTGGTTCATAGATGGTTATCTTCCCACCTGTGTCTTCACATGGTTTAAGGCGCAGAGAAGCTATATGTGGTTTCTTCTAAGTGGACACAGATCTCATTTATAAGATTCCACTCTCATTTATGATTCCACTCTAATGACTTAATCACCTCAAAAGACCTCACTTCCAAATACTATTACTTTGCAGAATAGGTTCAAACATGTGGTTTGGGGTGGGGGTGGAGTGACACAAACATTCAGTAGATAGCATTCCACCTGATTCCCTAAAATTCATGTTCTTTTCAGATGCAAAATGCATTCATTTCATCTGAATAGCCCCCAAAATCTTAACTTACAGCATTAACTTTAAAGTTCAGGTCCAAAGTCTTACCTAAAAATCATCTAAATCAGATATAAGAGGGACTCAAGGTACAATCTGTCCTGGGGCAAATTCCCTTCCATTTGTGAATCTGTGAAACCAAACAAGTTACCTGCTTCCAAAACTCAGTGGTAAGACAGGTACGGGATAGACCTTCCCACCTCACAAGGGAGAAAAAAAAGTATCAAGTAAGTCCAAAACATAACAGGACAAATTCCCTCTCTAGACCTTAAGGCTAAAGAAAAATCATCTTTGGCTGGATGTTCACTGGGAAGGACCTTCCGGACTCTCTGCCAGTCCTGTTCCCAGGGTGCTCCCCAGCTTGAGTTGCAAGGCTATTGGCAGCCCTGTCCTTTGAAAGCTGGGTGGAGGCAGCCATATGTCTTGGCCCATACTCTTAGAGTTCCAGCAGAGAGGCTTGCAGGATGCAGTCCAAGTTGGCTGCCTATACCCTTCAGAGGGCAACCATTGCAGCTGGCTCCCTGAGTCAGCCAAGGGGCTCCAAGGATCACAGCATTTGTACTGGATGGGAGGGAGCAGAGTTTGCAATGTAAGGCCAGGCAGCATAGGAGGAACTCACCTATCTTATGAATATATATAGTGAAGATTAGCATTGTGATAATCTTTAGGACTCTGAATTCAAATCCATCTATGCCAATTACCATCTGTACTTAAGAATGCCATTTGATGTGTTTCTATGCTTCAGTTTCCACATCTGTGATATGGGGATATGATGAGTGCTCATGTCAAAAGGTTGGTGTGAGAATTAAGTGCATTATTGTGTTTAATGCACTTAGAACAGTGTCTGGCATAGAGTAAGAGCTATGTATTAGCTCTTATTTAGAGTATGTTATTATTCCCCTAGCTTTTAACAGATAAGGAAGGCTGTATTGGGAGGTTTAAGGCCAATGCTAAGTTAAAATGAAAAACCTATGAGCAACCTCACCTTCATTGATAACATAAAGCATTTCTTCAGGATACAAATCATGATTCACAATTCATCTTCACAATTCTTATAGCTAGGAGAATCAATAGCAAGATGATGGTTTTATATCCAAGCTTTGGGGGACTGTGAGCATCTGTTTCTATGTCTTCATGGTTATTTTGCAGCAAAGCTAGGAGAATCTATCATGGAATGCTCACTAGATTCCAGTTTAAACGGGAATATCATTTACTATTATGAAGATCAAGAAATTATCAAGTTTTGCTGTATACAAGAAACTGTAGTAAACAGACAGGGTTAAAAACCCAAATATCAGTATGGTGGTATTGAGAAAGAACTTTGGAGTCAGGCAGAACTTTAACTGAGTCCTGATTCCACTGTTGGCTTTGGGGAAAGATTACCCAACATGCCTGAGCCTCTGATTCCTCATTTATAAAATAGCAATAATAATAGTGCCTAACTTATAATGTAGTTATATTAGATAATGCATGCAAAACTCTTTGTGTAGTAGCTGACACATAATTACTCACTAAATGCTTGCCTTTAATTGGTTGGGAAAGAGCAACAAAAGTAAAATACATCTAAGACAACTTAAAACAAATACAGTGATTAATGAAGACACACACACAGAAACAGGGAGGTTTCAACGAGAAGGTGAGCTTTATTTTAGCAAATAAAGGTGAGCTAGTGTATTTCATTGTAACAAAGATAGCAGCAATGAGGGAGAACACCCAGGTGTATAATGGTGAAATATTTTGACCAGAGTGAAAAATGTTTGGTGAGAGGGTAGTGAGAAAGAATGTTGGAAATGGTTGATTGGAAATAAATTTAGAGGGTAGTGATAGTTCTGATTTTCTGATAAGGATTTTGGACTTTGTATTAGAATTCTCCAGAGGAACAGAATGGATAGGATTGAGAGAAAGAAATTTACTCTATGGTATTGGCTTCTACAATTGTGGGGGCTGACAATCCCAAAACCTGGAAGATGAGTTGGCAAGCTAGAGATCCAGAAGAGCTGATGTGGTAGCTTCGATCTGAGTCCAAAGCCTCAGAACCAGAAAGGCCTATAGTGTAGTTTTTGTCCAAAGGCTCATAGTTCAAAACGTGAGAGGTGCCTATGTTTTCAGTTTGAGTCTTAAGGCAGGAAAAAGTCAACGTCCTACTTTGAAGGCAGTTAAAACAGAAGAACTCTCTTATTGGTTGGGGGAAGGGTTGGTCAGCTTTGATGTTCTATTCAGAACTTCAGTTGATTAGATGAAGGAGGCAATCTGCTTTACTCAGTCTACTGATTTTGAATATCAATATCATCCAAAAATATTTATAGAAACACTTAAAATGATATTTCACCAAATATCTGAGCATCTTGTGGCCCAATCGAGTTGACATGTAAAATGAATCATCACACTACATTTGCCATTTGGGAATCGTTGGAAGATTGGAAGCAGGGAAGTATATTCTAAAGAAAATGATGCATTAGGAAGAAAATTAGGGGATGGATTTCTGTGTATTGAAGGATACATGGAAGGGGTTCTGTGTAGGAAGAGAAGACTATTCTAAAAAGCCTAAAATGAGGTAATGATAACATCAATATGCATGGAAGGAGAAAAAGAAGAGAAAGAATGTGAAAAGGGAAAGCACATAGTACAATTTGCTAAAAAATGTATTTTCATATATATGTATTTGACGTACATGGGTCTCTAGTTTCTAGACTGACAGGTGATCTAATTCATTCATAAAAAAAGCATAAAAAACGCTGATTAGAGATGGCAGACAAGGAATGCACATATTACATGTAGTTTTCCATGGTTAATTTTAGTTGACTATCCAGTAGTCATTTTCTCTATATGTTTCCTTGTTGAAAAACTTATGAAGTATTTATTGAGTGCTTCTATGCAGTGTTCTTGTGCCCAAAGGCCAAATAAAAAGCCACACAGAAGCTGGACCCCTCTCTAGCCCCAGAATGTTGAGTTTGATTACTTCAGGTCAGTCCTGGCAATTCTGTTCTTCCTCTCATTTAATAATTTTGGAATAGACCTAGGATGCAGTTTTGGCCAGTTAAATATAAGAGGTAATTTGCTGGGAGTTTTTAGGTAAAGTTTTTTGTTTTGTTTTCTAGCCTTAAAGGATGGAAAGTATTGCTAATCAGAATGGAAAATTAATAAATTGGACTATATTAAAATTAAGAATTTTTATTTCTTAATGATCACAAGATACCATTACAAGATGGGGAAAAAATAGTTCACACAAATGGAGGACATATTTAAAATTTTATCTTTAAACAAACAGCAATTTTAATAAACAAAAAAGTCCTTCTGACTACATAGAAAAAACAACCCAAATGAAAAAAAGGACAAAAGTTTGAATACACACCTTACTACATGATAGTTATAAAAAGAGAAATAATGTATGTCCCCATATAAAATAATGAACAAAATATTTGTATGTATAAAATTTGTATATATAAAAGCTTTTGTATCTTTAAGATCTATAAAAACTTATAAAATTTACACATATTTGTATAAAATATTTTTCCATATTTATATTATGTTGTATATTATATATGTAAAGTGTTTAGCTTTACTAGTCATCAGGGAAATGCATAATAAAACTTGAAGGAATGCTAACACATACTTACCAGAGGGTTAAAGTTTAAAAAAAAGAGAAAATAAGTGTTGAAAATAATGTAGAACATTCTATCTTATGTATAGTTAATGAGAATATAAATTAACAAAACATGTTTTTGCTATAGCTACTAAAACTGGACATGTATGCACCTTATCTAGCAATTTTACTAAGTATATATGCATTTATTCACCAAAGAAATGAAGTCATTTGTTTGCCAAAAGACATGTACTAAAATTTTTGTAGCAAAATCATTAGTATTAAATAAAATTTTAAAACAACCTAAATATCCATTAGCAGTAAAATGAATTTTAAGTTAGTATATTCATACAATGAAATATACTAAATGAGATTGAACTGTAACCACATACAATATTGATGAATCTTCTTAACATTGTGATAAATGAAATAAGCCAGATGAACTATAGCCCTACATTTATGTAATATATAAAAAACACAAATTGATATTTGCTATGAGAAGTTAGGATAGTGGTCTCATACAGGGTTGTGGAGATGACCATAATTAGGTGTGGGGAGTGTAGACTTGATGCTTGCTGGGAGTTGATCTCACAGAAATTTTTATGAAAACCTATTGAACCTATCAGATGTATTAGGGTTCTCTAGAGAAACAGAATTAATGGAATATATATATGGAGAGAGCTGTTTAAAGAATTAACTCACACAATTGTGGCAAGTTTGAAATCTGCAGGTAGGAGGATCTGGAGGCTGGAGACCCAGGGGAGAGGTGATAAGGTTTTTGATTCTAAAGACCGTATTCTTTCTTTCTTGGGAGACCTCAATCTTTTAAGGCCTTCAACTGATTGGATAAGGCCCATTCACCTTAATAAAGATAATCTTCTTTAGCCATATTCTACTGATTTAAACATTAGCTACATCTAAAATATCCAGACTGATGTTTGACCAAACAACTGGGTACCACAGTCTAGCTGATAGGAAATTAACCACCATAGGTTATCCCTTGTCAGTTTAGCACCCCCACACATCTCTTTAAATCCTACATAATCTCCAGACAAAGACAATAACAAGATCATATTTCCACCTAACATGATACAGCTATGCTGTGTACAACCAAAAATACCCTTTCCCCAGAAGATGATGGGAAGTCCTTGGGTGATGTTCACTCTTCTCGTTGATATCCAGTAACTTAAATAGTATGATATAAAGTCAATATATGTTCTGTTATATGAGGGAAGGAGAAAGGAAAGAAAATATATTTCCCATACACATACAAACATATTCATAATGGAATAAAGAATAAATATTCAAATTACAGATATTGACTCTATAACTGGTCACATGGCTATTGCTAGTATTTAGAACTACCTTCTGTTCATATTCTCTTTGTCTTCAGCAAGCACCTCAGCTGGTCATGGTTCTTTACCTAGAGGGTGATCCAAACCTTTGTTCCCTAAGGATCTGGGCCATTGATAATGTTGCCTGAATTGGGTTGTTGTAGTTTTCCATTGACCATTTTCATTTTCATCATGATATGGTACTGCTAACAGATGTCCTAAGAGATAGCCTATGTTCCAGACATACTCTTTAACTCCATTGTAAAGTAGCAGTTCAGTTTTCTCCTATTACTCAGGAACAGTCACCCAAAATAGCCATGTGTTCATCCTAATTTCCAGTTCAATGAAATAATTGTTGTGTCTCCTGGTAGAAGCATTCTTCCCTTTGGAACTAAGATCTCTAGAGTAGCAGCGCATGAGGTAATGGAGAAAAGAAGCAAAATTTTGGTGGGTCACTAGGAGGTAAACAGTGGTATAGACTCCCATTATAGAATAATGTCACTCGCATTTCCACCCCTTGATTCCTAACTCCATGAATCCTGGCTATGGGAGAAATAGCACCATACATTTGATGCTGATTTAGCACATATGCATCCTTCTGAAGAACCTTGCTTCAGACCTTCACAGTATTTCCACCAAGACCGGTAACTGTGTCTTCAAAAAGGGCCATTCCACCACCGTATCAAGCCAGTTACTTGATTATCCAGTTGTCTACCAAGATCCTAAGTGTCTGCACTGTGATTGACCTCTAGGAGCCAGCCAAAGATTCAAACAGCATCCCTACCTGACAGTGACACCTCAAACACTAGAGGTACTGGATCTTATGACACAGGTGGTAGCACAGCAGCCTAAATCTGTTGTAGAGCCTTCTCTTGTTGGGGTCCTATTCAAAACAAACAGCTTTTTAGGTCACTAGGTAAATGGACTGGAGCAGCATACTCTGATGGGGAATGTTGTCTCCAAAACCCAAAGAGTTCCACTAGGCACTGTGCCTCTTTTTTGGTTGTAAGAGGGGCCAAATGCAAGAATTTATTATTTATCCTAGAAAGGTTATCTCCACATATCCCATGCAACTAAACCCCCAGAAATATCACTGAAGTAGAGGCCCTTGAAATTTTGTCAGATTTGTATCCCATCCTATGACCTACAAGTATCTTACCAAGAATCTAGACTAGTTGCTACTTTTTGCTCAGTAGGTCCAATCAGTCTGTCATCAGTGTTCTAGATCAGAAGGGAAAGGGCAACCAAGATCCCTGTGAACTAAATTATGACCTAGGGCTAGAGAGTTGGTACACCCTTGGGCTAGGACCGTGAAGGTGTATTTCTGGCATTGCTAACTGAAATCAAACAGCTTCTGGTGGTAAATTGACAAAAATAACGTTTTCCATATTAATAGCTGCATACCAGTTACCAGACTATGTATTAACTTGATCAAGCAATGAAGCCACTTCTGGTTCAGCAGCAATTGGAGTCACCACCTGGTTAAGCTTATGATAGTCCTTTGTCATTCTCCAAGGTCCGCTTGTTTTCTGCACAAGCAAATAGGCAAGTTGAATAGAAATGTGATAGGAATCCTGTTCAAGTCCTTGATGATAGCACTGAGTTTTACAATCCCTCCAAGAATGCAGTACTGCTTTTGGTTTATTATTTTCTTGGATAGAGACAGTTCTAGTGGCTTCCACTTGGTCTTTCTTACTATCATACCCCTCACTCCATGAGTCAAGGAACCAATGCGTGGGTTGTACCAGTTGCTGAGAATGTATATTCCACTTATGAATTCCAGGATTAGGAAAATGATTATAAAATCAGTTTGGGGACCCACTCTGTGACAAATCTGAACTAAAATTCCATTAATTATCTGATTTCCATAAGCCCTATTCTGAGTGGTAGAACACAGTAAAATTTGGGTTTCCTTGAATTAGTATCAGTTTAGAGCCCGTGTTAAATAATCTGATTATTTTATGTTCCCTAAGGTACAGTCACTTTGGCTGTAGGTACCTTTGGGGAAGGCTAAAAGAAGGATTAATGAAAATTTTTGACAGTGTGACAGGGTTCTTCCTCAAGAGGACCCACCCTCCCCTTGACTCCTGAGTTTCTGGGTCTATACACCGACTCAAATCTGGAATTCATTGGTCATGACTCTGTTTTTATTATTTAAGTTAGACTTTTGTTCACTTGACCCAGAACTCTTGTGCTTATACAAATCAAATAAGAATTTGTTTTTTAATTATTTTTCATATTTAAGTCAGTTCCATGCTCAACATGGGGTTTGATCTCATGACTCTGAGATCAAGAATCACATGCTATGCAGACTGAGTCAGCCAGGTGTCCCCCCATCCAAGTAAAAATTTAAAAGACATGCATCTATTTGATACTTAGGAACACTGTGCTCAGCTAGCCAACATTATGTGTTCTCTTCTAGTTAGACTATTCTGATTGCTACTTTGGCTCTGTTCTCTCTAGGACAACTACACCTATCTTGCCTTTCATTAAGTGCTTTCACTTGCCCTCTGCTATTCTGAAATTCAGTTGTCCCTTTTGCATTTAGATTTCCTGATTCAGTGGTAGCAGCTCCCACTATAATTTCTCATCTGTAGAGAAGAGTGACTATAAAGCTGTTCAAGGATGTTGGGGCTGTGCTCACAAATTTCTCACAGTCAAGCTATGAACTCTGGACCCTCCAAGAGTGAGTGAGAAGGTCTCACAGGATAAATATACCTTAACATTCCAACTTCCCTAAGCACTTCTATCCTTTTACCAAGACCGTCTGGCATTTCTTTTTTTTTTTTTTTTTAATGTTTATTTATTATTGAGAGACAGAGAGACACAGAGCGTGAGCAGGGGAGGGGTAGAGAGAGGGGAAGACATAGAATCTGAAGTATCTCCAGACTCTGAGCTGTCAGCACAGAGCCTGATGAAGGGCTCGAACTCACAAACTGCAAGATCATGACCTGAGCTGAAGTTGGTCGCTTAACCAACTGAGCCGCCCAGGTGCCCCTGGCATTTCTACTTAATGTGGTGTAGGCCACCTTTTGGCCTATGTTTCAGCCAACCAGAGTCCTTTTTAATCCTCTAAGCCACAACATTACATTCAGATTCTCTGCTTAAATGGCTGATACCAATAAATTCAGCCTGAGTAAATTTTATGTTCCTTCTACCATCATCCCTTACCCTCAATATCCATTGCCACACATATTCTCTGGATTTCTGCCTGTATACATTGGAAAAAGCATGGCGTTATTTTGTAGTATAATACACCTCTTCATAGGCCACACTTTGTACCTCAATTTTCAGGGTCTGCCGGGACATGAGTCTAGTTATGGGTCTAGAAACTAAGAGCCTCGGGCGGAGGTGAGGAGTACCTGAAGAGAATTAGCAGCATTGCAGTTATTTCATGGGAGGCTGTTATGGTTTTCTCAGGCAAAGCAGGGGTAATCTTCTTAGATAGGGATACCATGGTAGTTTTCACTGGCAAAAGAGACTCATCAGAACTTAAGCATTCAGTGTCTCCAGATTCATCAGGACTAACTTCCCGTATGTTTCCATTCCCATTTTGAGAATCTTATTCTATCCCAACCAATGCTCTTATTTAAAAAAAAAAATATAGTTACTATTTTTGAGAGAGACAGAGACATAATCAGAAGCAGGCTCCAAGCTCTGAGCTGTTAGCATAGAGCCCGATGGGGGGATCAAACCCATGAACTGCTCAAGTCGGCCGCTTAACTGACTGAGCCACCCAGGCACCCATATGCTCTTATTTTAACAGCAGCACTCTGAGGTTGGGAATTCAACTTACATTATAATTCAGCCACTCTTAGGATGAGGCTCTGGGTTTGGTTTTCAACAATTTCAGCTCTGTAGCTATAGGAGATAAGGGTTTCTTTTAGGACAGACCCAGAAAACTTCAGGTCATTCATGAGGTACTTGAGTTGACACTTGGAATCCCAGGCGTATCCTTTTCTTTCTCTACTTTGTCCAGCAAAATTAGGAATAACCAATCAATTTTATTATACTCAGTTTGACCAAAGTATTCTAAGGTTTAAAATACACCATGTTCCTATGTGTATATATATACATCCCTCCTCTGTTTCTGTATGCTTGTGTGTGTGTGTGTGTATGAAATTCAATTTTAAAAATGTTCTCAATTCTCTTATTTTTAAAGGCATCAGAGAGTCCCTTTGGTTCTTGAACATTGTGTGTGAGTGTTATTTCTGAAATTGCTGCAGCCATCCTTTAAGAGGGGATGAGTCTTCACAGGTGAAAAGAACCTGGATCCTTCATGACATTGTTGATCATTAAATCAAGCAGCCATCAAATGTCTGGTCACTAGATTTCATATTGTATGAAATCGTGAGTATTCCTATTGTGTAAACTTGAAGTTAAGTCTTCTGTTACTTGCATTAGGTCATCTTAACTGATACACATATTGTTGACAGTTGACAAGAATTATTTGACTCAATACATCTTAGTGCAGGAGAAAACACTGACATATATACCGTTATATGATATATTGTTATAAAGAAAGCTCAGGACAGTGCCAGAACTAGAATCCAGATAATCTTGATTCCAAGTTCATTTTTTCCCCTCTTCATTATTCAGTGCATGCATATCTTAAATATCCTTCTTGGTTCTGATATCAAGGTCTATTATCTATATGTGCTTGCCTTCAGTTCTTGCCTGAAAGATGACCTGAAACAATGTTTAAAATATTTTTCTAATTAGTAGCTAGTAGTTTCCATATATGACATTGTCTTGTACCAAAGAGGTTAATTTTTTTTCTCCATATTCTGACAATATATAAAATAAAAATTCTGAGTGAACTCATACTATTTCTTACCTATCCATCTCACAGATGTGTTGTCCAAAACTATCATCTGTTTCACATTGAGCACATCCATCTAGTTCTGTGAAAGTTTCAAAGAATAACCCAAGCTGAACTGAAATTAGTTCTTTGTCACGGCTTTCCAATCTGTCAAATGTGTAGGATGAAAAATGATTGGCAAACAGTGTGGCTTGTCAACCCCCTGAATCAAGCGTAGTAAAATCTGAAAAGATAGATATTATGATGACCAATATTTTCATGTACCTATGTTGTATATAATAAACATTGAAAAGTTAAAAAAAGTCATAAATATTCAGCATAGCTATATAAATTTTGTCATAAATTTTATGTTATTTACTTTTAAAAAAATGTTTTATGTTTATTTATTTTGGAGAGAGAGAGTGTGAGCACGGGAGGGACAGAGAGAGGTAGACACAGAATCCGAAGAAAGCTCCAGGCTCTGAGCTGTCAGCACAGAGCCTGATGTGGGGCTCAAACTCACAAACCATGAGATCATGACCTGAGACAAAGCTGGATGCTTAGCCGATTGAGCCACGCAGGTGCACCTAAGTTTTGTCAGAAATTTTAATAAATTTTTTGTCCTATTGAATTTTCCCATTTAGAATCTTCCACAAAAAGGGAATTATAGAATATTAGACATGATTTGAATGTCAGACTTCACTTAATCCAAGCCCATGATTTTAAAGATCTGAGTTCTGACAAGGTCCATAATTACAGACCCGATCAGAGGTAGAGTTGTAACTTGACACTGCTTTTTAATCAATGATAGGTAGAATACCAAGATATTGTTTACTTTGCTCACGTTCTTCCAGTTAAGACAAGAGGAAGCCAGGATTCAAATACAAGTTTTTCTGAACCCAAAGTTCACACTCTCAGCCATGCAGATACTTCAACATGAAATTGTGAGGTTTTAACATTTAGTTATTCCATTTATCATTTAGAATTCATTTAGAAAATCATTAAGTGCCTTTTAAGCTCCAGACATTGGACTATATACTAGGTATACAATTGTAGATAAACAAACGTGGTCTTCAGTTACATTAAATAAAGTATGTAGAGTGGGAAGAGTGTGGAGAGGGTGGAAATTGGAAACAAGATAGTGTTGCCTGAATATTGGGGGAGAGCTAAGAGGAAGAAAAGCAGTGCAATGCAGCATATCTGAGAAGATATGGTGTGTGTAAAATGCTGTGAATTAAGAAAGAGCTGTATGTGTTGAATGAACTGTGGCTGGTGCCTAGCAAGCAATTGAGCAATGGCATGGAATTAGGTTGGAGAGATAGGAAAATAAAACATGTAGACTCTTCTTTAGCTGAGGAGTTTGAAAGACACAATATCAAAGATTTGAGAGAGGGCAGATGTACAGTCCTCTTGGAGAGTCAGCTGATATATAGTAAGATTGCTAGGCAATGTGGAGAACCTACTTGAATTTTGAGATCATGAATTTAAAGAGCAACTATTTGTGGTAGGTTAATGAATGGTCCCCCAAAAGTATCAGATCCTAAATCCTGGAACCAGTGAATGTTAACTTACATGGTAAAGTTTATGCAAGATGTGATTAAGGATGTTGAATTGAAGAAATTACCTCAGAATGTTCAGGTAGATGATAGCAAAAGAGTGAAGCAGAAGAACATTATACACAAAAGAGGAGGAGAAAATGTGACCACAGAGGTCGAAATTAGATGATCTTGCCACAAGGTAGGTAATGCCCTGACAACATCTTGAGTTCAGTCCAGTGGTAATGATTTCAGACTTCTGGCCTCCAGAACTGTGAGGGAGTAATTTTTTGTTGTTTTAGTCCAACAAATTTGTGTTGATTTGTTATAGTAATTCTAGGAAACTAATATACTGTTCTACCTAGTTGCATGATTCTTTCTAGCTGCTCTGGTATATTGATAGAAAGTATGGATGGTTGAATTATTTTTGTAAGAATGATGGAGGCAGAAAGAATGAAATATTGGGTATTTTCAAAGTAATTGTAGTAAGTGAAACATGGCTTCTATGCTGGTTATGAGGGAAAATGAAGATAAAACGGGGCTGACAGATAATGAAAGTAGGAAGGCATTATGGATTCCAGGTGATGAATTTGTTGAAGAACTATTGTTAAGTGTACTTGTTAGCAGTCATTAAACGGTAAATGAAATGAAATTCAATATCAAGTTCAGGGATCTTGTGTTTTGTAAAGCTCAAAACTTAGCACTGAATTACAATTAGTGGAGATTACAAAAAGTGTTGAGAATTGAAGTCTTGACCAAGAAAGCCATTTACCCAGGACACATTAGAAACTTCATCCTGTACAGTGAAAGTTGAAATATCAGATTCACAGGGATATCTACTTATAAGCTATTGGATTCAAGTATTCATAGAGAAATAAGCCAAAGAATGAAACACTTCAAATATTTTGGTTCCCTCCATATTCTCTCTCTATGAGAAAATTACTGTAAATTTTAGTGTTCTCTGATTAAAAAAGAAACAGTGTCCTCAAAAGTAGAACTCAGTGTAACATTCTATGTCAAAAGATAAAATACTCAAAATGCATATAAAGAAAAAGCACTTTATATTTGGGGTGAGTTGTGTTCTTAATTTTTAGTTGGAGCTTCCTAATTGTTTTCCATAAAATAAAATTGTATTTTAGGTATAGATACGTGTTGCTGGAACTCTTGATACATAAAATGTTTAGACAGTATGCTTATAAATATAAGACCATCAGATTACTTTTGTTCATAAGCTTTTATTCCAAATACATTATCTCTGATCCTTAAATCATTAATCATATTCAGTAAAGTACTGAACGTAGGCCTTAATTCTATGCCAGGTAGCTCAGCTCAATTCAATTCAATATGACATCTGCATACAGTACTTAGCATCTATTCTGTACAAGGCCTGTGGTTGACCTGAAGAAATTTTCAGGCAGGACTGATCCTCTGCCCACAATAATCTTATACTTCAGTAAAGGTGAAGCTTAGGGGAATATGATGTTTTCTGGACTAATGATCTCATAAATTTATGCTCCCATCTAGGCCAGCTACCTTCACTCTCCCTGTTACTCCACAGGATCAACCAGCGGAAAGAATTTACTATAGAGCCCATCTAGGGGTTAATATCTTTGAGAGCTAGGAACTACAATGAGTAATCATCTTCACCAAAGGTATTGAGATATTCCTATTCCAAAATAACCTTAGAATGCAAAGTTCTAGTTGGGCTATGGAGTTGGATTCTTATACCATATCCATATTTGAATCCCTTGTTCTACCCTCTGAATAGTTTTTCCCATTCCCAAACTCTCAAAACCTTGTACTATCATCTTTGTATTCAAAGTTCATAGCTGTAAACAGCTATGCTGTTGCTGCTTTTCTATAAGGCATAGTGCCTTGAAATCTAAAATTTCTTTCTGCAATCAATGAGGTACTGAATATTTAACAACCAGCTCTTCAATAAGGGATTGGGCCTTATTTGTAATCTTTGCCAAGTTCTGTGGTATGAATACTCCCTATATGGCTAATTTCAAACTGCCACCTGAAGTCACTGAAGGCAGAGTTGGAAAGAGATGTGCAGTAATTCATTATTGTCCAGTATGCCTACCATAAAGATGTAATAGATGTAAGTAATCTTGGGCATAGTAGTAAGAAAATGTAGTAAAATAACTAGGAAGTGATAAGAATGAGTATTGTCACTGTTTTTATTTTTTTATATTTATTAGATTTTAATGTTTATTTTTGAGAGAGAGTACGAATGTGGGGAGAGGCAGAGAGAGAGAGGGAGACACATAATCTGAAGCAGGCTCCAGGCTCTGAGCTGTCAGCACAGGGCCTGATGCGGGGCTTGAACTCACCAACCATGAGATCACGACCTGAGACAAAGTCAGACGCTTAACTGACTGAGCCACCCAGGAACCCCTCCATTTTTAAATATAACTTATTTAATTGTACATTTATTTAATTTTTAATATTGACTACATTTAACAACTGGCCTGAAAACCCCTTAAAATGTTAATAATCAGCCATACCTCAAAATGGTCCTTGTGGTATATGCCCCCCCTTTTATATCACAAGTCCCAGTTTTGTTGTTGTTGTTTTGTTTTTGTTCTTTTTTTTTTTTTGCCATGTTTTGTAAGCGCATATCTGAGATCACTTGCTCTGAAAAGGCATGAGGATAAACTTTCTGAGACTTAAACCTTGTATGGCAGAAAGGATTCTAAGATGACCTTCAAATGAATTAAATTCTTGTATAGTCTCCTCTTGAATGTGGGTGGGAAACTGTGACTGACTTCTAGCAATGGTGATGGAATAGTCACTCCCATGACTACATGATGACACTTTAGATGGCTGGAGAAGAATATCCTTTGATGAAGCAGGCTGCCATGTTGTAAGAGGGTCTGTGAGAGCTACATGGCAAGGAACCGAGGGGTGCTAGAAGTGCCAAAATTAGCCCCCAGTTGAAAGTAGAAAGAAAGAGGGGACCTTTGTCCTATAACTTTGAGAAAGAGGAATTCTTCCAACAACCATGTAAATTCATAGAGGACCTGAAGCTCCAGAAAGGAGTATAACCTGGCCAATATCTAGATTACTACTATGTGAGACCCTAAGCAGAGAACCCAGTTAAGCCACACTGGGCTCCTGACACAGGGAAGTTGCTGAGTGTAGATTATTTTAAACTAAGTTTGTGATAATTTGTTATGCAGCAATTAAAAAAAAAAACTAATATATTACTTACACTTGAATGAGAACATTTTTGGTGTGGAAATCAAACAGAAAACTAAACTTTTCTCCAGAATTTTGAAATCTTGATTCCTTCCTGTGTGACTAAGTTTTTAAAATAAGTTTTAAATCATATTCCTTTATAGGCAACCTCTTTTGCCTCTGTAAAAGCTTTTAGAAGTTTTTTTATTCTCATTTTCCTCAAATCCACGAGGACATGTTATTAAAAAATTAACAGCGTTTTTGAACCATAAATCACTACACAACTCAGATTTAAAATGTAAAATTTAATGGTGTTAGTGTATTCATAGGATGGTGCAAACATAACCTCAATATATTTTAGAACACTTCATCACCTCAAAAGGAAACCCCATCTTACTGGCAGCCTTCATTATGTTCCCCCCAATCCTTCCAGCCTTAGACAACCACTTTTTTACTCTATGTCTTATGGAGTTGCCTATTCTGGATATCTCATATAAATGGAATCAAACAACATGTGGTCTTCTGTGAATGGATTCATTTTACATAATATATTCAAGATTCATCTAGGTCATAGCACTTAGTATACTTCATTTATATTTCGTGCTAAGTATTCTATTATATGGATATATCACATCTTAACTATTCATCAGTTGGGCAGTTTGATTGTTTCTACTTTTTGGCTATTATAAGTAATGCAGCTATGAATATTTGTGCACCGGTTTCTATTGGATATAGTTTTTAATGGTCTTAGGTATACAGACAGGGGTGAAATTACTGGGTAATATGGTAAATCCTTATTTAATCTTTTGAGAAACTGGAAGAATGCTTTCTCAAATGTTTGCACCATTTTTCATTTTACCAGCAGTTCTTGATGGTTCCAGTTTCTCCACATCCTCACCAACACTTACTCTTCTCTGTCTGATAATAGGCATCTTAGTGAGTAGAGAGAGTGGTTTCTCACTGTGTTTTTCTGAGGCTAATGATGTTGTGTATCTTTAAACTTGCTTACTCACCACTTGTATATGTTCTTTGGAGAAATATCAGTTCAAATCCATTACCCAGTTTTAATTGGGCTGTCTATTCTGAGTTATAAAAGTTTTTCTTTTACATATTCTGGATTAAAGTCCTTTATAAATTTATGAAAATGTGTTTCTCCCATTCAGTGTTCTTTTTTCCCCACTCTCTTAACGTTTCTTTTGAAGCACAATTTCATAAAACATAGCTTTTTTTCTTCTTCTTAGTTTTTTATAGTATTAACACTTACATTAGGTGTAAGGTCCATTTCAGTTAACTTTATTATATGGTATGAGGCGGAAATCTAAATTCTTTTCAATTTGGCTATCTAGTTGTCCCAGCATCATGTGTTAGACTATTTTTTCCTGTCATCAAATTGGGGAACTTTCAGCCAAGTGTCTTCTAGTTTTTTAAGCTCTGTTTATTTTTCTTCACTCTTTATTCCCATTGTTTTTCAGATTGGGTATTCTCTCTCATGCTATTTTATAGTTAGTTCAGTGATTCTTTCAATTCAGACATAATCTACTCAAACCTACTTTAAGGACTATTTCCTTTTGGTTATTAAATTATATGTGAAATTACTTTGACAACTTCAGTAATTTCCATTTGCTTCTTGGTTATAATTTCTAACTCTTTAAGGGTATTCACCTTCTGGTGAGATATTGTCATGTTAGCTTCCTTTAAGCTTTTTTTAGTTCTTTGAATGTGGTTATAGTGCCTGTTAAGTCTTTTTCCTTTAAATTCTATATCTCCTAGTCCTATCCTGGGCTCCTGCCTCTTTTTTTTTTCCAGGTATAGGAGTCATACAGTCATACTTTCCCGTTTTGCATGTGTCATATATTTAAAGTTTGATATTTTAGGGAACCTGGGTGGCTCTGTCAGTTGCACCCCGGACTTTTGATTTTGGCTCAGGTCATGATCCCAAGGTTGTGGGATTGGCCCCAGGCCACAGTATGGAATCTGCTTAAGATTCTCTCTCTTACTCTCTCCCTCTGCCCCTCTCCCCTGCTAGCACACACCCTCTCTCTAAAATTAAAAAAAAAAAAATTAAAAGCTGATATTTTAGGTAATATAGTAATTGTGGATGCTTATTCTCCTTACCCCTTTCTGGGTCTTGTTTTGTTGTGATTAGCTCATTAATCTGTTTAGTGAATTGATTAGATTATTTTAGGGAGGGCTTTCACCCTCTCAGTGTGAACTTGCTGATCTTACTCCTCAAAGTGTGCAGCTAGGGCAAGAGCAGAATCACTCTGGGGTGATGGTGATTTTAACAGAGTTCTCTTTGGCTAACTTTCTCTGATCTCTCTGTTAAATTGTCTGCTTACTTTAATATCCCCCTCAATTTTAGACTCCTTCAATTGCTGGCTGATGGCTCTATTGTTTTCAATAATCCCTGGGGCATAAGTGGAATTACACTCTGACACAATTCCAAGCAGGTAGTTTTTGACAGTAGTCTTTAGGGATTTTTCTGACCACACGAGGGCTCATTTTAGCTGTCTCTTTCCATGGTTCTCTCTGGTAAGACAGTTGGCCTATAGTTTAGATTTTGATCTGTCATAAAGCTACCAGCCTCCTCATAATTGCTTAAAACCAAAAACTCCATTTCTTCCTTTTTCTTTTTCTTTTCCCTTTTTATTTCTCCTTGACAGCCATACCTCTGGCACTTCCTAAGAGTTTTGCAGGGAATGTCGGATCCTGCCTTCACTGCTTTTAGTGCAAGTGTTTTTCAAAGCATACTTTTGTCTGTATGCTCCCATGTACTATATATTAAAAAATATAGATTTAAACTATAAATTACTCTATGCTTTTGTAAAACTTTTAAAGAAGAGGGGAATTTATTTCAACAATGTCAAATTGTGTGCACGGGCACCCCACACACACAAACTCTCTCTCTCTCTCTCTCTCTCTCTCTCTCTCTCTCTCTCATAATCCTTCATTTCTCCTCTAAATGGAATTCGTAGACCCCTGAGAAAGTTAAGGGGATTTCACTTATGGAATGGATGTTCCAACATAATACTGTGAGTCATTGAGAAAATACCATTTTCGTATGGTTGGCTAAAGGAACAATTTTTAAAATTTGAGGCATTATTTACTACATTGATGCACCAATATTTTGGAATGTTTATCTTAGTGCTTTGAATGAAAAAGAAGGTTACATTAAGACATTGAGGGTTTGGTAGAGAAATAAAAAGAGAAGTTAAGGTTATATGACAAGATGCTTAGAACGGGCTATTGAAAAGAACCAAAGAAAATGTCATAACGGAGTCGATGGCAGCCTACTCTATTCCCTGTCCAGGGACTTTGTTTCTTTTCACTAGCCTTTCATGGATAATTTATAGGGGGAATGTAGTCCCGATATCTACCCCAGGTGGTTTGGAATTCAAGATATATTTGTCTTGAGATGATTCAAAATGATGAGCTTAAATGAGAGAAAAAAAATGGATAAAAGTCACTTACATAGAGATATATGTGGGAAGTGGTATTTTAATAGTGACATATCATCCTGAAACCTAAGGCACTATCCAGAGGATGAGGCTGGTGACCGCAGTTGGAAAAGGTGATGTAATGTGTGTGTGAATGCATGTGTGTGTAAGAGAAAGGGCATATGTGTATTAGAGGTAGGGTGAATGTGCAGAAACAGCCTGAAAACATTAGAAAGAAAACTGCAAAGTCAACTCTGAAATGGTGTTGAGTACGGATGTTGGAATTCTCACTTATTTCCCTACCCCCATTATTGAATATAAAAACTAAAATAAATGAGGATCACCTGCCCCTTAGAACTGATACAAGTAGATTTCATCACTGCCCTTCCTCTTTAGCTCTAGCATCTAAGCCCAGTTACAAAGTTTTATTTTTCCATGTCTCTTAGACCCAAGTTCTTTGATTCACCTTAATGTCAGATAAAATATAGAAATTTAGAAAAGCTCCAGTTCTTACTGTTTCTCCTGAGACCTCTGTGGCCCATGTGTCCATACCTTTAGACATCAGGTGGGATCTCCATCTTGATTCAGCTATTTTGTGAATGCTTTTATCTGTCCCAAGGGAACTTACTAGAGAGCCATAGGTAGTGCCTACCAGTTACCAAGTAAATGTCATTTGGATTAAAACATTCTCTGAACTAAACCAGTAGAAGTAAAAACTACTCCTATGCAACATTTCATTCTCCTATCAGTAATTCTAACCATTTTACTTGTTAAGGATTTCTAAGTGAGTAGATTCACCAGATAAATTATCTAAATTTCATACTCTGCATTCAAATCACTTTATCAAAGAAAAGGTAGTATGTTGGATTATTTGGTTTCTTCTAAACTGTTTTTCAAATAAACTATGAAATGGCTCCACCATGTGGTTGAAGTATGCATTTTGTTCTCAGAAATCTAACAAACAATTCAATGAGACAGACTAGCTAATGTCATTTATTCATTCAAAAAAATATTTATTGAGATCCTACTCTGTGTTGGGTATGTTCTTGGCACTGGAACACAATAAATGAAACAAATGCAACCTCTAACTCCTTACATTTCACGTTCATTTCACCTTTTCGTTGGTTAAGCACACTCGATCAAACATTAAAATAAATACAAAAGCATATTTTTTTCAATTGTTTTTATTGGTATAAGAAAAAGAATGCAGGTTAGATTTTAGTTCTGGCTTTGTCATTGACTAGCTGTGTAAAAATACTTTCTACACAAGACTAAGCTTTTTAGAAGTTGTTCCAGATAAATGGCTCCTAATTCTCATAGTACCATAAAACAATGAGGATGTTTTGCTTGAGTGGTGGGGGGGGGGGGCAGGGAGAGGGGTGCAGCAATAACATATACTAACACATTCCAAAGTTTCCGTGAAAGCCTTGGGGGAGGTTACAGCCTCCTTGAATATTACCTATGGTCTCAATGGATCTACCTATAAGTAAAATTAAAATACATTGAATTAGATTTTTTTCTAGCACCCCTTCTAGCTATAACAATATTTGGCTCTTATAAATAATTAATAAAAGAACCAATCCCAGGGTAGAGCTAGAATTTATATTCAAGTCTCCTGTCTTCTGAGCCCTTCTAGTACATCCACTGAATGCTACAGTTGCTGAATCAGAGCACCTATCAAAAGCCCTCTCACATTTGAAGTCTTTATTCAGGCTCTTCTAGATAACTAACATCAGACAGAAAATTTGCCTTTTCCCCTCTATTTAAATTATTATATTAATATAAGCTATCATTTATTAAACTCACATTTAGCATCAGGCATATTTCTAAGTAAGCTCTTTATTTTTTTTAAGTTTATTTATTTTGAGATAGCAAGAGAGAACTAGCAGGGGAGGGGCAGAGAGAGAGGGGGAGAGAAAAGAATCTGACAGTGCAGAGCCCAATGCTGGGCTCAATCCCATGAACCATAAGATCACGACTTGAGCTGAAATCAGTAGTCAGACAGATGCTTAACTGACTGAGCCACCCAGGTGTCCCTCTAAGTAAGTTCTTTAAATGCCATTATCTCTCAGCATCTTGGAAAGAAAAACCTAGACACGTGTAACTATAGTTCAGTGCACAGAGCACTAAGATTTAGGACGGAGGTTAGAGCTTGTTCAATGCAATGGCAAGTCAGCATGTGAGCTCTGGAATAAGACTATGGGTTCTTATTCTGGATCTATAATTTACTGATTGTGTGACTTTGGATGAACACTTTTATGAGCCTCTCTGAAACCTTTTATAAAGTTAATTACATGACAGTTTTCACCTATAAGATTATTACACTTGATTTGTGACCATCTAAGAGAAAAGATGAATTTTTCTTTGCTAGATTTTCCCACAATGTAATCTCAAATGTATTGTCTATACAAGAGAGGAACCCTTTGACCATGCCATCTAAATGTTGGGTATTTCACCCTGGGTTCTCATTAAATATTAATGGGGGAATTTGTGACTGTTTACTGAGTGGGAACATGAAAATAGCTGAGAAGAAAATTTTGCCTCCCAAAGGAAATCTTCTAAATTCAAATATAGTCAGATGTGGGAGACACAAACTAATATGCTCTATATTTGTGATTTCTTCAGATAATTTTCTGTCTTGTTTTTTGGTGTGTCCGATTGGACAACTGCATCCATTTTTTTAAGGGACAATTTCCTGACAAGACCATATATTGATTTTCAAAGGTTATAAAGTCCTTCATAAACTGACTAAGGAGGGACAGCAAAAAGGAACTTCAGTAGGCTGAAAAATGGTCAGACAGTTCCATAAAAATAGTATACTATGAAATGCCTAAATGTTATTTAGGCCGAAATAGGGCTATAACATGGCAGGACAGCTCTAGGGTAGGAGGATGTTAAGGTAGAAGTCTTTTCTACTATGAAGGTTAGCTTTTATATAAATATAGAGTTTCATTATGTTTTTTTTTTCCTAACTCAAGTGCCTTCCTTGACTTCTGTGAGCATCTGCAAGTATCCTAAGAGAACATGGTGTGTGTAGTTGGGATGTGGGGGAAGGCATGTAAACCCCAGTATGTTGTGTTGGATGAAAGTGGCGCCCTTACAAGTGGTTTTCCATCCTCTTTTCTCTCCAGTCTCCTTTCTACAGTGCCAGAATAATTTTTTTTAATTAATTTATTTATTCTGAGAGAGAGAGAGTGCACATGTGCGAGCAGGGAAGGGGCAGAGAGAGAGGAAGAAAGGGAATCCCAAGGAAGCTCCACACTGTCAGTGCTGAGCCTGATGTGGGGCTCAATCCCACCAACCAGGAGATCATGACCTGAGTTGGACACTTAACCTGAGCAACCCAGGAGCCCCCAAAATAAACTTTCTTGCAAACTTTGATCGTGTTACACCTCTCCAAAACAAAAAACAAAAAACAAAACAAAAAACCAAAAACCATTGCCTTTGAATTAGGGTAAAACTATTCAGCCTGGCATTTAAGAGTTTTGTCAGTGAAACCACTGTTCGTTTCAGTGCCATTTCCCCCAACTTCCCTCTCAGTACCTTACATTCCAGCCACCGTTCCTTTCACTCTCCCTCATCACACTGCCACATTTTTCTTCTCCATGCTTAGACCTTTATTTCAAAGACTATGCTCTTTCCATAATGAAACACTGCCTTCTCTTTCAGTAGGACTTTTCTAATATTTCCAACTTGTATAATTCCTCCTTCTGTTTCTCATTTATATTTAAAATCTACATAATACCCTTATAGTATTTAAATGAAGAAATCCAGCTGGATAATGTTGACTCATAAAGGTGTGTATATCTTTATTTTCAGTTTTTAATTTAGCTTGAATAAACCCTATGGGTACAGTATATAGCACAGTATACCATGCATGAAGAATATTATATATACTTCTAAGGAAATTCAATTAAACTAATAAAATTGGGTAGGATATTTAGATCATGAAAGTAAACTAAAAAGATACCAGCAGGAGGCATCCCCACCTGTACCTCCGGATACAGACTTTCTATTCAAACTCCTAGAGCATACTAAGCAAGTCAAACACATCCCATTTGCTCTAGAAGCAGCAGGGCCACCAATGGCAACTCCTACTGAAAAAAAGAAATACTGTGTATTTCCCACTACTCAGAATTATGGAAAACTCTTCCTGAAAGAGAATGTTCTCTTGCATATTTATTTTTAAATGGTTCTTGCTCCCTTGGGTGGAATCTCAGATTCACAGATATCTATTTTTTCTGGAATTGATTTTTTTAATTTAAAATTAGCTTTACTGGGATCTAACTTACAGTAAAATTCAGCAATTTTAAAGGTATAATTCAGTGAATTTTGATAAATATTCACAGTCCTGTAACCAATCACTACCCAAATTATTATACCGGGTCTCTCACTCATAAAGTTCCTTAACAGTTGTTTTCAGCCATACCCTGTCCTCCCATCTGGCTTATGGCAATTCCCTGTTTTCAGTCATGATAGTTTTGAATGTTCTAGAATTTCATATAAATGGAATCATATAGTACATGTTATTTGCATTTGGGCTCTTTCATTAAGCATAATGCGCTTAAAAGTAGGGGTTTTTGCATGTATCAGTAACCCATTTCTATTGGCGAATATTATTCTATTAAATGTATTCCCCACAATTTGTTCATTTGTAAATTGATAAGACATGGATTGTTTCCATATTGTGAACTATCATGAAATAAAGCTGTAATGAGAATTTCAGTACAGTCTTTGATCATCTATTTCCATTATTCTATGACAAATATCCTGAAGCTTACACCATGATTTTTAACCTTTTCCCCCCTAATGTAAGTATTTTAATGCTATAAATTTCCCTCTCCTTCATTTTCATGCTCTAAATTTTGGTTCTCATTTTTATTCAACATATTCACCAGTAGCGCCTGTGATGATTATTTATTTCCATTACTCTATGACAAATATCCTGAAGAGCTTACACTATTGATTTTTGACCTTGTTTTTCTTTTACTAATATAAGGATTTTAATGTTATAAATTTCCCTCTACTTCATTTCCATGTTCTAAATTTTTGTGCTCATTTTTATTTAATGTATGTTCTAGTAATGCCTGTGATAATTTCTTTAATTCATGGATTATATAGAATTGTTTAATCTCCAAATATTAGGAAAATATTTCAGATAGCTTTCTGATATAGATTTCTACTTTAGCTTCACCGTAGTCAGAGAACATATTTTGTATGACTTAAGCTCCTTTAATTTACTACGATTTGTTTTACAACCAGAAATAAGTCTGATTCAGTGAATGGTCCATGTGCACATGAAATTCTTGATATTCTGTTGAATTTTGGATAGAGTGATCTATAAACGACATTCAGGTCAGGTCATTCAAGTTTTCTACAGTATTATTGATTTTCTCCTTTGTTCTATTGATTAGGGAGAGAAAGTTTGAAAACTTCAAATAGGATTTTGATTTCTCTTTCAACCATTTTGCTCTTTGCTTTCTATTTTTCCTTTTTTTTATGTTTATTTTTGACAGAGAGGGAAAGGGAGACAGAGTGTGAGCGGGGGAGGCACAGAGAGAGAGGGACACACAGAATCTAAAGCAGGATCCAGGTGACAAGCTGTCAGTACAGAGCCAGATGCAGGGCTTGAACCCACCAACTGTGAGATCATGATCTGAACTGAAGTTGAATGCTTAACTGAGCCACCCAGGCATCCCTAAGATATCTTTTATATTTATGTATTTACCATTTCTGATACCTTTTATTGTATATCGTGCATGTCATTTTACTTCTGTCTGAAAAACTTTAACATTATTTTCCCTGTTTACGCATAATGACACTGAATTGCCTCACTGTCTGAAAAAAAGCCACCAGTTCTGAAAAATATTTTACTGTTTTGTTTTCCCTTTAGTACTCCAAAGATGTATCTACATTATCTCTGGCTTTCATAGTTCTTATGGAAGTTATCTATCATTCATATCTTTGTTTTTCTGTATGTAATACACTTTATCTGGTTGCATTTAAGATTTTCTCTGTATCACTGTTTCGAATAAAATCATCATATGCTTTGAAATGAGTTTCTTTGTGTTTGGTTTTACTCGGGATTAATTGAACTGCACTTATCTCTAAGTTTATAGTTTTCATCAAATTTGGGAGATTTGGGGGTACTATTTCTTTAAATACTTTTTCTTTCCCATTCTTATACCTCTGAGTGTCTAGCCATATTTCATTTATTTTTAAAATTTTTATTGATAAAATAGCTAGGCTTTATTGGATGCTTTCTTTGCATCAGGTACCAACAAAGGAGACTAAATACATTATTATTATTTTATGCTCAGTGTATCTAAACTAAGAACAAAACCGTTTTACCCAATTCTCAATTCCCCTCCCCACTTTCTACCTCCAGCAACCACCAATCTGTTCTCTGTATCTATGAGCTTTTTAAAAATTGTACTTATTTTTAGAGTCCACTTGTATCATACAGTATTTTGTGTTTCTTGCCTGACTGACTTCACTTAGCATAATGGCCTCAAGGTCCATTCATGTTGTTGTAACTGGCAAGATTTCATTCTTTTTTATGGCTAAATGATATCCCATTGTGTATATATACTGCAATTTCTTTATTCATCCATTGATGGATGCTTAGGTTGTTTCAATATCTTGGCTATTATAAATAATACTGCAATGAACATGAAGGTACATGTATCTTTTTGAGTTAGTATTTTAGTTTTTGTCATATAAATATTAATAAGTGAATTTGCTAAACCATATGGCATTATATTTTTAATTTTTTGAGTAAACTTCATACTGATTTCCATAGTGGTTACACCAATTTACATGCCCAACACTAGTGCACAAGCGTTCTGTTCTCTCCACATCCTTGCACACTTGACATTTATTCTTTTTTTGATAATAGCCATTCTAACAGGTATGAGGTGATATTTCATTGTGATTTGGACTTGCATTTGCCTAACAATTAATGATGTACAGCATCTTTTTGTACCAATTTGACATCTGTATGTCTTCTTTGGAAAAATGTCTGTGCATATATCCTACCCATATTTTAACTATTTTTTTTTGTTGTTATTGAGTTGTATTAGTTCTCTCTATATTTTGGATATTAGCCCTTTAACAGGTATAGGATTTGCAAATATTTTCTCTTATTCAGTGGGTTGCCTTTTCATTTTGTTGGTTTCTTTTGATTTACAGAAGCTTTTTAGTTTGAGGTAGTCCCATTTGCTTATTTTTAATTTTGTTGTTTTGCTTTTGGTGTTAGAAACAAACAAAAAAAATCATTGCCAAGACCTATGTCAAGGAGCTTACTGCCTGTGTTCCCCACTCCCCAGGAGTTTTAAAGTTTCAGGTATTACATTCAATTCCTTAATCTATTTTGAGTTGATTTTTGTGTATGGTGTAAGATAGGATAGTGGTTTAGTTTCATTCTTTTGCATGCAGCTGTCCAATTTTTCTAATAATATTTGAGAAGACTCCCCTTTCCCTGTTGTAAATTCTTGGCTCTTTTGTCATAAATTAATTGACCATATATGCATGGGTTTATTTCTGGGCTCTCTATTTTGCTCCATAGATCTATATATCTGTTTTTATGCTGATATTATATGTTTTAATTGCTATAGCTTTGCAATATCGTTTGAAATTAGGAAGCATGATACTTCCAGCTTTGTTTCTTCTCAAGATTGTTTTGGCTACTCTGGGTGTTCTATAGTTCCATTCATGTTTTAGGATTGTTTGTTTTATTTCTGTGAAAAGTTATTTTGGACTTTTGATAGGTATAGCATTAAGTCTATATATCACTTTGCGTAGTATGGACATTTTAATAGTGTTCTTCTAGTTCATGATCACAGAATATCGTTCCATTTATTTTTATCTTCTTCATTTTCTTTCTTTAATGCCTTATAGTTTTCAGAGTATAGGTCTTTTGCCTCCTTGACTAAATTTATTCCTAGATATTTTATTCTTTTTGAATCCATTGTAAATGGGATTCTTTTTTCAAATTCTCATTCTGAGAGTACATTATTTGTGTATAGAAATGCAAAATCTCTTTTTGTATTGATTTTGTATCTTGCAACTTTATGGAATTCATTTAACAGTTATTTTGGAGTCTTTAGTGTTTTCTATGTATATAATATCATGTCATCTGTAAATAATGACAGTTTTATTTCTTTTCCAATTAGGAGGACTTTTATTTTTCTTAATTGCTCTGGATAGGAATTCCAACACTATGTTGAATAAAAGTGGCAATAAGGGCATCCTTGTTCTGTTCCTGATCTTACAGGGAAAGCTCTTAGCTTTTCATCAGAGTATGATCTTAGCTGTGGGTTTGTCATATTTTGCCTTTATTATATTGAACCACATTTCCTCTATAGCCACTGTGTTGAGAGTTTTTATCATAAACAGATGTTGATTTTTATCAAATGCTTTTTCTGTATTTATTTGAGATTATCATATTGTTATTCTTCATTTTGTTAATATGG
This sequence comes from Herpailurus yagouaroundi, assembly GCF_014898765.1. Lineage (NCBI taxonomy): Eukaryota > Metazoa > Chordata > Mammalia > Carnivora > Felidae > Herpailurus > Herpailurus yagouaroundi. Next base: position 82,324,764 of record NW_024412400.1, read on the forward strand.
TGAATCATATTGACTAATTTGTGGATGTTGAACCATTCTTGCAACCCTGGAATAAATCCTACTTGGTCATGCTTTATGATCCTTTTAATGTATGTTGAAATCGTTTGCTAAAATTTTATTGAAGATTTTTGCAATTAGGCTTGTCAAGAACATCGGCCTGTAATTTTCTTTTCTGTGGCATCCTTGTCTGGTTTTGATATCAAGATAATCTTGGCCTTGTAAAACTAGTTTGGAAGTTTTCCCCCCTCTTCTGTGTTTTGGAAGAGTGTGAGAAAGATTTGTATTAATTTTTCTTTTAATGTTTGGTAGAATTCAACAGTGAAGCCATTTGTTCCTGGACTTTGGTCAGTAATCAAAAACCTCCCTAACAGTCTCCTTTCTAGTATTCAGCCTGTTTAGATTTTCTGTTTCATTATGTGTCAGTGTTGATAGGTTGTATGTTTCTACAAATTTACCATTTCTTCAATTTTGTCCAATTTGCTGACCTAATTTTTCATAGTAGTCACTTATGATCCTTTGTATTTCTGTGGAATAAATTGTAGCATAACCTCTTAAATTTCTGATTTTGGTTCTTTCTTGGTGAATCTAGCTAAAGGCTTGTAAATTTTGTTTATCTTTCAAAGAACAACTCTTAGTTTCATTGATGTTTTCTATTGTATTTTTAATTTGTTTCACTTATTTCTACTCTGTTATTTCTTTCCGCCTTCTAACTCTAGCCTTTGTTCTTTTTCTAGTTCCTTAAGGTGTAAAGTTAGGTTATTTGAGACTGTCTTGTTTCTCAAGATAGGCATTTATTACCATGAACTTTCCTCTTAGAACGCTTTGGCTGCATCCCATAAATTTTGGTATGTTAGTGGTATGTTACATTTCCATTTTCATTTGTGTCAAGGTGTATTTTATTTCTCTTTTCATTTCTTCTTTGACCCTTTAGTTGTTCAATAGCATGTTTTTTTAATCTTCACATATTTGTGAATTTTCCAGTTTTCTCCATGTAATTCTAGTTTCATACCACCATCATCAGAAAATATCCTTGCTATTATTTCAGTATTCTTAAATTTATTAAGGTTTGTGGCCTAACATATGAACTATCCTAGAAAATGTTCCATGTGCACTTGAGGAAAAAACATATTTTGTTGCATTTGGATAGAATGTTCTCTAAATATCTGTTAAGTCAATCTGGACTAACATGTTGTTCACAATCAAAGTTTTCTTTACCAATTTTCTGTCTGGATGATCTATCCATTGACATAAGTGGGAAATACATGATATTGTCATATAAATCATGGTGTTCTCTTCACTTTTTTTTTGGTATTTTCTTTCTGAATGTGTTTTATCTTTGACAGTTTCGTGTGTGTGCGTGCACATGCGCCTGTGCATGTGGTTATGTGTGTATAGCAATTTGTTTACAGTGTTGGAAGTGTTGTTCCCTCTAATGTAACTGCCATGTCAGGTATTTTTTCTTCTCTAGTAGTTTCCTTTTGTGTTTTTAGAGATAGCTTTACTTTTCCTTCTAACCATGGTTATTTTTCTATTTGCTTCAACATTTGGAGTATATTTATAATTTTCTTAACATCTTTTTGAGTTTCATTAAGCCTATTTATGAATTTGTTTCTATTGATTTATTTTTTATCATTATTTTAGTAATTTCCTATTATTCGTATGCCAGGTAATTTTCAGTTAAGTGTCTGACATTTTAAATTTTGTTGTTGGTTGTTATTTCCTCCATTCCTTTAAAGACTATTGGATCTTTCGGATGCTTAGTTAAGTTACTAAAATAAGTTGGAACTTTTTAATGTTTATTTTTAAGATTTCTTGGGGAGTATCCAGAGAAGGTTTTTGTCTGAGAGTAATGTAGCCATATTATGAATGTGACACTCTTCTGAGGATACTATCCATTTTCATTTGTAAAGTCTTTCCTGTCAGGCTTGTTGGGAGGATGAATTATTGAATTATTCCCAGCCCATTATGGGATCTTGTTATTGTTCTCCTTTTCTTTTTTTCTTGGTTTTCTCCTAACTTCTAGTTGTTTCCTCTCACATGTATGTAGGGAATACTCAGCTAAAGACTCAAAAAGACCTCTCAGAAAATCTCCTGAGCCTTCCATCTGTGAAGTCTCTGGTGCTCTGCCCCAAGTCTAACCATTTTGACATTTCTTTTATTCAAAGATTAAATTCTGTCCTTAATTCATTAGGACATTAGGATTCATATCTGTTTAGTTTTTCCTGAGTTTAGCCTAGGCACATACTCCAGGCATGAAGCTGGTGAAATTTTATGGCTTACCTTGTTTCCCTTCTCTCAGGGATCACTGAGAGTCCTGCACTGCTTCACATATTGTGCTCAACTGTCTGTTGTTTAACTATAATGGTGAATCTGTTCCATATTACTCTATTATAGCTCAAGTGGAAGTTTGCATTAATATTTTATGAGCTTTTAAAAATATTAAAAAGTTTTAATGTCTTATTTATGGACTTTTTTTACTTTTAAATTCACATAGTTTGCTTCACACTGGTTAATTTTATTTTTAAGTTTGTAAGGGTTTGCAATCCCTCTCTGTATTAAATGTTAGGGCTCTGTTGTGTTGTGATTTTATGTTTTGCTGCAAGCAGGAAACAACACAACACAAGACACAAAGTCCAACTATTGTGGATCTTTCTGCTCTTGATTACCTGGGGTTGAGTAACAGTCAGTCCTGTTCTAACCAGTTTAAAGAGTGGAGAGATACCCTGAATTTAACTGTTGAAGTAGAAAAAGAGGAGACAGTTTAGAAGATATAGCTAAAAATTAATATATTATGAGCTAATGAAAGGCAGAGAGCACATTCTATATCCCTTACATTGTCTCCCACAATGCTTTTGTATAATAGTGGATTGAATTGAAAATATGGAAGCATAACTATGATCTTGGGAGATTTGGGGCAAGGCCTCCGCAATTTTAATAAATTCTTTAAAATGAAGATGATCATCATGTCTTATTAGAAATGAAATAAGCTTGATCACAGTTTTAACATGCTTTGAAATATTCTAACATTTGATGAGAAGTGTGTACTTTGAAAAATTCTAACTGAAACTTAAGTTCCTTTAAAATCATAGTTTTGGGGCGCCTGGGTGGCGCAGTTGGTTAACCGTCCGACTTCAGCCAGGTCATGATCTCGCGGTCCGTGAGTTCGAGCCCTGCGTCAGGCTCTGGGCTGATGGCTTGGAGCCTGGAGCCTGTTTCCGATTCTGTGTCTCCCTCTCTCTCTGCCCCTCCCCCGTTCATGCTCTGTCTCTCTCTGTCCCAAAAATAAATAAAAAACGTTGAAAAAAAATTAAAAAAAAATAAAATAAAATCATAGTTTAAGGGAAATTTGCATTTTAATAAAAAACCAAGAGGCTTTTTTTTTCCTAGAAAAAAAATACACATTTCTTAGTTTACATGTTTCAAAGTATTAAATATTAAAAAGGAAAAATCAGTGGCAAATCTGAGATTTCCCCTATTTATGAGCTACTTGATCTCTGTTTTTGTGTCTTGTAATTGACACAGAATCCAAAGAACAATTATGGCTATGTGCTTATTTTTTTTTTAATTTTATAAATTCTTTATTCTAATTTAAACTTTTCACATACACAAAACTTCTATAGTCCCAGGGTAGAGAAGGTTTTCTCCATAGCACTTTTGTCTTTCACAAAGGAAACTATGTTTTGCCTTGTAAATGTGAGTGACACACACCTTAAGCTGTTAATATCATGGTATTTGAGTTAATGGGGATTTTTAATAATCAGAAGGCACTCACACCTCTACCAAGACAAAACAGAATGTCATGGAACAAATTCAAAACAAATAACCTTTCCTGAAACACTAATATTTCTGTTGAAAGGGATGAACAAAATGAAGAGCTAGATATGAATCTAAACTAAGAACATGAAAAACTATCTCTTATTTCTACTTTCCCAGCCCAATTTCTCAAGAATAGAGCAACACTTTTTAAAGACTTATTAATGCTTTTATATCACAAATATAAAAACTTATTTTATAAAAGGTATAAATAAAGAGCAATTATGATCATAAACACTTTAATATTGCCTCTTCCATTTATTCATTTATTTTTTATTTGGTGCTTACTATTTGCAGGCATACATTGGATGCCTACAGTAGAATGTTCTACACAAAACATGAAAAACCTGCTTTGAGCTTCTCTAGATTTTAAATCTTCAGAAGGGCATAGATCTTTGACTTGTGCGTTTTGATGCCTCCCGTACTATCTAGCCTAGGGCTCTGAATTTATTTCATTTGTTTTTCTTTAAATAATTCTCCTTTCAGAGGAGATTGTATCTTCCTTGTAGACTAGAAGCTTGTGTATTTTGTTTCCTTTTACAAACACAATACCTAGAACAGAGACACAACAACGCAGGTGTGTATCAGGTACTCACATAATTATTAAATAGATGAATAAATGTAGTTATCATAAAAATTCTTTTAATAGGTATGCCTTATCTATTCCAATCTCTTCTCTTACAACTGAGAAAGTTGAAGTCAGGTAAATAAGGCCATACAGTTGGTTAGTTGCTTTGAAGTAGAAACTATGGCTATATTCCTGGGAGCAAACGCCAACTACTAGGCTAATAACTTTTAGAGAATTTTTTGCTCTCTTTGGTGTCTAGTCTAGCAAGAAGAGCCACTAACTCTATGAAATTGCTACTCTGCCAGCTGCAAAAAGATGAATAAAGCATGTTAATTTTGCAGGTGACTATGGGTCAGCCACTTCCTCTTTCCAGACTAAGGTATCGTTATCTATAAAAGAGATGATTGGAATAAATTATCTTGGGAGTCTTCTTGTTTTAATATTCTATTACTATTTGATCATTTTGATTCAAGTTATAGTAAGATGAGAGCATGTGAGGTCCAGAAGAGACCTTAAAGATAATCTTGTCTAATGCTACAGAGAAAATGGAGAGAAAATTACTTCCCTGAGAGTCGCATGGTAGGTGGCAGGAATATGGCATGAACCCCATTCTTTTACCAATCAGACCAAGAGTCTTCTCCTAGTACAGAACCACCCTAGTAATCACCTCAGTTAGTTTTAGAGGTTATATTTCATTAAACATGATTTTAACTGGTTTAACATTCCCTTCAAGGAAAATTATTCTATTAGGTTACCTTATTTTTAAAGTGAAATGCAGATAATTGATTTTTTGGACACTGTATTAGGAAAGACAAAATCCCATCCAATTGCAGCTGTTTCTGAATTTTTAATTAAATACAAGCTCTTGGAATTTAATGTAGTTTCCTTTGGAAAGATACAATTTAAGAGGCACAGTGAGCATTGAACTTAGAGTCAGTGGAGCTTGGCTCTAATCATTGAGATTTGTGAGTTATTTGTTATTTGACCTTAGGCTTCATTTGTAGTGTCCACTTTCCATAACTGGGGGTGGAGGGCAACGGCAAAGAGGGAGTTAGCTTATGGAACTTACATGATGTAGTCAATGGGAAAGTAATTTTTGAATTCTCAAGTCTTCTAGAAAACTTTTTAGGAGTGAAGTTATTTCTTTGAAATTAAACCAAACTCTTATAAACATTTGAAACTCAAATGAAAAATGATATAACTCTCTAAAGGTAAATTAATTGTAACTAGTTTGTAACATGGGTTAGCTTTTCTTGACTGTATAAATGTAAACTTTAAGGAAAAGACATATGATCCAAAAAAAAATCATTCTTTCCTACTATTCTATAAGTTCAAAATATGGAAGGTGTAAAAATATCTTGTCAATCTCATTCAGGTCTGTAATTTTTATTTTTATTATTATTTTTTTTAATGTTTATTTGAGAGAGAGAGAGAGAGAGAGAGAGAGTGTGTGTATGTGTGTAAACAGGGGAGGGGCAGAGAGAAAGAGTGAGACACAGAATCCTAAGCAGGCCCAAACTGTTACCACAGAGCCCGACAAGGGGCTTGAACTCACAAACCTCACAAACCTTGAACTCACAAACGCGAGATCATGGCCTTAGCCGAAGTTGGTGCTTAACTGAGTGAGCCAGCCAGGCACCCCAGGTCAGTAATTTTTAGTATCCTATAAGAGGTCCCTACCTTAAAAAAATATTTTTTTTTCTTTTTAATTTATTTGGGGAGGGGGCAGGGGCAGCCAGAGGGGGAGAGAGAATCTCAAGCAGGCTTGGCACTGTCAACGCAGAGCCTGATGCAGGACTTGAACTCCCCAACTGTGAGTCATGACTTGAGCTGAAATCAAGAGTCAGACGCTTAATCGACTGACCACCCAGGTATCCCCATATTTTACTTTTAATGGAAATATATTCTGTCTATAAATGTTCACTTTTGGCCCACATTTATTAATCACTATATATAAGAGATTAATATATCTCTTCAGTATGATTCCATTGCAGTTTCTATCTCTATTAAATTAATTTATTCTGCCTCGAATTAGAGTTATAGTTTTCAATGAATGTTAAAATAAGTATCTGTGTATTTTCCCTAAATTAGTCTATTAAAATTACCATTTGGGTCCCTGGATGGCTGTTTGTTAAGCATCCAATTCTTGATTTTGGCTCAGGCCATGATCTCGTGGTCCATGAGGTCAAGCCCTGTGTCAGGCTCTGCACTGACAACATAGTACCTGCTTGAAATTCTCTTTTCTCTCTGCCCCTACCTCTGCTTGTTTTTCTCTCTCTCTCTCTCTCTCAAATTAAATAACACTTAAAAAAATAAACAATAGCATTTAAGAAGCCTTAGAGATAATTTAAGTCTGTCTTTGTTTTATAAATTAATAAATTTAAAAAAAAAGTCAAATGTGCAGATACAGCCTACAAAGAGTAAATGCTATCTTCCAGACCTTTTTTTCTCCTTTTTCACTTACCAAACAGCAACATGCTGGGAAAGATGAACCCTTTACTGCCCCAAGGGGGTGATTGTAGGTCTATACCAATCTTTGCAACCCATTTCCTTTGCCAGTGATTTATTTAGATATATACAGAAAACATAGTCCTTGTCAATGATTTATAAGAGAAATTCTGTTTGAATGTTCTACAAAATAATTTTTTTCCAATAAGAGTTGAGAAGAGCTATAAATCTGTCCTCTTCTCTCTTTCTCAAATCATTGTGTTACTGAATTAACAAACAGCTTTATCTCCAGACTGAGTGTTCTATAAGTTTATAAATTCCTATGGTTTTTGCCAATTGAGTATGGTTCTTTGTTGTTCATAGCCAAAAGAATCCTATCTGAAAATGACATTTAGGTGATGGAGCATATGAACAGTGCTTGTTGTATGAGGCTTAGATGCCTTAAGGTAGGTGAAGTGTTTTTATTGTTTTGGAAAAGGATGTGTGCTGACTTTGGACAATTAAAAAGGATGTCTGAAGTGGATATTTATTATTTTTTGCCATTCAGAATATCTCCTTTATTATCTCATTTCCTCCCTCTTATAACACAGAGATGTTCTGCCACAGAAGCCAAAAAAACAAAAAACAAAAAAACACCTAAATACTGATTTCCTTGGCTTCTCTTATTAAAGAAATCAAAGCATGGGTATCCAACCTTGTATTCTGATCCAAGTCCAGACTTCAAAACAAATTATTTTAAAAAGATAAGGAATCCACTCTTGCAAGGGAGGTATTCTGGTGGCAGTAAATGCGGGGTCCAGTATTGATGGTTGTAATGTTAGAATCTGTGGTCTCTCAGAGCATATTCATGAAAATTGTTCTAGGACACTAGTTTCAGGCTTGTTTTGGTGTCTTAGGCTCTGTCACCATGTCTTCCATCATTCTGGGGTGATGAAATAACATTTTGTCATTTCCTTTTTCAGCTTAAATTAGTCGTATTTCATTTCTGTTGCTTACAAAGAAGAGTCTTGACTGATATATTAAATGAACTTCTGAGAGCCTCACAAGACATCAGTTACAGAAGTCAGATACTCAGATGAAAACCTGGCTCCTGCTTTAATTTAACTGCACCCAGAGGCGCCTGGGTGGCGCAGTCGGTTGAGCGTCCGACTTCAGCCAGGTCACGATCTCGCGGTCCATGAGTTCGAGCCCCGCGTCGGGCTCTGGGCTGATGGCTCAGAGCCTGGAGCCTGTTTCCGATTCTGTGTCTCCCTCTCTCTCTGCCCCTCCCCCACTCATGCTCTGTCTCTCTCTGTCCCAAAAATAAATTTAAAAAGTTGAAAAAAAAAATTTAACTGCACCCAGAGATTAAAACAAAAACAAAACCCCTATAATCTCAGCATTTAAATAATTGATCCTGTAGAAAGAATGCAAATCATGCATTACTAGTATCAGTAAAGTAAGGTGGTGTGGGAATCATGTCCAGAGAAGTACAGACTATGGCTTGCCAAAGGGTTAAGTGAAAAATCACATCCCAGAGGAGATTAGGGGTGGTTTCCAGACAGAACTGGAACTTTGCTTTAAGAACATTTTTAGGGGCGCCTGGGTGGCTCAGTCGGTTAAGCATCAGACTTCAGTTCAAGTCAGGATCTCACGGTTCATGGGTTCAAGCCCCGCGTCAGGCTCTGTGCTGACAGCTCAGAGCCTGGAGCCTGCTTTTGATTCTGTGTCTCCCTCTCTCTGCTCCTCCTCCACTCATGCTCTGTCTCTCTCTCAAAAATAAATAAACATTAAAAAATAAAAATAAAAATTTTTTAGGGACACCTGGGTGGCTCAGTCAGTTAAGCATCTGACTTTGGCTCAGGTCATGATCTCACGGTTCATGAGTTTGAGCCCCACATTGGTCTCTGTGCTGACAGCTTGGAGCCTGGAGCCTGCTTCAGATTCTGTCTCTCCTCTGCTTGTGCTCTGTCTCTCTCAAAAATAAATAAACGTTAAAAAAATTTTTTTAAAGAAAACTTTTTTCAAATGTGTAATTGTACAGGTTTTTAGTGGAGATAAAATAACCATTGTAAAGGGACAAACTACATTCAGGCAGGGACTGATTTACAGTGGCTAGATTAAGGTATCAGAATATTCTCAGAAACACAAAACACCCTAAATGGTGAAAATTATTTTTGCCTATTTTTTTAGGTTAATCCCCATCCTCATTCCTAATATGCAATTCCATGAATATAAAGAACATGAACCTTGAAAATATTTACTAAAATGAACAAGCATAGCATTAACAAGATTCAGTGACTATGAAATTCAGAACAATTTTCCAGTTAGTATTTTAAAACTTCATAAGTACTGTGAAGTGCCTCTTTCAAAACACTGTAATACCCAGAAAATCTTGAAATCGCTTTGAAAGGAAACTCATAACCTGGTATATCACAGTAAAAGAATAATTTTACATCTTAACATGAACCCTATCATAGGCTAGGAGTTTAGGATCGTAACATCTTAGAACTGGCAAGGAACCTAGAAGTCTTCTGGTCTGTTGGTTCCTCTGACTTTCTGGACATAAGAAATCCATCAGGAGCATAAAACCTTCTAGGCTTCACCCTAGAGTAATGCAGCCAAATATAAGCATCACCAATTCATTTAGATAGCTCCAGATGCACTATCTTTAGACTTACCAAGACACATACTAGGTTAAAAGTAACAGATATTAATTGATCATATTAAGGTATATAGGAAAGATAATTTTTGGTAAGCTGATGTTTACTATTATGATGACTTCATAACTAGCAACATAGAAAGACAGTAGGTAAACAGCTGGGAAATTGGAAGGACAAGGAACATTCAAGTTTTCCATTGTTCTTAAAATAGTAAGAGCAGCCAACTCTAACAGTTTAGTCTTTCTTGCATGCAAAATACATTTAGAATCCTGAGGAAAAAAAGCTGTGAAAGTTAAGAGCAAAACATCAATGCTACTTTTTGCTACTCTGGAAAAAAGAATATTGCATTGCTCTATCAGAATTAGCTATGGAAGAGAACAGGAGACTCAATGTGAATTGCAGGATTCTCCCAGCAAATACCAAAGCTGAACTGAAGAAAAATGGTCAAGATGGAAGGGAAAGAATGTGATAAAATGCCAGTCACATACTTTCTCTTTGTGTGGACCGTCCTCTATTATCATTGTTAATTTTTTTCAGCCATTTTATGTGGTACAGATTTCCAAGCACTCATGGTAGATATCTGTCCAGTTACTAGAATAGAGAAGAATCTGAAATACACATTAAACATCAATGCATTTCGGGGCGCCTGGGTGGCGCAGTCAGTTAAGCCTCCGACTTCAGCCAGGTCACGATCTCGCGGTCCGTGAGTTCGAGCCCCGCGTCAGGCTCTGGGCTGATGGCTCAGAGCCCGGAGCCTATTTCCGATTCTGTGTCTCCCTCTCTCTCTTCCCCTCCCCCGTTCATGCTCTGTCTCTCTCTGTCCCAAAAATAAATAAACGTTGAAAAAAAAATTAAAAAAAAAAAAACATCAATGCATTTCTTCCAGAAGTGAATCAGTGGAAGAATGTTATGCTCATTTTTCAAACATATTCAGAGAGTATTCACGTTGAATTTGCCAGATATAAAATTGAGAGTAGGATGGTAAGGAACAAAATTATTCATTCCAGTTTAATGTTCTAAAGTCAAGAACATGAATGGATAGGAAAATTATTCCTTTTGAACGTTTGCATACAGTGGGTATAGTGAGTCTGCTGGTGAGCCACGCTGAAGTGCCCCAAAGGCAGAGGTTTTCCTAAAGTCTTGTGATAAAACATCACCAAATAGCATTCTCAGAAATTCACTTTGCTCGGATTATCAATTCTGCTGCATGCATTCCAGAAGCTCAGAAGGAGTTCCATCGCTAATGGAATTAAATTGGAAAGCATAGATTAATAAAGAATGGAATAATTTATTGAATACCTACTATGTGCCAAGAACACTTAGAAACTACTAGGAATTATTAGAATAGAAGTCATAAATTTTAACATGGTCTACATACTCCTCCCTGCTGCCTACTCTTCAGACATCATCTTGGATCCCACCATCTTGCTCTCAACCTTAGCAACAATGGCATTTTTTCTTTCTCAAATTCCTCTCACCATACTATCTTTGGACATGTTATTCCCTCTGTGTAGTACAGTCTTCTCCACTACTGCCCCCACTGGTCTATTAGCATATTATATTATACCAGTGGAAGGGGATGCATTAGAGCAAGATTTTCCAACTCCCGTACTATTGATATTTTGGGCCAGATGATTATTTATTGTGGAGGATTGTCCTACGCATTGTAAGATGTTTAGGAGCATTCTGGCCCTTATCCATTAAATACCAGTAGCACACTCTCCCACCTCACCCTCACCTACATGAGTTTTGATAATCAAAGAGGCTTCCAGGCATTCTCAAATGTCTTTTCTGCTTTCCAGTTCCATGCCTTTGCTCATTTAATCCTTTAAATATGTCTCCTTTCTTTCTGCCTACCAATTTTCTATCTTTGTTTGTTCCTTGGTTCACTGCCATCTCTACCTACAATCTTTTTAGTTATCTAAGATAGGATATGTGGGAAGTGTCAGAGAAGAACTATTATAATATGATCTGAGTGGACATGCTTTACTAGTACTAATGCAACCTCACTTATATCAATGTCCATTTTGCTATGACTCTGAGCCTCCATATACTTTTCAAGCAGGAAATCCAGTGTTCCTCAGATTTCTCATTGGTGGGTATTCCATGAAATTCAAGGGTGCTTATGTCCGTGTTGGTCATCTCTCACTGTTGGTGCAAGGGCTCCTGAATTAGGAACTCTTCTCCTCTGACCATGAGTTCAACAGCTAAGTTTCAAACACTGTTCAATTGTCCCCACACTATTCCAGCAGTTCAGGTTATGCAGTGCCCCTGACACTGATTTCTCCTTGCTTTCTCAGTGCAAATACCAGTTTGCTGAAGCCAGTATTGCTCTTGTGACCAGTAAACATTTTATGCTTTTCTCTGCCTGAATGTCTTCCAGCAAAGCTCAGGCTAGTGTTTAGGAACTAATATGTTAGACCTCTCCATGGTGTAGGTCTTTCAAATTACTACACAAACATGATTCAGGGGTTAAATACAATTATTCAGGAAACACATAAACTGCAAAGGAGTCTGAGACAGAAATTATTTCCCTATCAGCATTCTCCTGAACACAGAACCCATACTTCTCCTTGATCCTTCTGTCTAGTGCTCACTAGTACTTTTTCTTAGAGAGTTCTGATTCTGTTTTTCCACCTTGAATGTATCCTTCTTCAGGGCTACCCTAGCACATGGGTCATGTGTGAATATCCTTGGCATTTAGTGGTGGTAGAAAGATTACAGAGAGGGATCAGCCTGTGTATTCAAACTGTTGGAGCTCAGTCTTTTTTTTTTTTTTTTTTTTTTCCTCAGGAGATGCTTTTCTTCTAAACAAGATGGTGATTCAGGTGGGTTTCTGTGGGAAGAAACTCCTTCTAATTCCAATGAGACCCCGGTTCACATTGGATAATGATGTCAGCATGGTTTAATTTTTGTGACATTTTCTTACCCACTGTAAAAGTCATTGTAAAAGATATTGTCTCTGTGTAAAACTCATACAATACTGAGCCCATACTGTTGTATTTGCTTGGCATGCAGAAAAAAATATCAATTATATAAATATCATTCATTGTACTTAGGATACAGTCCTTTTGACATGAAGAGAAAGACTTATCTAAGATATTTCATAGTTGTAGAGCTTAAAGTATCCTAAGATTATCTTGGCAGGATTCCTCTTATATAATGTAAACTGCTACTGACCCCTAACTTACCTAAGATTTACGATTGTCAGATGTGGAACAGAATCCGAGTTTCTGGACACCTACCTCAGGGCCCTTGTCTCTGTACCAGGCATTTCTTTTTTAGTATGTCCAAGTGTAAGGCTAAGATTTCCATCTTTCTGTAGGAAAAGTTTGACTGTTAGAAAAGTTAGTGGTCAAAATAAGATTTTGCCATTCAAATGATAAACCCTCTCTTCAGACTTGGACCAGCTAGCTGATCCTAAAATTATCATAGACATGAAATGCAACAATAAATATGGAAGACATTGTTCTATTTAAGACTCCATAGTATAGTGACTTATAAACAATAGCAGAATATATCCATCCCTCCCTTGGATTTTCATGACATTCTGTATATTTCACTCTTGTAAATTTTTCTTCAATTCCCATACTGGTGAGCCTCTTGAGCCTCTTGAGAACCATAAAGTATTCATTATACTGAATACATTGGATGTTACATATTGTTCTTGAATGTCAATAAATTAAATATGTGTTACAGAGGAGAGCTGGTAGACTTTGATTCAATTCTTCTAATTTAAAACAAGATATCCAAAGGTGCTTACGTGAATAAATGTATGTCTATTATCATTTCTAAAACTCCCACAAATAATGGTTTTCAAAAGAGAAATTTAGGCACACTACAAATGTCCTGCATGAAGAGTAGGATTTATAAAGTAAAACACATCCATTTCTAAAAATGCTAGCAAGCAAACTCAACTAGTAGTAAATAAGATTTATAACAAAAGGACAACTGCTGATGGAGCCTTTTAATCAAGTTTCATCTATAAAAGATCAGGACCCAAACTCATTACCTAACTGTTTAAGTCTGGCCATGTACATAAGCATATTGGTGTAGACTTCTAGTTCCTGAGCTACAAAAGCATGGCTTCCTTGGGTACTTCAGTAAGCCTCTAGTCTGGAGAAATCATTCTGCCCATTAGAGAAATCAGAAAATTCTGCATAAAAATATTTCAGCTATTGGGGCGCCTGGGTGGCTCAGTCGGTTAAGCATCCGACTTCAGCTCAGGTCATGATCTCATGGTCTGTGGGTTCGAGCCCCGTGTCGGGCTCTGTGCTGACAGCTCAGAGCCTGGAGCCTGTTTCGGATTCTGTGTCTCCCTCTCTCTGACCCTCCCCCATTCATGCTCTGTCTCTCTGTCTCAAAAATAAATAAATGTTAAAAATATATATATTTTAAAAAATATTTCAGCTATTTATTATCCTTAAAGAGTATTTACCAGCTACTTGGCCTGATTAAGAGTGCATAAAACCAGTTTTGTTGGAACAGTTATTGAAAGTATTAGATTCTACTTCTTGTTAAAAAAAAAAAACAACTTTCCACTTGGGAACGGAGATATATATATATATGAAATAATCATGGAAGACAAATGTCAAATCTTTTTGCATAGATTATACACTATTTGTAAGACTGAGATATTGAGAGCCCAGAGAACAATTTCTTTAAGTTTTAAACTATGGCTCATTTATGTATATTTTTCAGTAGATTTTCAAAATATTTAATTTCTAATTCATTGACTCATAGAACCTAAGACCTGAAAAAGATTTACTCTAATCACAGCATTTTACCGTTTAGGGCTATGTAACTCTGTGTTGAAAAAGAATTTGTCCAAGTTCCACAACTTGGCTTTGACTTTGAGCCTAGGTCTTTGGTTGGCCAGGACAATTTCTGAGTAGAGAGAACATGGATTTGGGAGAACAATGTACGCCTGCCTCATTTTGTAGATGCAAGAAAAGTCAGAATGTTTGTTGACAAGTACATGCTTTAATCAGCATCATAGGCTGACATGAGACGCTCTGTCACTCCCCATTCTGCACTTTGTATTGGTCTCTGATCTTCCTACTTGATCTTGAAGTCTACTTGAACGTATTGGTGGTATAATGTATCTCCTGCACTGGGTCACAAGGAGTTAAAGTATAAAAAAAGGCAATGCTGAGGGGAAACATCTGTTTTCAGAGATTTGCCTTTGAATGAAGGGAGATTTGAAATAAACCAAGTTCTTTTTAAAAAGTGTCATCTTAAAACTTCATTTGATTCATATCCGAGGATATTGTTAAATATGGCACTGTTTTCAACTATGTATTTCCATGTTGCCATGGATTCTGGAGATGAACTAATTCTACATGTATTTTCCACCTTTGTTCTGTATGTCCTTTGATGCTTCTAAAATGTATCTGATTGACTTTAAGCAGTATATTTTAAGTTTTACTAATTTGGGAAATAGAAAAGAGAAAAACTAAAATATTCTTGGAGTCATACATGAAAATAAATCCAAATATCTGGACCTATGAAATAACTTGCATTTATTTATTTGGGAAAGCACACATAAGAAACACAGAACAAATATAATTTTCCTCAGTAAGAAGTGACTTCTTTAAGGAAAAAAGAATGAGAAGATTTTATTCATGTATTGATTTATTGATTCATTTATCCTCCTGAGAATTTGTTGGGTGCTCACCAAGTGTCAGGAGTCTATTGAAAAACTCTAATATGGTATTTCCAAATTAATACAATAAAGATCAATGAATACTGAAATAAAAATAGGGCCAAGGAGCCTGGGTGGCTCAGTTGGTTGAGTGTCTGACTTCAGCTTAGGTCATGATCTCACAGCTTGTGAATTCATAGGGCTCTGTACTGACTGACAGCTCAAAGCCTGGAGCCTGCTTCCAATTTTGTGTCTCCCTCTCTCTCTGCCCCTGTCCTGCACTCACTTGCTCTCTCTCTCTCTCTCTCTCAAAAATACTAAAAATAAATAAATAAATAAACAAATAAATAAATAAATAAATATAGGATGACCCAACCTCAACAAGTTTTAGATCCATAAAAAACCAGTACCTTTGAGGTAATATAGTTTTTTGTTTCTGTTTTTTGTTTTTTGTTTTTTACAACTTCTGCCAATAAACTGTTTGGGAGGGTACTGCTTTAGAAAAACCTGATCCATAATAAATCTCACATTAAAAATCAAAGAGGGGCAGCTGGCTGGCTCAGTAGGTAGAGCATACAACTCTTGATCTCAGGGTCATGAATTTAAGCCCCATGTTGGGTATAGAGCTTACATTAAGAAAAAAAAAATCCTTTTAGGGTTGCCCGGTCGGTTCAGTGGGTAGAGTGTCCCTCTTAATCTCAGGGTTGTAGTTATGAGCCCCATGTTGGGTACAGAGATTACTTAAACTTAATTTAAAAAAAATTAAGAGGGACACCTGGGTGGCTGTCAGTTAAGCATTGACTCTTGATTTAGGCTCAGGTCATGATCTCACAGTTTATCAGCTCAAGCCCCATATCAGGCTCCATGCAGACAGTGAGGATCCTGCTTGGCATTCTCTTCTCTTCTCTTCTCTTCTCTTCTCTTCTCTTCTCTTCTCTTCTCTTCTCTTCTCTTCTCTTCTCTTCCCTTCCCTTCCCTTCCCTTCCCTTCCCTTCCCTTCCCTCTCTCTCTCTTAAAATAAAATAAATACATAAATAGGTAAATAAGGAGATCTGCCAGCTTATGTGTAATCATAGTATTTTGTTTAACCAAATTTCCTTTTCACTTTATTACAATGTTTTTGTAGAGATAAACCTATCTCTAACAAGAAAATGAGTCATGAAAATTAAAATATGTGAAATAGAAGCCTCCTGACCATTTTAGTTCTATAATAAATGCAGATACAACATTTCCAGAATAGTAGAAATCAATAGAAAAGTGGAATCTTTTACAGAATGACCTATATTTTCAATTTTTAACTGATTTGTTAGAAATATACTTTAGGATTAAAAAAATAAAATGTATTATGAATCTGAATGTATTTCAAAAACAAAATTAGAGTTTTCTGAGCTATGAATTATCTAGAATATTGTTTACACAGATAAGATACCTATTTAGGTATAAAGCAGCATGTGTCCCCTCTGACTCTTTGTTGAGGCATGCCATTCTTCACGAATGTGCTTTGTGAATGAAGTTATTGGTCAAGTCTGATTAGCTTCAGTTGATGGATAAGGAGGTCCCAAAGGCAGAAGGGATAGATCTGATTCTTCTGTGATGAATTGTCTGACACAGAACCCAAGAGCCAGACTCTATTATTCTTATCATCTCTCTCCTTTCCCCTCCTCTGCTATAACTGATGTTCTTTGGAAATAGTAAAATTATTTCAAAACACTTTAATGAGATTTTAAGTGAGTGTGTAATTTATTATGTAATACAGTTTATATTATTCAGAGAAGGGGCTGTATATTTCAGGCTGCCAACTTTTCTATAATCTGTGCCAGTTGATAGAGGTAGATAGGCTATGTGCCAGTTTGGTGGTAGCAGATTCATTCATCTTGGTGTCCCTGCAGCAGCTTGAGGTTTTGGAAAACACATGGAATTAGAGGCATGAAACAGGGAAGATTGCTTAACCTCAGTGAAATGGGAAAGATAATCTTCCTTGCTTTCCTTATAATGCAATTTGAGGGGTATTTAATATAATAAGGATAAAAGTGATGTATGAGTAAGGATACTTCCTAAATGAGTTTTAGGCAGAATTATTTTCACAGGTATCAAAGATAAAATTAGGAGTTGGTATTTAAGCAGCAGGTCCAGGAGTCCTGCGAATGATGGAGGACACAGAGTAGCCCCTGCCAGAGATGTTGCACACCAAAAACTCCATCTTATCTAGTTAAATGGAAGGTCAATTTGAAGTTAAAGGACTTGATTTGATTCACAAGTGGGAAGACTACTGGATTCTGAATTTGATTCTCTGGTCTCTGATAACAACTATTTGGCCTGGAACAAGTTAATGTCTGTCATTAATCCTCTCAAAAGACAGGGAGTGAGCAAAATAATTTCTGATCAACATTTTTAACTTTTTGACATAAACTCCAGCTCCCACCCCAAATAATTTATATACTGTATATTGTGTACATAGGCAATTTATTTTTATGTTTTTCTTTTCTCTAGTTTCTCTTCTAAATTACTGGAATAGAAGTATATAAATCCAATAGCAGTATCTAAATTTATATAGGGGTGCCCAGGTGGCTCAGTGAGGTAAGCATCTGACTTCAGCTCAGGTCATGACCTCGCAGTTCGAGAGTTTGAGCTCCGCATTGGGCTCTGTGCTGACAGCTCAGAGCCTGGATCCTGCTTCAAATTCTGTTCTGCCCCTCCCCCATTCGCACCCTGTCTGTCTGTCTGTCTGTCTCTCTCTCTCAAAACTACATAAACATTAAAAGAAATTAAATCTATATGACATATATGTAAGGAAGGAGTTTAGTTTGGTACTCTTTCATTAAAGTTTCAACCATGTAAATTGTCTTCATTTTTTAAATAATTCCATTAAAACCCTGAGAGGTTAAATCACTTGCCCATCTTGATGTAGATATGAAATGTGTAAGTATTGCTCATTTGTACTCTTCTACAATTATTTTATCAGCCGTTGACCAGAAGTGGTGATAATTAAGCACTTGTTATTCAGATACTTATATAAATGTATAGCAAAAACGTCTCCAAATCATTAAGCCCAAATGTGTTATACCCTAGTGATACATGGATTTGAAAGAACTTCTGGTTTGCCACTTAAAATTACTTTAGCTTTAGATATGACACTTGAGACTGCAGGTGTTTTTAAACAGTTTACTTAGGTTTGTAGAGTAAATTAACTGTCCCATTGGAATGAAGGTTCAGAAGAAAGAGCTTAAGTAAACTGAGATCATGTCTCATGAAGTGCATACTAAAGAACAATAATGAACTTCCTTGAGTGTCGGGATTATTTTCCTTAGTGGTAGTTCTCAGTGGTCAATGGAAAATCCAGGATTCAATGCAAATGAGTTTAGTCTTTGGTCTCTCTTTTTGTGAAAAGTCACTGACGTCCATGTCGACAAGCAGCTGAAAATTCAGGACATTTGTAATGGAATACACATCAGGAGCTTCACAGATTTTGGAGTCATTTATTTTTTTCTTTCCCCCTCATCCAACTTTGCTCTTGTATGGAGAGAGAATAAGGTTTACAGAGAAGTGCATTAAATGTGACATTCCTGGCCTTCCTGGAGAATATCATAAAATAATTATTGTCATTCTATTTCCCTTGCTTGGCTCCATTTTCTCTCTCCTTTGTATTATTTATATTTTCCAGTTTATTATAATGATGCTATTTTCATTTAATGAATTGCATTTCTGTTACTTAAGCTCTTAAAAATTATTTTATTTCCATTCCTGGAAGAAGAGAGTGTCCAGCAAAAGCCTTCTTGATTATTAGCACAAAACCCACCTTGCTCTTATGCTTGGTTCCTAAAAGAGTAGTCACTTTCCTATCTTTGACTTCATTTACTTTTTTTCAAGTTAAAATTCCTACTACAACTTCATCACTTCAATCATTAGGAAAGTGTATGTTGTGAGCTGGAAGACTATGCCTAATGTGGTTTGGTCTTTGAACCACTTAGACTGGTGCCTATGTATATATAAAATGATACCAGACTGACGGGGCGCCTGGGTGGCGCAGTCAGTTAAGCGTCCGACTTCAGCCAGGTCACGATCTCGCGGTCCTTGAGTTCGGGCCCCGCGTCAGGCTCTGGGCTGATGGCTCGGAGCCTGGAGCCTGTTTCCGATTCTGTGTCTCCCTCTCTCTCTGCCCCTCCCCTGTTCATGCTCTGACTCTCTCTGTCCCAAAAGTAAATAAACGTTGAAAAAAAAATTTTTTTTAAATGATACCATTCCTTAAGTACATTGAAACTCTTATTTGCCCCAATTTATAGGTAAAGCAAATGAATCTTGCAGGTTCTAAGTAGTTTTTTTAAGGACGTGTTTTGGATGAAAGTCATGAACATCCTATTTAGTGTTGTTTAGCCATATTGGGAAAAACAAAACTACCCTCTCCTGAGCACTCTGTCTGGATAGGTGATATTTCAGGACTTTACATATTCTTTCAAAGTTATTTGGGGGGGAGAAAACCCTGACCTCAAACAAAAAGCAAAACAAAACACCCAAGAAATCAGGCAGCAAGAAAGCATGAACTAAATTTTTTTCTCTTTCCCTAAATCTCTATCAGGTAGATTTTAGGCCAGTTCTTGGGGGTCCAGCATAAAACTGAGCACATACAGTAGAAAACAGCAGTATTTTATGAGTTGAAGGAAGACTGGAGGAAATGTTCACAAATGAGATTCTTGGAGAGAGGAAAATATTTTGATATTTAAGTTCTGTGGTTGAAGAAGAGAAAGACAAAAATTAGTCATTGACGGGCAATTTTAAAAATACAGTTGTTATTTATTAAATGACACTTTTCAATGTATATTAAATTGCCATTAAGGTAACTCAGTGGAAAAGTTATCACCACACTATACTCATTAAAATTTTTTCACTGTGAGGTCATGACTCTGGTCATCTGGAGCAGAAGGGGAATTTCTATACAGGTAGACTAACGAGCACACTTAAGAATTAGACTCAAAGCACAAAACCATGGCAGCTCCAGTGGTTCAGGTAGTAGGAACTGATGAACAATTTTTGTAGAAAATACAGCCCAGTAATTCAATTCCAAACTTTTCAGACACTTGAGCACTCTGTTCAAGAGACAAATTCCAGAGGAAGTATTGAGTGTAACCTAGGTTGTGTGCCTATATCCTGACTGGGTAAGAATGAGACACTTGGATATTCTCATCAGACTCAACTGTATGGGGAAACAGTTCCTTTCCTTCACCAAAGTAAAACCAGACTATTGTTATCAGAAAAGAAAAAAAAAGGATGCCAGGCAATTAAACAAAAAGTTCTATTATGCTTATAGTGTATACTTCTGTATTCCCAGTAGTACTGAGAAGACACTAGATGAACAGCAACCTTATTTATAGGAGATTGATTACTCAGAAAATTTATGTTAGAACACTGAAATATGCATTATTTCCAAATTTCTAACACCTAACCATACCTGTATTCAGTTGAATGAATACACGCATGCATGAATGGACATTTTAATGAATTCTCTAGAGCAGTCAGGTGCAGCCTCCCACAGAAGAGAAAATCTTGAGTGTTCTGGGTAGCCACAGACTGTAAATTCAATTTCCATGGTAGTTAAAATCATCTTTTAAAGCCCCTTGGAGAAATAAACTTTTTTATAGAATGTCGTAATTTATTGTACAGGAAAAATATAAAATGTCATCAATATTTACATCTTAAGAAGATATTTAGCACAATAATACTTGATGAATAGATAGGGAAAATTCGTCCTAAATTTAGGTATAAGCTGTGGGTTTTTTTTCCTATTGTGATTACCTCAAAAAGCTTAGCTATGTCAACTTCCCCCTCTCCATTGAAGCATGAAGTTTCTCACTAAGTCCAACTTTGTTTGCATATTTCTATGAGCACCACCTCCATTTCAAGCATTTCTGTATTGGGGATTATACATGTTAAGAAAAAATTTGAGGTCTGCCTCATATGCCATGTCACATTTTTCAAAATTGTTTCCTGCTTCCCTATATAAACCTGGTGTGCAGGTAAAAAGTATTCTTCTACGAACATGTAAGCAATCTTGCCTATTTTTTCAGGTATCCTTTCTTCCTAGAGAGACTTATTCTATTACATTCCATTGTTTATCTAGTACACCTATGTTCGTATTTCACATATCCTCTACATTCCAAGAGAACTTTGCTAAACAGACACATAAATTCCACCAGTTAACTACTCATGTGGCCTGAGCACTTATCTCTTCACTTCTTGGTTCTCTCCAAAATGAGGTTGGGACAGGAGGGCTTGAAGGTCCTTAGTTACAAATGTTAAAAGGGGACAGATCTAAGGATTGTTTCCTATGTATCTATCTGCACAATTCCTCACCAAATTCTCCAAAATACAATTCCTCTCCAAATGACCCAATTATTTGTAAAAAAAAAAACAAAAACAAAAACAAAAAAAAAAACAAAAAAAAACTTCAGAAATCCTCTTAGGACACTGGAATTAAAGAATTATAGGGGTGCCTGGTGACTCAGTTGTTTAAGCGTCTGACTCTTGGTTTCAGCTCAGGTCATGATCTCAGATTGTGAGTTTGAGCCCGGCATAGGGCTCCACACTGACAGTGCAGAGTCTGCTTGGTATTCTCTCTCTCACTCTCTCTCTGCCCCTTCCCATTTACTCTCTCTGTCTCTCAAAATAAATAAGTAAATTTAAAAAGAATTATAAAACAAAAAGACATAGAGAGTTTAGAGATATGATATTTCCTAAAGTTCAGGAGATGCTCTGAAAAACAAATGAGTTTGAGGTAGGAAGAAGAACTATTTCACGTTTAGTCAATCTATTTTTTCACACAATTTTATTTTTTTAAGTTTATTTATTTATTTTGAGAGAGACGAGGCTCAATTTCAGGAACTGCAAGACCATGACCTGAGCTGAAATCAAGACTCAGACACTTAACCTACTGAGCCACCCAGGCACCCCAAATTTTTTCACACAATTTTAATATTTGAGTGTCATCTTATTGACATTTGGATGTTTGAATGTCATTTTATTCATGCACAGTATAAAATTGCCCTATCATACTGGAGAGACATGGTCCATTACATGTTCCCAGTCCTTGCCAAAGCTAAATATTGTTTACAAAAACAAAAATGTATGGAATTGATCAGATTATTATTTTTCTCTCTACAGTTTATATTTTCCCTAACTAGGACTGAAAAAAAATCTAGCCTTGGGAATTACACGTCAAATTTAAGGGTAACAAAATTTTGAGATGGACACAATTATGCAACTATACTCTCCTTTCATGTTATGGCAAAGTAAGTGGATTCTAACTCACCAGCAGTAAATAATAGGTTAAATCTTCTGTGCTAATCTTTGTAAGGGAAACATTAAAAACCTATTTGGGACTTTATGCTATTACATGTTGTGATTCTTTTTTACTTCATCTACACTACCTTTTTTGTTTTTGTCTTATTTTAAAACAAAACTCAGAGATTTTTTGTTTTACCTCTGTGTGCATCAGTATATATTCCTCTCTAAAAATAATCTGGATATTTTCCTATATAACCAAATTTCCCCAATTGTTCAAAATATATATTTTCCAATAGATTTTTTCAAGTAGGTTCCACACTTTCCAGTTGGTTTTTATGTTGTTTACCTCTCTTTATATCTTTTTATCTATTGTTACACACTGTTGATCTGTTAAAGACACCAGATCAGTTGTTATTTAATATTTTCCTACATTCTAAATTTGCTTTGCTGTTCGTTTTATAATGTTGGTTGATTTGTTTCTCTATCCCTAGTATGTTTTCATAAACTAATTTTGGCCCTAAAAATATGGTAACATTTGGGATTATTTTGTTTCTTTGTTTTTGAAAGAATATCTTCTAAGTGGTGCCTTTCATTTTATCTTGCATCATATTTGGAGATCTGTAATATCTGGTTACACCTTCTTAGTGATGCTGTGATTTGTGTAGTAAATTCAGGTCATAATAGACTACACATCAGAATTTTGACTCAATACAGACCTCTGATTTGGGTCCACAAATAGTCTAAATCTTTCCAGCTAGTGACCTCAAGATATGGATTAAATGACTACATATAATCCCTTTCCCTGGGTTCTGCTAGGAAAATAAAAATCTTGGAAATTAATTTAGATGTGCATCTGTATTCTAATACAGGCATAATAAACAAATTTTAAAAGTAAAACCCTGACTCACAGAAACTATGACCCACTCCCCCCACCTACTTCTTTCCCAACTTTCCATAAAAATACTCTTGAAAGGATATAGATGGGAAGGAAAAAGTAACAATAAATTCCAGAAGCTAAGCATTTAAATAAGTGGCAACATTGACATTCTGGAGGAATATCTTTAAAGTCTTATGACATTACATAAATATCATTGAGAGTTAACTCCTAAACTAAAAGAGCACTGATACAATTTTGGGCAAATCCTACTCATATCCCGTAAATAATGGATGTGAAATTTAATTTTGTATAGGTCTGAATTTGGTTCTTGGATTGTGGCCGTTTATCTGCTCTGTAATTCTGGGAAGTTATTTCATCTTCATTAAGTTTCCATTTTTCTATCTATGAAATATGGAGAGGATTTCATTACTTTCCTCATTCTTAAAGTAAGAATTAAACCAGAGAATGCATGCATGTGTAGCAATATCATGTTGTTTTAATATGTGTTATTTATAGTAAGAGAGAGCTGCCAGTGAAAAGATAGTCATTTGCAGATGCCAAGAGGAAGGGCACAGGATACCATGGGGGAAGGCCACAGGAGTAAGCACCAGTATCAGTCAGGAGGTAGACAAGAGGACTAGGCAAGAGCCTTTATTGTGGTTTCCATGGGAAGGAGCAGGCAAGGACAGGTTAAACAGGTTTGGATTGGCTAATCTGAGTAACTTCAGTGGCTCTGGGGCATAGGGCTGTCACTAGTTGTCTGGTACCTGACCCTGGTCTGATTATTACAGATGAATAGTGGCCCAGAGTATGAGAAACCAGTGCAGAAGTTGGTTGGGTGTGGGCTCTGGGTTGGTTGGTTTGCATTTAAAAGGCACATGGGCAAATCATTTATTAAATTGTTCATCACTTCCCCACTGATCCGAAATAACGCTGTTTTGGGGAGCCTGGGTGGCTCAGGCGGTTAAGCCTCCAACTTCGGCTCAGGTCACCATCTCAGGGTTCTTGATTTTCAGCCTTGTGTCGGGTTCTGTGCTGACAGAAGCAGAGCCTGGACCCTGCTTCAGATTCTATGTTTTCCCCTCTCTCTACCCCTCCACCACTCGTGCTCTGTCTCTCTAACTCAAAAATAAACAAACGTTAAAAAAATTGAAATAATGCTGTTTTCATACATCTATTTCTCCTTTATTCTTGGATCTGTTTTTCATCTGTGAATTTTCCTTGTATCCATTTCCCACAGTCTAAACTGTCGTCATTTTTAAATACATACTGATTTTTTAAGCTTTTTGTTTTGAAGTAATTTTAGACTTGCAGAAAAGTTGAATAGTAGAAAGTTTGTGTATATGTTTCAAGCAGTTTCCCATGATAACAACTTTGATAAGCAGAGTACAATGGTCAAACCCAGGAAATTAACTTTGTTATGATGTTATCATCTACAGGACTTTTTCAATTTCACCAGTTTTTCTCTCTATTGCCCCCCCCCTTTTTTTTCTTTTTCAAGATCCCACTTAGGATCTCATATTGTGCTTAGTTGTTGTGTCTCCTTCTTCTCCAATTTATGACACTTCCTCCCTTCTCTCATCTTTCCATGTCTTTTACATTGTTGGTATTTTGATGAGTGCTGGTCAGTTATTTTGCAAAATGTTTCTCAAGTTTGATGTTTTCTCGTCTATGATTGAAGTTGCACATTGAAAAATAATGCACAGAAGTTATATTATGTTCTTTTCACTGTATCATCTCAATATATTTTCTTACTGGTGATGTTAACATTTATCGTTTGGTTAAGTTCGTGTCTGCCAAGTTTCTCTCTGTAAAACTGCAATTTTTTTCCTTTATGATAAATACACTGATCTTAATTCTAGAGTTCAATGAGTTCTGAAAAATGCATACACCAAATAACCTACATACCTGTCAAGAAATGGAATATTTCCATCCCTGTAGAACATTTGTTTATGTGGCATCCTAGCAACCATTCCATAGTAACACCCCAAAAAGCAAGCCTTCTGATGTCAATCACCATATTTTCTACTAGTCCTTTACCAATTCAGTAGGATATTGTACAGAAACAATCATCTTGTCTGTGAATTTCCTTTCAATCGTTGTCTGTTATTATTGCATTGTCCAGAACTTCCACTGAAATACTGCATAGAAGTAAGTGGTAAAAGGAAGCACTGTATTGTTCCAATTATGAGGAAAGTGCTCTGACTTCCACCATTGAAGTGCTACTTGGATATTTTTCACAGATGTCCTTTATTGGGCTGGGAAAGTTTGTTTCTCTTCCTCGTTTTTTTGAGAGCTATTATCCTGAACTGGTGTTGAATTTGACAAATTCTCTTCATTTATTTAAATAATCATATGATTTTTAGCCTCTATTCTGTTGATGATAGCAAGTATACCAATTGATTTTCACATCATAAACCAACTAGCATCCTGGGATGCACCTAAATCCATCACTACTTTCTCTTGATAATTAATTGAAATTATTGCTGGATTATATCTGCTAAAATTTTGAGGATATTTAAGTCTATACCCATGAATGATATTGGTCTATAATAAACCTTTCTTTTAATATGCTTGTCTTAATGTCAGGGTCATTCTGTCTTCAAAAATAAATTGAAAAACACTACCCTTCTGTTTTCTGAGAGATTTTGTATAACAATGGTATTACCTCTTTCCTAAGCATTTGAAAGAATTTATCAGTGAGGCTATCTGTACCTAGAGTTTTCATGGTGGGTAGGTTTATAGTAATGAATTAGCATTATGTAATAGATATAAATTAGCAATATTTTCAATTCCTTTGTGGATCTGTTTTAATAGTTTGTGGTGTTTCAAGAATTTACCATCTAAATTGTCAAATTTATTGATAGTTGATTTATTGATAGTTGTCCAAAATATTGCCTTATTATATATACACACACATATATATACATACACACACACACACACACACACACATATATATACAAATATACACGTATATACATTATATATATACATATATATATTAATTTGTATGGAGACCATGAAAATGTGTTATTTAAATAGTGATTATTAAAATCATGCTGGGGGGTTGCTACATAATAGGTAATTATCTGGAACATAATTGGAAAGGCAATGTAGTCAATTCTATTTTGCTGTTCCCACAGAACCCACAGTTAATCTGAGGGAGCGAGCAGCATATTCAAAGGCATTAGTGATATTTGTGCAGTCATATTCTTATTACGTCTATCTTGAAGTCACTTTAGGAGCCTTCTCAGAGAGGAACATGTTAATTGCCAAGCCCTTGGCACCAGATGTCTGAGTGTACACCTTCCTAGAAATGTCCGGGATTTTCTGCTCTACAAATCACTCCCTGTCCTGGGCAGCCAGGACACTTGGGACCCTTTATCCATTCATTCATTTGCTTATTGGTTTTTATATCCACTCGTTTGCCTCTTCCGCTAATTTTTCCCCATTGATTTATTGCTTCTTTCATTTCACTCTTTCTGTGTTGGTTTAGTCCTTGCTCCATGCCTGGGTCCATTGTTTCTAATTCTATTGATTGTACTACTTTCGTTCACTCTTCTTCCCTTGGTCCTTTTGTGTGTGTGTGTGTGTGTGTGTGTGTGTGTGTGTGTGTACACACAAATATATATACATATATAAAAAATATTTTATATAATATTATTATATTTATGTTTATATTTTTCTGTATATAATATATAATGATATATAATAATATATAATAATATATAATTTGTTGTCACATTAGCTAACATACAGTGTATATACAGTGTGCTCTTTGGGGGTAGATTCCCGTGATTCATCACTTACATACAACACCCAGTGCTTATCCTAACAAGTGCCCTCCTCAATGCCCATCTCCCATTTCCCCCCTTCCCTCCCATCAACCCTCAAACAAACAGAGTTTGTTCTCTGCATTTAAGAGTCTACGGTTGGGGCGTCTGTGTGGTTTGGTCGGTTGAGCGCCCGACTTTGGCTCAGGTCATGATCTTGGGGTTCGTGGGTTCCAGCTCTGTATCCGGCTCTGTGCTGATGGCTCTGAGCCTAGAGCCTGCTTTGGATTCTGTGTCTCCTTCTATCTCTGCCCCTAACCCACTAGCATTCTGTCTCTCTCTCTGTCTCAAAAATAAATAAACATTAAAAAAAAATTCTTTTAAGAGTCTTATGGTTTGCCTCCCTCTCTGTTTGAAACTACTTTTTTTTCCCCTTCCCTTCCTGCCTTATTATATTTTAATGTTTGTAGAATCAGTAATGATGTTCCCTCCTTCACTTCTAAAACAGCAGTGTTTTTCCTCTTTTGTCTTAATCTATATAGATATATATGGTTCTATCCATTTTTTGATCTTTTCAAATAATTAACATGTGATTTTGTTAATGTTCTCTTTTGTTAATATATTTCCAATTTCTCTCATTTCCACTCTTTATGACTTTCTTTCTCTTCTATTTGGCCCTCTAGCTTTTGAAAGGAAAAGCATAGAGTATTAATTTTAATTTTTATGTATTGTTAATATAAGTTGTAAAAATTGTAAAATCTTCTTTAAGCATCAAATTAGCTGCATCCCTCAAATTTTATTATGTTTATTTATTTGTTGCTTCCAGCTGCTTCCTAACACTCCACATGTTCTACTACACTATTATTTATCTACTCTTAAGGGGAAACAACTCATGTTTATCTTTAAAACTCTATCACCCAACGCAAATATTGATTCAATAATTCCCTAATGTTGTATCCCTGCATTCTTCTGGGAATTCCTTTGGGTATATACCCAGGAACAGAATTTTCATCAGATATCCAACTACCCTCACTCTATTAATCATTTTAACAATTGACATGCAGTTTTCGGGGGGGCGGATGGATTTCTATGTAAATAATGTTTAATATCTGCTAATGAATTTTTTTTCTTTTTCAATCCACATATCTTAAGTTTTATTTACTGCCCCACTACAATATTGAATAGAAGTGTTACAGCATGCATTTTTGTCTTACTCCTAGTATAAAAACATTGTATCTTAGATAGTTACAGAAAGTGTTTTGTAGTGTTCTGTTTTCAGGCTAAGGTCTGTCCTAAGATAACAGTGGTTTTCATTATTAATGAATACTACATTTTAACAAAACATTTGGAAATATAGGAGGATGATTATATGGTTTTTGCTTTTGGGATATTTATTGAACTGATTTTTTTTCCCAAATTGAATACAATGTACATTGCTAGATAAGCATAATTTTGTCATAATATTTTTAAATATATATTGCTTTATATATGTGTTCTTTTTTTTGAATATATATCAATAAATGAGGTTAGCTTGTTATTTTTTCCTTATTCTACCCAAATCTTGTTTGGGCATTAAAGTTATACTAATGTCATAAAAGCATGGCCCAATATCTCATAGTGTGTCCTCTGGAAAAGTTTGTAATTCTATTCCTTCAATCTTCGGCATATTTCAACTCTAAAAACTGGTGAATTGTGTAAGAGAGTGTGTATGCACGTGTATTTTTAATGGTAATATGTATTTTTTCTTCTTATTTGAGTCTGTATCTTATAATTTATATTTCTCTAGAAAATTATCCTTTTTTATATCCATTTTTAGGCACATATACTTGTTAATTATGTTCTCTTATTTTATCTATGTTTAATCTAGAGCTCTACTTTTATTCCTGATATTTTTAGTGAGCTTCTCTTCTTGTCATAAACATTTCACTTTATCTCAAAAAAATCTCTTATATTTCTGTAGTTGTTTTCTGTCTTACTATTTTTTAACTTACTGTTTTAATTGTTTTATGTAACATCCGATTGAAATATTTTATCTTCATATTAATCATAGAATGCTGACTGCCATAACACCACAAAAAAATGTCTCAGTCAATAATTCCCAGAATAGAAGGCCACTTCTCCCTCTCTTACATCTAACTTATACTCTGAAAATTGATTGTCAGTACTCAAACCCCTTTGATTATGTAGAAGTTAGGCTTCAGAGACCTCACAGGATCTTTGTATCCAGGTTTTAGCCAAAAGAAAAGAAAGCATGTAAAAAGTTCTGAACTCCCCTGGGATGACAGTCATCCCATCCACTTGTTTTCACTGATGAGTCGTATTGCTTGGCCACAACTCACTGCTGTAGGGTTGGGACATGCAGTCTATCTGTGGACCAAGCAAAAAGAGAACACAGATTGGTTAGCATTGGGTTAGTTGTGCCAGAGTCCATACTTAAAGCTACCAAATTTCCATTTTCTTCTCCATGATGACATACCCATGAGAACTATCCCAAGGACATACCCCATCACTGCTCAAAGTCCAAGATCTTCAGGTCACTTGCTATCCTCTTCCTCAGATCCAAACATAGCTCCTATGCCAGCAACCTACTAAGTAATAAACCAGTTATCTCTTCCCCTCCACAAATTTTGCATAATGTTAAATCCAGGACAGAATAACCACTACACAAGGTATGATTCCAAAAGGAAAAAAAAATGAGACCTGCAACAATCATTATTTTGTATTCAAAAATCTGCCTGGTCAATCTTAATATAGATGGTATCCTTTACCCACACATTGGTGATTAGAGGAGTTCTTTGCATTCTTAGAATCAACTGGGCTTTCATTCTACTCTGGTGGGTACTCTTCTGTCCATTGTTTTCTGGGACCCCAGGCTCTAATCTCTGTTAAACCATTCCTTTGTCCATCACTTGTCCTACATTCTTTTCCATTTCATCAGTGTCACCCAGGTGAGGTGACAAAGAGGTAGCAAAGTCCTCTTCTGACTTTGTTCAGCTGCTCCCTTGTCCTTTGTTAGCCCATCCCAACTATAGGTTGGTAAGTGGAGCATTATTAGAATTTGTTTCCACTAACAACCTTCTAACCCAGTGGAGTTCTGGATTATGGATAGGACAGACTTTTACTTACTCACCCAGAGGACTTGTCCTTCTAGTGTGTGGTAAATGGTATGGTACTTTCTCCCACATCACTCCCCACTAGGTTGCAGTGGTTTGGCATTTTTTCTGTCTTCAAAGCCATAGATCTTGAAAGGTCACTCTCTCTCTACAGCTATTATGTCCAGATTCTGTTGATTACTCCTTCCCCTCACATCTTCGGTTCAGGAATGGTAATGGCTCCCTGCTGTTCCTGACCGCAGCATAGGTGCACCATCCCTCTCTGAATTTACTTAACCCTACCTCCGTTTTGGGAAGAATCTCATTTATTAAACTCTCCTCCATTGCCTTATTTGAGCATGTCTTTTTGTTTTATTGGGACATAAATGGTGATGTAAACAAATCTGACTTTGAATTCCAGCTCTGCCACTTACTTGCTTTAAGGAAAAGTTTTGTGACACAATTAGTGCAAAATCATTTTGCATAATATAACTCTAACAGTATTTCTTGTACTTGAGCTAGACTAAAAATCTATGTAACATGAGTTTCTTGTGATAGGAAGAATACCTTACACATCCTTAAATAAAATTTTGTCTTGTTCTCCCAAAAAGTGGAGCTTGAGATAAAGGTTTACATGTAGGGAGTGAACCCAAGGAACAGGAGTAGTGGAATTATGAAGGTAAAGTAGGAAAGAAAAAAAGATGAACCCAAAGGTGCATTGAGTTGTTCTGATATGGACAAACAGAACTAAATTTCCCTGCAGAGTTTCTGAAGAACACAAAACCTATGTCTCAGAGCTGTCAAACCAAGACACTCAAGAGAGGGATTCTTATCCCTTGACTCCTACTCCCCACAAGTTAAGCAGGATGTGCCCTTTCTAGCTATTCCAGAAAAGCTGTGCCAGCTCCTACAGCATGCTACATTGAGACATAAGCCCTAGAGCAGAAACCAAGAGAATACGGTGCTTCTGAAAGAATGCAGCGTGAAGGTATATCCGCAGACACCTGATTCTCACAGTGATAGAGCCAAGAGGTGGGGGCAATTCATAAAACTGGTGTAAAAGTTGTCCAACCCACCCACCCTGACTTGGTAATTTACATATAGTGGACATCACTACATGTTTGTTGAATGAGAACATGCAAACTGTTTTTTCATAGTTGCTTTAGATTTGATTCCTCTTGATAAACACAAAATTGACTAATTTCTATTCAAATGAGAACTCTGACTTTTGAGTTGGGAACCTTGAGGCTGGAGGAGACTGCAAAGATTGTTTTCTAGAACCCGAGATATATATTGTTCACATAAACTGTGACAATCATATTGCTGTAAATGATATTTCTAAACTTTATGACTTCCATTAGTTTTCTGTATTGATCCAGACCTGCATTTTCCATTTGGTTGATTTATCATATTTTCTGTTGTGCCTGTGAAAATATCTGTAATAGAGTATTGCAGAGCAGTTGAGAATTTTTTTAATGAAAAAATTTTATATGTGAATTTCCTTTGCATTCGCTTATATCTGAATCTCAGGACTAACATATAACCTGGTATGTTCTCTTCAATTTTATCTAAATTATTTTTTTAATTTATTTTTAATGTTTTTATTGTTTATTTTTGAGAGAGAGAGAGAGCACGCACA
Organism: Herpailurus yagouaroundi; assembly: GCF_014898765.1. Taxonomy (NCBI): domain Eukaryota; kingdom Metazoa; phylum Chordata; class Mammalia; order Carnivora; family Felidae; genus Herpailurus; species Herpailurus yagouaroundi. The sequence continues at coordinate 82,356,538 of NW_024412400.1, forward strand.
AGCAGGGGAGAGGCAGAGAGAGAGGGAGATACAGAATCCAAAGCAGGAGCTGTCAGCACAGAAACCGATGCGGGGCTTGAACTCATGTACACAAGATCATGACCTGAGCCAAAGTCAGACATTTAACTGACTCAGCCACCCAGGTGCCCCATTTTTATCTAAATTCTTAAATCTCACTTTCTCTCCACTCCACCTTAATCCTTAGTAAGATTTATGTAAACTCTAAGACATGAGGAAGTCTTTGAAAAGAGACATACTTGTCTTTTGTGTCAGTATTTAAAAATAAAACTTCACATTTGTGAGGAGCATATCTATTTTTAAAATACAACTTAATTTAGTAAGAGTGGACCCTGGAAATTATCTTTCTTGACAGTTTTATTGCAATGACTTGTAGATTCATTGTGCTCCATTGCAAGTAAGAAGAATCCTCTATTCACAACAGACTGAATTCCATTGTGATTTTTAAGACCTGGAGGTGTTTAATTCTGTACCAGAAATCAGAAATGCAGAAATTGTTGAATGCTTAAGGCACTGAGAGTAATTTAACTCACTTCAGATCAGGCATTTTTCATGTCTTTTTTTTCCAATAAACAAAAAATATATGTCACATGCTTTATAACTAATTTGATAGCAAATACACATTTCCAGCCTTATTACATCTCCCTATCAGTGATCACAGGAGTACTGGTGTTTTTAATTTGTTTCTCTTTCCTCTCCCTCTCCTGTTCAAGGCATGTTTTATTTTACATAACAAATTACCAAAACTAATATAAGGAAATCTGAATAACTCTGTATATGTTAAATAAAATTTTAACCATAAAATTTCTCATACTGGGAGTTTCAGGTCCAGGTAGCTTCCTTGGTGACTTCTATAGAACATTTATTAAAAATTCCATTTTGAGTTTATTTTTGTGAATGGTGTGAGAAAGTGGTCTAGT
>NW_024412400.1:82357875-82442375 GCF_014898765.1 Herpailurus yagouaroundi
TAGAGTGGGAGAGAGCCAAAGCATAAGAGACTGTTGAGAACTGAGAGCAAACTGAGGGTTGATGGGGGGTGGGAGGGAGGAGAGGGTGGGTGATGGGTATTGAGGAGGGCACCTTTTGGGATGAGCACTGGGTGTTGTATGGAAACCAATTTGACAATAAATTTCATATATATAAAAAAAAAATTCCAAGAGTACACAATTTTTTTTTTTTTTTTGGAAAGCAGAGAAATAGGATGCATTCCCCATCTCTGTTTATGAGCCAGCATAACTCTGGTACCAAAATGAGTCAGAAATTTACTTGAAAAGGATATTACATTTGAGCATAGATACAAACTGATAGAGATCGAAATTTTAGCTTTATTGTTAGTAAAGTTGTTTGCATACATGTCTCAGGTCTTTTTCCTAGAGGTACATTCAAGTCTCTTAATTAAAGCAGGTTTGTTTTGTACATATTGTTTTATGTTTTTTTATTAAATTTTATATTGACATTTTCCCATGTCATTTAAATATCCATTATTAGCATAATTTTTAATGCTTAAAGCAATACCTATCTATATCATCAGTCCTGACTGACTTTACTGAAGCACTGTTTTTGAGTATTTCACACATTCTTTCTACTGTATATTAAAACACAGATTATATGAAAACGTTTACACTTCAGTGTAATATTCTTTTAAAAGTTATTTTGGTATACTTTAATTTCCCTATATGCTTTTCAACAGAGTGTGAGCTTTAAATAGTTTTAGTAAGTTTTAGGGGTGCTTGGATGGCTCATTTGGTTAAGTGTCTGACTGAATGCTCAGGTCATGGTCTCACGGTGGGTGTGTTCTAGCCACACACTGGGCTCCCCGCTGTCAGCACAGAGCCTGCTTATGATCCTGTGTCCCCCTGTTTCTCTGCCCCTCCTCCACTGGTGCTCACATGCCTACACGTGCGCTCTCTCTCTCTCTCTCTCTCTCTCTCTCTCTCTCTCTCAAAAACAAACATTAAGAAAAAGTTGTAATAAGTTTTAACAAAAGAGCTTTTATAACGCAAAAAAAAAGTATGGCAAATACCTCAGTTTAGTAATAAGTAGATCAAAACTCCCGAAAAAAATGAATAGTGAACAAAACACTTCATGTTTATAAATATTATAAAAAGCAGTGGTAATTGAAAATTACCAGATACTGGCCCAGTGATATCCCTTTAAGAATAAGCTATAAAATTTGAGGAGAGCACTCTCTGTCTGCTGTCTTGGTCTCTCTTTCTAAGAAGAAATTTGTGTGGCTCAATAACTCATTTAAAATTGTGGTATGTCAAAGATCTTAAGAGTCTTATGTATGTGTTATCGACCTATGCAAAATTCTGGAATGGGGAGGGGAGAGGCGTCACCAGATTTTTATTAGATGTGATTGTTAAGAGAAGTCAAATAGAACAAAATTTTGCACTTCTATAAAATAAGGAAGATGCCATTGATCATGATTGGAAACTGTGAAATAGCAGGTTTTTTGAGGAGAGGAAATGAAATTTTCATTCAGATATATTGAATGTGAAATAACTAAGGGGCTCCAAATAAAGATATTCAAGAAGTTTAGATCTGAACATTAGATTCGGGGTCAGTTGAAGAATTTTCTGTATTATTTAAGAAAAATATTTAATAAAAAATTTCCCCAGAAAAATAAGAGCTTACTACATTTCTGTCTTCATATTAAAAGGTAAAATGCTTACCATTCCTAACAGTTTCCTTCAGTGGCCACCATCAAACCTTGTAAAAGCAATTGCTTATTGAGGGTGTGTCTGATCACCCAACTTTTAAGGAAGACTTTAAAAAATTTTGACAACTCTATAAAACACCCAGCTTGTATGTAAGTATATATTACCTATGTACAAATAAAAGAACAGATCCTAAAGATATCCTACTTTTTCAAAGGTATTTCTATTCCCTCCATAATCCAGGAAGACTGTGACAATGTTACCTTGATGTACTTCACGAAATAAGGATTGTTTAGCATCAAGAATGGAACTTGTGTGTTAAAAACTTCCCAATTAGATTCATTCATTGTAGACTTCTAATATCTTTTCATTCTTGATATTAATATAAACTGATAATCAGGGAAATCGACATTAGGTTTCCTAATTTGAGTTCATATTTTTCCCACGAATTCCACAAAGCCTTTGCCTTTCTTTACTGTCAACCATACATGAATATTGTATATTCATGAAAATTTAATAAAAGTTAACTTTAAAAATGTGCCACAAAAGAGAAACAGCTGTACATGCCAAGGTCTGCGCTGACTAATGTAATGGTAGTCTGTAATCACAGACTCCAATCTGCCCCCAAACAAATTACACTGTGACAAAAACGGTCTGCAAAAGAAATGTTCAAATGAATATAATGTTGGAATCGGCTTCAGTGAAGTGATCCAACAGAATAGTCACTAAAGATTAAAATGAGATCTGACAACAAGGCAAGATAGGACTCCTGGATCCAGTGAGGAGGTTTACTGCGAATGCCGAGCTGGAAATCTGGCCTGGAAGGTGGGGGGGGGGGGGGGGGGAATGTCCAGAAGGAAGCCACATTAGGATTGGAAAGCAGGCTTTTGCCCATAAAGGTTAGTGATGTTGAAACCCGTTAGTGATGTTGAAACCTCAGAAACCTCGGAGGTTCAAACTGGGTAAGTCAGTATTTCAAACCCCACATACTGGAGCGCATTCAGGGTCCCGTTCCCAGCCCTGGCTCTCACTCTCCTGAGAAGTCAGTGTTAGCCACTTCGCGTTCTCTGCCCCAGTTTTCTTCTAAGTATAATCAGATGAATACATTTACCACGTACTGAATTTAGTAGGATGTTACCAGTTAGTGTTTTAAAATAGAAGAGAACAAAATAGAACAGAACAGAAATTATAGAGCTGTAAAAGATTTTACAGATCCACTAATCCAATCCTTTCAACACCCTGGCTTAGAGAGAAGAGACATATCCCAAATCACAATTCTAGTCAGTACTTTGAAAGCTTTTCTTTTTCAACTTGGGATTAAAAACTAGAATATGTCCTTTGAATGTTTTGTAGCATCTGGGCTTGGACAGATAAATATTGCTTTGTGGAAAGTGAAAAATTATGTTGTAGATATTTAGTGACAAAAATATTAATGACACATCCCCTTTATGAAAAAAATACTATGAAACAACAGGTGCAGAATAGTCTTGTTCCTTTAAAACTTAAATAGACATGCATATGCCTCCAGGAGAGAGACCTGAGATACATGTCAAGTATTGATAGTATTTATTTCCATGGTGGGATTATATGTTATTTCCATTTTCTTCTTTTGGCTTATCAGTGATTTTTAACATTGAGGATATGTATTTTGTTTGTAGTAAAAAAAAAAAAAAATACTACAGGCTATGGTCTAAACCACAAAATATTCCAACATCTGAAAAATTAGATTTTGAACCTTGCTTAGGTTTCTTTTGGTCACCCAAATTCAGATGACTCTCAAATCTGTACTGCCAACTCAGACCTCACTTTTTAGCCCCAGACCCATTTATCCAGATTTCCTACCTGGAGTAACCCCACTGCTCTCCATCTATGGAGTCTCCTTTGACACCTTGGCTCTCAACCAGTCATACTCTGAGGTCACTTTTGGAGGCATAAATGGGTACTGGACATCAAGACCTCGGGTCCTCTGTCAATAACAAGGAAAATGAATAGCTATTTACCAAAGTACAAAACTTCTTGTCAGCACCTAAGCTATTCCACCTCTCAGACAAATAATAAAGAATCTTGGATTCTGACCACAGTCTGTTCCTATAGATTATAGCGTATTGGCTCATTTACCCTCCTAACAGTTGAACTTCAGCCTCAATGGAATCCTTGATTGATTGAAATCCTCTGCTTCCTTCCATCTATCAGCTCTATACTCTCCTCCTATCCAGTCAGAGTCCACAGTCATTACTGCCACCACTGTCTTCCTAAACTCCCTGTCTGTTCCCCTTTCATTCCACCTTTCCAACAAACCACATTCCCTGAATCAATGTGATTTTTGACTTTTCAACTTTTCTGTGCCTGTACCCAAGGCACAATGCACTATTGGAGGAAAAAAAAATCACAGCTAGACTGATTGATTTCTTTACAAACTGACAATCATTAGTCTCACACTGCCAAGATATTTACTCCGCCCTCTGCAGTCTGATTCTCCCCTTATGTTCCTTCAAAACTGCTTTCACCATTGTTTTCAATATCTTCTATTTCACCACACCCAGGAGAAACTTTTCATTCCTTAGCTTATTAAGATCAGTCAGTCATCTTAATATGGTAAATTACTTCCTCCTCCTCAAAATATTTTGTTCCTTTTGCTTCTAAAACTTACAAACTTCTGGTTTTCTTTCTTCTGACTGCTTATCTTATTTGAAGGTGCATCTTACTTTATTGAACTATACGATTTCCTTATGGATCTGTCCTAGGCCTTCTTGTCCTCTATTCTACACCCTCTGTCTAGGACTATGTTACCTATTGCACTCCTTTGGTTTCAATGAACATTGACATTTTAATGGATTTCAAATCTATACCACTAACCCACACTTTTTTTTTTTTTTTTTAAGATCCAGGCCATTTATCTAACTGTGTGACAGCTATATTTAGATGCTTTGTAGGCAGCTCAAACTCAACAGACATTCAAAACTAACTCATTATCTTCCTCCTCCCCCAATAGCATTTGCTCTCCATTCAGTGCTGCCTAGACAGTGACACTACTTTCTACCAGCTGTTCAAGGCCAAACTGGCTTGATGTCTTTGACTCCTCCCATTCTCTTTCCCCCCAATCCAGCTCCACCAGTTAGTGTTATCTCCAAGATAGTTCCCAGTCTCCAAATATCTCAATTCCCCTTCCCTGCTCATCAAACGAGGCCACTGTCATTGTTTACCTATAATGGACTCTGATATGGCATCCTTCATCTACTCTTACTTTGCTCCAACACATGCTCCATGTTGCTATCAGTATTTCACATTAAAGAATTATATCAGAAATAGACTAAAATTCACAAAAATAAAATATTAATGTTTTAGTACTGCTAGATGTAATAATAGCCAAGATTCATTGAGCGCTTACTCAACATTAATACATTCTATTTATTCCCCATAATAACTGAATGAAGCCTATAATATTTTTATCCTCATTTGACAAATATCTAACCAGAGGCATGGAAATAAAAGTATTTGTCCAAAGTTATGTATGAAATAGAGAAGCCAAGTTTTGAAACTGGACTGTCTACCTCCAGAGTTCTACCCTTCCTAACGCTCCTTTAATGTATTTTTTTTAAATGGAGGAAGATGGGCAGTGGATTCACAGGGTAGAATAAGATCCAAGCTCTTCACTCACTCTTCTAGATTGATCTTCACCATATTGCCTCCTGCCACCACTCTAGAGACTTTGGGCACAAGATGTCACAAATCCCTGAGCTGTTCCTGCATTTTTCAGTCCACATGCACATGATCACATTCTACATACATGTAACTGCATTTTTCTTCTCTATAACCTTAATTAGCCCTTGGATATAGATAGAATATTCTAGAGTGGCACTAGGTAACTGTGTGTTGAATTAGCTTGGTCTTCCAAAGATAAATACAAATTTCCTTAAACTCATATATTGGTGTCATAAGGTAAAGAACTGAAAATTCCCATCTACATTTCAACTTTTTCCATGAAAAAAGAATGATCTATATCACTATTAGCTGAAATAAAACTACAAAAATATTATTAAAGACTTAAATGTTAGTAATACATATTACATAGAATATTCAGAACCAAAAACAATGAAGCTTCTAATCATAGTTAATACATTTGAATGCAAAACTGATTCCTAATATCTACACATAAAGATGAACCTCATGTCTTATATTTGCACTTATTATGCTACCCTTAGAATGTATATAACAAGATTTTCTTATATTTTCATTTATTTAAAGATAACATAAACAATAGTTTTTCTATGAATACACCACAATGTAATTTTTTGGTATTTCTTCCATTTGGGGTTTTTAGAAGAAAAGCTTCTATTGGAAAATTGAATATATAATACTTTATTTGGTGTCTAGTTTAGCCAAAAAAAAAAACTAGCCTCTGATTTCTGGGCTCTTTCTTCTGTAAGAGACGCCTTTATTATAGTAGCCAGACACTTAGTCACAGCCTTAGGAACTCCGGGGAGGCTGGGAATATGTCTTATGAATAAGCAGGGTGTGGTTGGTAGAGCCCCAGGCAAGGAATAGAGACTTGCCTTGTACATTCAATCATTCAACATCTTAAGGTAAATATTTCCTCAATTATAAATTGGGGGACTTGTACGATATAACTTCAGAAGTTTGTCCATCCTGTCTTAAATCCTATGATTCTAGTCCACGTAGGGAAAATTCTATAAAGCTAAGTTCTTCAGCTCTTGTTTCCACCATTGTTTGACAGGGAACATAGGAAAATCAACAGGACTAAATCTCCAGTCTGAAAATCCGGAGTTTTAATAAAATTTTGATACTGGCCATTTCTTATGTGTAATTGTAACTTGGGTTTCAGTGTATCCAGGAATCTGAAAGCACATGGTCATGGCGGGAGTCCATAGTATTAATAAGGACATTCATTCAAGCTATGAAGTATGCAAAGAAAAGCCTTTTCTTTTCTTTTTTGAACTGTGAAGAATCAGAAAGGTTGCTCTGAATTCTTTAATGGAGGCTCCAAAATGGAAAATTGTTTTAGTCAAATCCCTTAGAAAGGCAAATAAATCTTTCCTTCAGAGGTACCGTATGACAACCTAGTTCTAAAGATGTCTTCAGTCCAGAGTCCAGCATTTGTGGCCCAAGAAAGCCAAGAAAGGGCCCTTTACTCAAAGATGCAAGAAGAAGGAAAATAAAACCCCACAGTTAAGCATGACCATCCAGCTGGCATATGTGCCCAGGCCACAATTGGCTTTGGCAAGTCCTCATCCTTGAGGTCTCCAATGGCTCTGAGGCACTCACCACAAGAAAATCATGGGTTTTAAAATACAAGAATTAAAGAACACATTGATGTAATTTTGGTGCAGAAGTATTTAGAGAAATGTGTATTTGTCTTTGAAGGTTGGCTAACCTTGGGAATGCTTCAGACCTGTAATGGGACTATTTGCCTGGGAATTAATTCTACCATCCCTGAAGAGACTTGCAATATTAACCATCTTCCGAAGTGCAGCCTCAAACCTTACCCTTCTCCTGCCCCAGGTCCAGGAGGAACAGTCTGTATACCAAAACGTCTTTTTTAAATCAAGTATCTTAATGCATGTAAACTAATAACCAAAACCCTTGGAATAACTAGAAAATGAAACTAGTTCTCGAACTTCCTTGGAAGAATTTCTCTCAAGTGATTACTGTTTGACTTCTTTACGAGGGAATTTTAAAAACATCAATCTTGTAAAACAGCCAGTTATTTTCCCAGCAAAATGGGTTTATTTGGGAATAGCAGATAAATTGCAATTTGGGGCATGCAAGCTGTGGCAAACCATAGGCAAGTCTGGAGATCCAGAGAGGGGAACATTACTTTATAGAGAAAAGGGGAGAATTGGGAGGAGCTGCTTTGAACAAAAGTCCATTGGAGGAAAGCAGGAGTTCAGGTGTCAGTTTTTTATTGACTGGATTGTGCTATTATTGGCTGAGCTGTTGCTGAGCAAGGAGAAATTCTTCCTCTCTCCAGCTGGAATACTAGAGAAGGTTTCTTCCCATTGGGAATGCGGGGTATGTCTCTTCCTGTTTGGATCTGCAACTGATGAAGAGTGGTAGGGCATGAGAACTCCCCCTTCTGGCCTCTCAACTCCATTTTAAATGAGATTTCCTTTATTCAGCCTCACAAGTTCTTCCAGATAATAAGCCAAATAATTCTTTCTTTAATTCCATTAATGCAATCTTGTTCTTCCCCTAAAGGTCACAGAATAATCTATTCTCTTTGCTACACACATTCCCCCAATCTCTTTTCTAGGCTAAGTATTCCAATTATTTCACCTAACATCATGGTGTCAAGTACTTCACCATCCTAATTATTCTTTCCTGCATGTGCCCAGTTTATTTTGCATCTTTTTAGAATACCTGCTGTAATTTTTAAAAACATTTTGTCTAGGTTGCCTTGAAATATTTGTATAAAATCAGAATCTTGATGCCCTATAAAGCGGATTTACTCATAGAATTCTGACTCATTTCTAGGTTTTAGAACTAATTTCTAGATAAAGAGTTAATATTAATCACCTGATATCAGTCATGATCATCCTCTCCAGTAGGAGGGAAATCACACAAATTAGCTTTTAGAAATCTAAAAACTATTTATAATCCTTACTTGTGTTGTGGGACAAGTCTAAGAGATAAATTACAATATATGTTCAGTCTAAAATATGTGGTTTGGTATTTTAAGTCTAGACTCAATGTTTGATGAGATGGCAATTTTTAGACATTAATGGCTCTTTCCCTTTCCATTTGGAAATGAGGAATCAGGGACTCGGAGGAGTACAAGGCTTGCCCAAAGCGCTTGCCTACAACCTCAAATCAATGGGAAAATTAGGATCTTTTCCTCCAATCCAAATTCCTTCACATGAGCCCTTTGTGTCCAGACTGCCATGCATTGCCTTAGATTCAAATACTGCCTTAGGTTGTTAAATGACTTACTCCTGTGCAGAGAATAGAACATAACAAGCCATAAAACACATTATGTTATTAATAAACATGACAGTACCATATAAGCAAAATGTCATAAGAAATAGCATGTAAGACATTTGTTTATGAACAGAATTTTAGAGAAATAGTATATATAGAAATAACATATACAGAAAATGGCAATTCATTTCCATGCCAAGAGAATCTGCCTTTGAAAGAGTATTTCAATGACCAATTCTAGGTACTTAATTATGTTTCTAGATGTTACCTAGTTCAGAGCTAGTTTACTAGGTACTTATGTTTCTTGTACACTAGGTACTCTTGTTCCTGTTAACTGTGCTGAATAATTAACAACTCAAAGCTACATGGCTTAAAATAACAATCATTTGTTTTCTCAGAGGGTTTCCTGCCAGTATTATCATTTTTTTTAATAGTTCCATTTGGCTTCCCATTGAAATCATCCATTTATTCAGTTTCCATAAAACCCCCAATAACCATTTAAAGATTTTTTTTTCTGTTCTTGGCTCCTCTCAAAATCATACAGTTTTAAAAACTAAATTTGATTTCAGTGAAAATAATTTCCCTCCCCGTGCCTATCCCCAGGAATTACTAAGGAACTGGAACTGTGTCCATTTGTTTTATTTGATAGGCTCATAATTTTATCCCTAGGAAATGGGTAGCCTGCTATAGATCAGATGATACAGAACCCTTGTCACCGTCTTCTCTCCAAGTTAAACTAATGCAAATTAGCAATGATAAGAGTGAAGGAAACTTTTTTTCTTTTTTTTTTTAAATTTTTTTCAACGTTTATTTATTTTTGCAACAGAGAGAGACAGAGCATGAACGGGGGAGGGGAAGAGAGAGAGGGAGACACAGAATCGGAAACAGACTCCAGGCTCTGAGCCATCAGCCCAGAGCCTGACGCGGGGCTCGAACTCACGGACCGCGAGATGGTGACCTGGCTGAAGTCGGACGCTTAACCGATTGCGCCACCCAGGCGCCCCAGAAACTTTGTTTTTTAATGGAGATAATCAAATACAGTTTTCAAAATGACTCTACTATGCTTGCTTGCTTGTTTGTTTTTTAGTATCAGTAGTTAAATATCCTATAGGTAATGTGAAATCACTTCATGCGCAAATTAAAGTCATAATGCAGTAACTTTTTAGGTTGTTTTGTTTATTAAATATTATGGTGTCAATTTTTGCCATCGATACAGGTATACATACTAGGTACAAAAAACACTTCTAAAGTTTATACTTCTAGCCACAGTGTCCTTGAGAGCTTTTTTGTTTTCAAAATTTGATCTTAACAAGATATGTTACCTATTCCCCTAGAAAATAAGTATTTTTCTATTGTGTGGCCTCAATTTTTTTTTTATTGAAGCATAAATAGCATACAGTGTTATATTAGTTTCAGGTGTACAATAAGATTCACCAATTCTATATATTAGTGCTCATCATGTTAAGCATACTTGTAATCCCCTTTATCTGTTTCATCCATCTACCCAGCCACCTCCTCTCTGGCTACCACCAGTTCTTTATTTTTAAGAATCTGGTTTGTTTGTTTGTCTTTTGTTATTGTTCATTTCTTTCTTAAATTCCACATATGAGTGAAAATAATACGGTAATTGTCTTTCTCTAATTGACTTATTTCACTTAGCATTATACACTTTAGATCCATCTGTGTTGTGGCAAATGGCAAAATTTCATTCTTTTTGGCTGAGTAGTATTCCATTGTGTGTGTGTGTCTCTGTGTGTGTGTACACACACACACACACACACACACACACAGAGACACACACACACACACACACACACACACCACATTTACTTTATTCATTTATTTATCAGTGAACACATGGGCTGCTTCCATATCTTGGTATTGTAAATAATGCTGCAATAAACATAGGGGTATGTGTATTGTTTCAAATTACTGTTTTTGTTTTCTTTAGGTAAATACTCAATGGTAGAATTCTTGGACCATATGGTATTTCTATCTTTAATTTTTTGAGGGACCTTTATACTGTTTTCCACTATGGTTGCTCTAGTTTACATTCCCACCAACAGTGCAAGAGTTCGTTTTTCTCTACGTCCTCGCACATACTTGTTCTTTGTCGTGGTTTTTGTTTTTGTTTTTGTTTCTTTCTTTTTTGTTTTTTGCCATTCTGATAGGTATGAGGTGATATCTTATTGTGGTTTTGATTTGCATTTCCCTGATGATTAGGGATACTGAGCATCTTTTCATGAGTATGTTGGCCATTTGCCTGTATTCTTTGGAGAAATTTCTGTTCATGTCTTCTGCCCATTTTCAATTGGGTTATTTGAGGGGTTTGGTGTTGAGTTGGATACATTCTTAATATATATATATATATTCTTTATATATATAAATTCTTTGTGTGTGTATATATATATGTATATATATATACATATATCGCAAATATCTTCTCCCATTCAGTAGGTTGTTTTGTCATTTTATTAATGGTTTCTTGCACTGTGCAAAAGCTTTGTATTTTACTGTATTCCCAATAGTTTAATTTTGCTTTTGTTTCCCTCAGGAGACATACTTAGAAATATATATCGGGGTACCTGGGTGACTCAGTCTCTTGAATGTTCAACTTCAGCTCAGGCCATGATCTTGTGGCTTGTCAGTTTAAGCCCCCCATCAGGCTCACTGCTGTCAGTCTATCAGCACCTAGCTTGCTTCAGATCCTCTGTCCCTCTCTCTCTGCCCCTCCCCCACTTGTGCTGTCCCAAAAATAAATACTAAAAAACAAAACCCATGTTTCTAGGGAAGATGTCAAAGAAATTACAGCCTATCTTTTCTTCTAAGAGTTTCATGGTTTCAGGTCTCATATTTAGGTCTTTAATCCATTTTTTGGGTTTATTTTTGCATATTATGTGAGGAAGTGGTCTGGTTTCATTCTTTTGCATATAGGTGTCCAGTTTTCCCAGCACCATCTGTTGAAGAGACCATCTTTTTCTCCATTGTATGTTCTTGCCTCCTTTGTCATAGATTAATTGGCCATAAATGTGTGGGTTTATCTCTAGGTTGTCTATTCTGCTCCACTGATGTTTGTGTCTCTTTCTGTGCCAGGACCACCCTGTGTTCATTACTACAGCTTTGTAGTATATCTTGAAATCTGGGACTGTGATACCTCTAGCTTTGTTTCTCTTTCTCAAGATTGCTTTGGCTGTTCAGAGTCTCTTGTGGTTCCATGCAAATTGTAGGATTATATGTTCTAATTCTGTGAAAAATGTTATTTGTATTTTGATAGAGATTGCACTGAATCTATAGATTGTTTTGGGTAGTTTAGACATTTTTACAAGTCCAACCTCAATTTAACTTATAATTACTTCAGTCTATTACCTTAGCAACAATATGTATGTATGTTTGTTTGTTTGTTTGTTTGTTTGTTTGTTTTGAGACAGAGATCATGGTGAGGAGGACAGAGAGAGAGGGAGAGAGAGAATTTCAAGCAGGCTTTGCACTGTCAGTGTAGAACACAATGCGGGGTTCAAACCCATGAATGTGGAGATCATGAGCTGAGCTGAAACCAAGAGCCAGCCACTTAACCGATTGAGCCACCCAGGTGCTCTCCCTTAGCAACAAATTTTAGATAAATATATTAAAATCTCTTTATATGTCAGAACCAAAAATGTCTCCTGGGGGAAGCAGAACACTTTTTTTTAATTTTTTTTAACGTTTTTATTTATTTTTGAGAGAGAGAGACCAAGCGGAAGCAGGGGAGGGGCAGAGAGAGGGAGACACAGAACCGGAAGCAGGCTCCAGACTCTGAGCTGAGAGCAGACATGTGGGGCTCAAACCCGTGAACCACAGATCATGACCTGAGCCAAAGTTGGATGCCCAACCAACTGAGCCACCCAGGTACCACACTTTATTTTTTAATGTACTCTTGGTGTGCTTAGGGTAATCAGTATAAATCTATTGAAATACAATATTTTCATTTCTTCTTTGGATTTTATAAATTTTTCTTTACAAATAGGACTGGCTATATCCACAATAAGTTGTTTCCCTGGTCATTAAGAAAATTATTTAAAATACTGACTATAAATATTTACAACAATAATAATATTTACTTACAGACATTATTATTGAAATACATACATTTATTCTATGCTACCATGTACCAGGATGAGCACCAATTCTATACAAATATGATCAATTTTAATCACCAAAACTACAAGATAATCATTGCCATTTCTCATATTCTCTAGATCCACAACTAAAGGCTTAAAGAGCCATAAATAATCTCACAATGTCTCTAATAAGTATTTGTCTGCTGATTATCTGCTACTTCACAAGGCTGGAAATGTTTCATGAAAATTAGAGCTAGCAAATTACTGAATGCAGTTACATCTTAAAATACATAAAATTAAATGTCAAAATAAAATTCATAATTAAGCTAATACAAACACACTTGCATTTGGGTAATTCCAAAAGCTGAAAAAGTGCTCATGATTTGTGCTAGTTCATGAAAATTATTTGGATAAATTTCTCATCCAGCTTGTATTAGGGACTACTATTCCAAAGATAAAGATCATAGAATTCTAAACCAAAGAAACTCCAAATTTCACATTCCTAACCCCAAATGGTAGGAGGGGTGGGGAGGGAGCTTAAATTTTAAGCCATCTATATTGCTGCTCTTCTACAAATATTTGTTATTTTCTATTTTCTTAAAAACTCTCAGGGAAGTTTTTTTTTTTTTTTTTTTTTTTTTTTTTTTTTTTTTTTTTATCCATGACAAAAGTCTATCTTAGGGCTTCATTGCTTTAGGACTTTCTTATTTCTGATACAAATTTCTTCTTAGTTTTAGCATCTTCTACTTAAGCCTACAACATTAATCAATCTACCCAGTACCATGTTTAAAATAATTTTAACCTACTCTTTTTTAAATTTTTACACAATCAATTACTTAGGTCACAGTTGGATTAAATGATAATAATTTTCACTGTCCACCTCACATCACTGAAGTGCCATAAAAATAAAAATATGACCCAAGTTAAAGACTTGAAATTTAAAAAGGTTATTTAAATCAAAGTTATAAGAGATTGTTATGGTAATTTATTTTATACTATTATCACTTTATCATATTTTTTACATAGGACTCACCTCTTTGTGCTGACAAATCATATAAAAAAATTAATAATAGTAAAAGAAAAATGCAGTGTGTAACAAATAAACTGCTTCCCACTCAGAAACCTCCCTAAAATGTCACTAAAGGAATTGAAAGTCACTTATTAAACATTTATAATGGGCCAAGTTATGTTCTAGGTACTTGGGTTTCAGCAGCAAACGTAACAGATGAAATCCTCTGTTCTCATGTTTTTGTTTGAGGAAACAGACATTAACAAGGTATATATGTCAATCAGATAGTATGTTTAAAAATCACTGGACATTGGGTAGATAGGAAGGTCAGCTTCAGCCAATACCACCAGTTTATGAACGTAATTGTCACCATCTGCTCCTGCTGGCAGTTCATGAGAATTCTAGTTGCTCCACATCCTTGCTAACAGTTGGTATTATCTATCTTTTTATTTTTAGCTGTTTTGGTCAGTGTGAAGTAGTATTTTATTTTGATCCTAATTTACATTTATCTGATTACTATTTAACTTGAGTCCTTTACTGGCTATTTGGATATCCTCCTCTGAAGTGCTCGCCCAGTATTTGTATTGGGCTATCTTGTCTTTTTCTTATTGAATTGCAAGAACTTATAACATATTCTGAATATAAACTTTGTTACAGAGGTTTCAAATATCTTATCCAACTACATGAGTTTCTTTTTCACTTTATTAGTGTCTTTCCATGAGCAGAAGTCCTAAATTTTAACAAAGTCCAATTTTTCAAATTTTTCCTTTTATGATTAGAATCATATTGTGTTTATTTGAAAGATCTTTACCCCCAAATAATGAAGCCATTATCCTGTTTTCCTCTATAATATGTATTATTTTGTCTTTCACATTTATGTCTACAATCCATTTAAAATTAGTAAATTTAATGTATGAGATACAGTTCAAAATTACTTCTAAATTGATACCCAACTGGCCCAGCATCACTTATTGGGGGGGGGGGGGGTAGAGGAGGAGAGGGGGAAACGAATGCAAACAAACCTTGTCCCAGTGCTGTGGCACTTAGTGTTAAGAAAGATTTGTTAAGGTAGGAGAAATCTCAGCCAGTTTGAATGCTGAACAGAAAATCCAGGAGAGAGAGGGGAAAACTGATGATGTGAGAAAGAACAGACAATGAACTGGGGTAGGCTACCATGGATGTGAATTCAGTACAAACAGGTGGTGGCCTTGGTTAAACACATAGACATTCATTAATAATATCAATATTAATGATGATAACTGGTAACACCTTATTTATCATGAGCCAGGTAGTCACTGTTCAAAGGACTTCACACACACAGATACATATATATGTATGGTTATGAACCCATATATATCTAGGTATGTATTTTTGTGTTTAATTATATATAAACTCAGGTATATTCTGTTTATATAAATTTAATTTTCTAACAACGTTGTATATGTATATATGTATAACTATATTATTTTATGTACATACAATGTTAGAGAATATATGTGAGAATACAATTATCACATTCTACATTATGTGTACTTAAAACTACTATGAGATACTGATTTTATCCAAGAAGTATCAGAGACAGAGAATACTTAAGTAATTTGTCTTGACTGGTAAAGTTGGAGTTTAAATCCAGGCAGACATATCCAAAATTTGTAGAATTAAATTACTATGCTTTATTTGTGCATAGATATTTTTTTGGCTAGTTTAGTCAACAGTGAATTAACAAATATTTATTAAACATCTGTAATTAATAGTCATTTAACTCACACATCTCATTTTACATATTTTCCTGTCTTTTGAAACATGTCCTACTAACCAAGCGTAAAATAAATGATTTCATTTCTTATGTGGTTTTCATAAATTAAACTGCTAAAATTAATATGAGAAATAAATGTGCTCAATCACTTTGAATTTCCTATGTGATGTATTTAAAGGAAAAGGAGAACATTCTTCTTTTATCTGAGCTCTGTCATTCAGAAAAACACATGCTAATAACAGATTCACCTTTCAAAATTCCACTTATGGTTGTATCCTGCTTTACTTAAAACATGAATTGAAAACCGTGCGGGACGAATCCACACACTACAATGATTTTCTCTCTAACCACGTGCAAAGTTGCACTGGTGCTACTTGTTTAATATCTTGTTTGGATGAAACATATACATGATTTTAGTATTTAAAATGTGTATTTAAAAAATACACTGCAGGGGCGCCTGGGTGGCGCAGTCGGTTAAGCGTCCGACTTCAGCCAGGTCACGATCTCACGGTCCGTGAGTTGGAGCCCCGCGTCAGGCTCTGGGCTGATGGCTCAGAGCCTGGAGCCTGTTTCCGATTCTATGTCTCCCTCTCTCTGCCCCTCCCCTGTTCATGCTCTGTCTCTCTCTGTCCCAAAAATAAATAAACGTTGAAAAAAAAATAAAAAAAAAATAAAAAATACACTGCAGACTCTAACGTCAGCATAATATTTGTGGGGGTTTGCAGCAGCAAAGTCCAAATAAGCTCCTTACCCTTCTAACCTCTGGAAAACAACAGCATGGTGCACATCAGACTTTATGTTTCTCTGTTGCCCATTAAAACACTGCCATATATCAGACAGTTCAGTGCAATTCAGACCAATGCAGTCAGAATGAAGCTTGAACTTGTGTTTAATGTCATCTAGGTTTGAATCACTTCCCCTAGATGACCCCAGAATTTTTCTGAGGCTTCTCATTTATGTGTCCTTTAAAAATATATACATTGGTCATTGTATTTCATGATTTAAAAATACTGTTGCCACTAGAGAGTTGCTAAATATACCACACATGCACTGCCAATTTTCAAAGCAGGGAGACAACATTCCAAGTAAGAGAAAAGCCCAAAGATAAGAATGAACATGTCACAGCATGTTGGGAAAACATGAGGCAATATGCTTAGCTGGTAGATAAAAAAATGGGGGTGGGGGGAAGCAGTAGGACTTGTGTGGAGTCAGATTAAGATTATAAAGTTCTGGAAATTAAATTGAGGTGTTTAATATTTAAATCTAATAATTCATTGAGTGCTTAATTTAGCAGGCACATGACTATTTATTAATGATTTAGAGTTGAACAAGGTATGATAGCTGCTCTCAAAGAGCTCAGAATTTCATGGAGAAAAGACGCATGAGAACAATGCAGTATAGTATCATGACAGCTATAAACAAGACACATTTAAGTGAGGACTTAAAGGGAGGGTTTATTCATTCTTCCTCAGAAAATGAGAGGAGCAATACTTCACAAAACAGGTTCCAGTTAGTCTGAGTGTTGAAGAATAAGTGATGGCATATTGTGAATTTTGTGAAAGGGATCAAGAGTTATAAAAACCCAGAGGCAGATATTTCAATTCAGATAGCACATCGTCAGATTATAGTTTTGCTGTGCTCTCCTCTCTAAATATTGCAATGGCAGATAAAAAAGGTTTTTAAAAAATAAAATTTCAGACATAAACATGTTCATATTTAACCAGAACAAAAAATTGTAGAGGCAGCTGTTGGCTTCGGCCAATGTCTTCTAGACTCTGATCCCAGAAACAGACTGAGGCATTCAATTTCTCTTTTACAGGGTATGTATGTATAGCAGGTGACAGAACCATGTTCATTATATTAGATCAGAAACCAGATGGGCTGCTCCAACCTGTGGGAGAAGGCTAAAACGCTGTGAGTACCTGTTGTGATTACTTCTTAAGTGGAATTGTGAATCTGAGATGGTGAGAGACCTGTCAGCTCAGACCTGTCAGCACAGAGCCCAATGCAGGGCTAGAACCCACAAACTGTGAGATCATGACCTGAGCCGAAATCAAGAGTCTGATGCTTAACTGAATGAGCCACCCAGGAGCCCTCATACACATGTCTTAAAACTTATTTTAAGGTGACACGAAAATAAGGATATGATTAACAGAAGAAACAGAACAGGAACTCTGGGGAATGTAAGGTTGCACAGCTGGTCTTTACTCTGAGTGTCTCGGCCAACTTTGAAGAAAGCACTTTGATGACTACATGGGTGAGGGCAGAAGATGAAGTTGGAGGAACTCCCACATTTACATTCATCAGATAAAACTGGACCCTTAATGAACTGTACAGAGAGTAAGGGTGAATTAAACACATGACAAGACAAGAATAAGAATTTGACTTTCTTACCTCTGGCACTAGGTGGAAGGGGAGAAAAATAGTGCCCTTTCTCTAGAAAACTTTCAAAATTAAAAAAAAAAATTAAATGTTTATGTATTTTTGAAAGATAGAGAGAGAGGGAGGGAGGGGAAGAGAGAGAGAGAGAGACACAGAATCTGAAACAGGTTCCAGGCTCTGAGCTGTTAGCACAGAGCCCAATGCAGGGTTCTAACTCATGAACATTGAGATCATGATCTGAGCCGAAGTCAGATGCTTAACCAAACGAGCTACCCAGGCACCCCTAAACATATTTTTAATTGAGGGTAACTTACACATATTAAAGTTCACAAATACAAAGTATGCAGATATTTGAATTTCACGTTTAACCACAACAGAGATGAGGATACAGAATGTGTCCATCATCCAAGAAAATAATATGGTTCCCTTTTTCATTTATTACAGCCCCTATCCCTGGGCTAACTATGATTCTGGCTTCTAGCATTATAGATTAGTTTTGCTTGTCCTTGAGCTTCATATCAATGAAATCCTACAGCATATCCTGTATGTGTCTGACTTCCGTCACTCACTGTGACAGGCAGAATAATGGGCCACCAAAGGTATCATCAATCACTTCAGCTAAAGTCAGGAACACATTTCCTACCAGGATTTCCCATTGAATTTAAATTTGGAAGAGCCATATCAGGGCATTTTTCTTCATGAAGAAGACTCCAGTAGTAGATCGTAAAAATAAAAGATAATGAATGTGTCTCTTTCTGCTGTACTTCCGGGGTTTTATACTGTTCCTTCCACAGGTGCCTGGGTTATTATTTTACCTCTTTTGCCATAAAATCGGTATATCCCATTGCTGGATCTGTAGTTACATTTGTTTTTAAACAATCCCCTGCTTACACCCAGACCATGTATCTAAAAAGGCCAAATGCATAACTGCCTGGCTTGCTTGGTCAATAGAGCATGAGACTCTTAGAAAGGTGAGGTGCAAGGGGGACAGATACATTTTTATAAAACTTAGCAGAGATCCATTATTTCACTCACTTGAGCCTTCATATGTTACTTAGGGGTATTTAGTGAATGGCTTATGCAACCAAGTAGTAATTATCCTTATGATTTAGGCCCATGTCAATCCAACCAAAGGATGTAAGTGGTTGAACCACAGTTAAGTTTCAATTCTTAGGACCCTTTTTGGCTCTGTGGCCACTTGAAGGTAGTACCAGACAGTCCAGCCTGAGTTGCCATTGGAGGAAAGAAAGAAGCATTAAGCCCAAGAATAGACTGGGTAGGGTCCAAAAGTTTCAAAATAGAAAGCGATCAAGAGATGATTCCTTTCCGAGAAACATCCATAGTTAGTGAGCAAACTGATCATGAGAAGTCAAGAAAGATAGTCAGAATGTTTTTTAGTCCACATTTGAGGATGCTGTTTCAATGCTGATTAATACCACATGCCTGTGAATGGATAGAGGAGAGCATGGAATGTACATCAATCCCCTTGAGTATAGGTCCATTTTTGAGCAGCTTTTACAATACAAGGCACAAGTGATCACTTTGCAAAAGAGCCAGAAATCTAAAAACATGAAAATGATTAGTTACAAGGGTCATAATAGTATTGCTAGAATCAGCTGATCAAACTGGAACAACAAGATGTAGCAAGAGCACTGAGAAACTACCGACAGCCCTCAGAGAGTATCAATGGTACGCTGTAGTCAGTCTTCTGGTAGCAAGCATGGGCACTTGTCCTGCCCTCTGGCCTCTCTTACCATGGATCAAATGGAGAGATGAGGCAGAGCTAACACATGGAGTGAAAACTTCTGCATTAGAAATAACGATTCCTGTCATGTGTTTTCAGTCTATGATGGTGGATGTGTTGCCATATCTAATACAATGATGGATCCAGACAGCAATTAGGGCAGGGAAACTCATTCAGCATCTTGATCCAGTCCCTCTCTAAAACGGAGCCCTTATCCTGGGCATTTATGAGTGACCCGGATAATTCAATAAGCATCTGTGAAGTGTCTCTACAGTTCATGGCCCCAAAGAAGAGTATATTAAATCTGCTCATCTGTAGACTTCCAAGTGGAAGACCAAACAGCTAGACCATAGGTGATAGAACCAAATACTGTATAACAAAGTTCATTTAGGGGAGTGGAACTGGAACAAGTATATTAAAATCAGACAAAATGGATCTTCAGACAAAAATAATTACTAGAGATAAGGATAAATGACTCAATTGACCAAGATCATATAGCAATTTTAAACCTATATGCACATAATAACCAAGCGTCAAATTATACAAAATAAAAATTGACAGGTCTGAAATACATAGACAATACCGTGTCTTTTACTAAGAAATTTAGCAGTTGCTTGTAGTAAGAGGTTTTAGCACAATCCTTCAGTAGTGGTTATACTAAAGAAAAAAAATAGAAATAAAGATATGTAAATTTGGGGCAGTACAATTAACAAACTTCTTTTAATGGGCACATTTAGTACCATGAACCCTATAATTAGAAAGCACAAAATCTATTGAAGCACATAAGAAAATAGGCCATGTAATCAGGCCATAAGACTAGTCTCCCAAAATGTCAGTTGTGTACATCCTGCAGACCACATTCTGTGACCACAATACAATTAAGTCAGAAATACATAAAACAGCCACAATAAAAGTGACAACTTGGTTTATAAGCAATTTCTGCTAAGCATTTAGTAATATATAGCTACAATTTGTACAAGTATTTACAAATCATTGGGAAAGAAATGATATCTCCCTTATTTTATAAAGGTGTCATAATCTGTATAACCTTTACAAAAACGATTGGTCAAGAATTAGACCCCTAAGATAGATATCTTTAGACATAAAAAACACTAAGAATGATTGTCGTTATTAGGTAATTGCAAAAAGAATAGCAAAGTGAGAGAGAAGTTTTAAAACCTATAAAACGATGGTAAACCAAAATGATTGTTAGTGCCTGTGGTTAAAGTCATAAGCCACTGATTGAAGAATAATAAAATTAATTACAACCTTATACTTAAAATGTATAAGTTAAATTATAGACAATAATAAAAAAGGCAGGACTGTTCAGTTTTAAACTCTTCTAAGGATACCAATATTTTTCCTAAGGGGCAGATAGTTGCTCTAGATTTTGTTATAAAAAATTGTGTGTGTGTGTGTGTGTATGTATAACCAAAATAGAAAGTGAAAAGAGAGAAAAAGAGGGAGAGGGGAGAGGGGAAAGAGAACAGAAAAGAAAAGATCTGTAGCATTGAAACTGGAAGAAAAGGAAGATATATGGGAATTTTCTTCATATCACCTTCATTTTTTCTGTATTTTATTTTTTCATATATATACCAGAGGTATGCATTTGCTGCATGTCAATAAAGGACATGCAATTAATTATTCTGTAAGATAGTTGGAGAAATAGATTGGTAATATAGGTGGGAGCAAATTCTGGAAGGTTTGGTGTGATCATGTTAAGAAGATGGAACCTTCATCAAGAGTCAATAGATTGCCACACCACGGTAATAAAGTGGAAAGTAATTTTAACAGATTTCCAACTTAGAAAGATAATTCTGATGACAAAGGGGGTGATAGATTGGGGATATGTTGAAGGTGGATAGAAGGTTATTTTAAAGTTTTAGGCAAGGTATGATGCAGACCTAAATTAAAATGTTAAGAATGAGTCAAGCAAAAGGGGTAAATGTCAAAAATTTACTTTCAAGGGCTCATTTTCTTGACTTCTCTCTGGCATAATAACATTTCCAGATGGCTTTATAGCACAGGAGTCATCCTTTATGCACTTCCTGTTCTGTAGTCTAGAGCATCATATTTGATTATTATCCATAATACATCTAGACATATCAAACTTCCAGCCGCCTTTCTGGAAAACTGAGTCTCGTAGTTGGCAAAAGAAAGACTAGAAGTAAGTGCTTTTCTATCATTAGTTCCTAACCTTTAGAGATGTGCAGGGTCTTTTTTTCAAGAGCCTGAAACTTTTCCACCAAATAGATTAGCAATCACTATAAAGCTTCCCAGTAAGTATGTTTCACTCAGTATCAATAGAACTCTGTATCTGTACTATGAAGTAACTGCCTTGGCTGAAATCCATCCAGTTTCATTTTCCATCCAAATATGTGTTACAAATAACACCTATAAATTTCAATAAATTTGCAGTCTTGTTAAATTCATGTCCGAACCACCGAACGAAAACACAGGCAACATAGATAGGTCTGGAGAATACATTTATTTTGTAAACCAAATGCAGCAAATGTTTCTTTTTCCTCTTCACTAGGAAGTTGGGGCAATAGGGAATTGTTCTCAATTATATTAGGATTCTTTTCCATATAAATTCCAGTGGTATGTACTAGAGGGGATTAAAAAAAACCTGTTTGCGGGGGAGGGGGAAAGAAACACGATAAATTAATTAGAAATAAAATGGGGAATAGGGCGCCTGGGTGGCTCAGTCAGTTGAGCATCTAACTGGCTCAGGTCATGATCTCACGGTCTGTGGGTTCAAGCCCTGCGTTGGGCTCTGTGCTGACAGGTCTGAGCCTGGAGCCTGCTTCAGATTCTGTGTCTCCTTGTCTCTCTACCCCCACCCCTCCACTCTCTGTCTCTGTCTGTCTGTCTGTCTGTCTCTCTCTCTCAAAAATAAACATTTAAAAATTTTTTAAATAAATAAAGTAAAATGGGGAAGACCCAACAGATTATCTGGTCATTTTTTCCACAACTGAATCCACAGATTTTAAGTCCACATTTATTTGCACAGCAATAACAAATTCTATGTATATTTTATAAACATTGCCTTTACCTCACTAAAAAAGTACATAATATATATTTTTGACTTTTGAAAAATATTGCTCTTGTAGTTTGTCTTTTAGAAGCTGTAAGAGTCAAAACATTGATCAACAGCTTGAGTATACATATTTAAAAGGCATTCTCTGAGATGACTGATAAATGCCTTATTTATAATGCTGGACTTTATAATAGATCATCAAACTCTTATTGACTAAATTCACAAGGTTGGTCAATAGGATAATTTGTTAACTTCTATGATTTGTGGTAAAGCATTTTAAGTAGCTAGCTTATATTTAGACTCAAGGCTAGTTTATAGATGATGCTGAATTATTTTAATATATTCATGGCATCTAATTTCCCTGTAGAAAGGGAGATGAATACCTGTGCCCAAACGCTGCACCTACTCTCATGGATGTGCACGTGAGTGTGTGTGAGCACACACACATAAGTATGCACACACACTCACCCGCCTTACCCAGGCTTGATTCAATCTCTTTTGCCCTCTTGCGTGCCTTATGGTGCTGTCACAGTCTCATAAAATTTGCTTCTCTAAATACTACTTTGCTGTGTTAACCCTGGGTCTTAAGTTAATGTATTATTTCTTTAGAAGTTTTAATAATGCTGATTAAGCCTGGAAGACATTCTGCCCTTGTCCAGTAAATGAATTAGTCTAAGCTAGAGAACTACTTTATTTTTCTTATCTCCAGATTCTTGGTAGGAGGGGGCATCTATCATAGCAGAAGTCACTGTTCCATGGTAAAGAGAAAAAAAGAGACCACCAGTAAGAATGGATCAGAATCACAGGAAATAGGACCATGACAAATCTTTCCCTATTAGGTGTCAGTGTTATTGATAGTTTCCTTGAAAACCCTGTTCTCTCTGCTGCCTTTGTAATGATGCAAAATTTTGGCACGTAGTCAATTTCCCAAGCATACATCCCTATTCAAGAGAATGTACTCACTGGCTGATCCAGGTATGCAGACACATTTTTAAACTCCAAGTCCTGGATGTTTTCTACTGTACCAATGATCTCAAACTTACCAAGGCAAAAAGTTCAAAGCTTTTGTCAAAAGTTTTCTGTATTCGACAAAACATATATTAATATACTGCATGCTTCGTGTGTTACGTTTAAATGTATTTGGATGCCACATGCAATTAATAACATAAAAATTACTTAAAGCATTGCTAAACACATAGCAGTATGTTTAACTGTGTTTTAAAAAATAGTACGGGCTAAAAGCACAACTTTTTTTTCCTGAATATTTGAATTAAAAAGGCCCCTCTTGGGATACCTGGGTGGCCCAGTTGGTTGAGCATCTGACTTTGGCTCAGGTCATGGTCTCCTGGTTTGTGGGTTTGAGCCCCACGTCGGGCTTGTTGCTGTCCATGCAGAACCCACTTCAAATCCTCTGTCCCCCCTCTCTGCCCCTCCCTGGCTTGTGTACTCTCTCATGCTCTCTGGCTCTCTCTCTCTCTCTCTCTCTCTCCCCCTCTCTCTCTCTGTCAAAAATAAACATTAAAAAAAATGTTAAGGCCCCTCTTGCTGGAAAATATTTGGAATCATTTCCAAATCTCATTTTATAATAGCAATTAACACTATTTTGCAGCTTTTAGTTGACTACTTCTTACAGTGTTGCCTCATCAGGATCCACATACCCCATTTTGCTACTTTCATTCACTAACAACCATTTCTTCTAATCTCAGAACAAGCAAAGACATTAACCTGTGTCATCCCATCTTGAAGAAATTCCACTTAAGAAGTGATCTCTAGGATATAGGATTTTTCTCCAAAAGCAGCATCTTCACTACTGAATCCCAAAGCATGTGACACAGAATAGAATAATGATGGATTGACAACTCTTCAGGGTCTCCTTCAAATATATATGTGCCTTAGAATCTTAGAAACAGGGAGTCAGAATATTGTGATAATTTTAATGTCTCTGTTGCTAACTCACAGTGAGATTTTCCCTGTCAGAAGCTCAGTTTTCTCATCTCTGTAGTAGTAGTAGTAGTAATGATAATATAAAATTAACATTTTTTGAGCAATTGCAGCATGGCAGTCAAAGTTACAGTATTTTTCTGAGTTTATAAGGCAAGTTCACATCAGCTCACTTGCTATAACAGTGAGCTCATGAGGGGTGAGATTTGGTAACATATGAAAAGGATTAATTTAATTTTCTAAAGCTTACCTTACAGAGAAGATGAAGCACATTTTTTCCTATGGCAATAACCTCTAGGAAGCTATGTGCAAAAGGTAAATCACTGGCACAAGAATAAAGGATCACTAATGGTGGCAGAGCTAAAATCAGATGGTAATAAAAGTAACTCAGAGAGCTGGAAATCTGAATGGTCAGGGAGTAGCACTAAACCACCCTTGTCTTCAGGAGTCACTCCGCAGCTTCAGAATATTACTATGGAGACGTCTGTCTAACCATTTGAATAGCTTGACCTTGGGGTGCCTGGGTAGTTCAGTGGGTTAAGTGTCTGACTTCAGCTCAGGTCATGATCTCGCGGTTAGTGAGTTCAAACCCCGTGTCTTGAGCCCTATGTCAGGCTCTGTGCTGACAGCTCGGAGCCTGGAGCCTAATTCAGATTCTGTGTCTCCCTCTGTCTCTCTGACCCTCCCCTGCTCACATTCCATCTCTCTCTCTCAAGAATAAATAATATTAAAAAAACTTTTTTTGATCGATTGGCTTTTCCTGACTCTGAGGCTAATGTGTAGAAGAAGGAAATTCATAATATAACAAACAGATCAAAGCAGTAATTGGACATTTTTATTTTAATTAAAGAGAGATGTATTTATTATACATTTTACAAATGTTCGAAAAGTGCTAAATTGAAAAGTAAAAGTACCACCTATTGGACCTGTCATCCTACTTCATTGAGGTCACCATTTTATTTGAGGTGTTCTCTCTCTCCCACTCTATTCACATATATGAAAAATATATAAATATACAGAAAAGGAAATCAAAATATGAAATATAGAAACCTGTTTTATTAATTTAAAATATGTGTTGGGATACTTTTCCATGTCAATATATATAAATATATGTGTTTTTTTTTAATATTTATTTATTTTTCAGACAGAGAGAGACAGAGCATGAATGGGGAAGGGTCAGAGAGAGGGAGACACAGAATCTGAAACAGGCTCCAGGCTCTGAGCTGTCAGCACAGAGCCTGACGCGGGGCTCGAACTCACGGACCGCGAGATCATGACCTGAGCTGAAGTCGGCCCCTTAACCGACTGAGCCACCCAGGCGCCCCTTCCATGTCAATATATATAAAATGATCTCACCGTTTAAGGCTGCATGATATTACATTGCATGGATGGATCATCAATGCCATAATTAAATTCATCAATTTAATAGTGAAAGACGTTTGTGCTGTTTCTACCACAACATTGCTACAGCAAACATTCTTATAATTCTTATCAATGTCTGCAAGTGTACTCAGGTGATAAGTTTCTGAAAGTGGAATTGCTGTGTCAGAACCAATTCGTAAGTGGATACTATCAAACTTCAAAAATTTTACCCATCAGTATAAGTATAAAAATTGTGTTTTTATTATAGTACTTTCAACTTTCATTTTTTAATTGCTAATGTTGATGCAGCATTAAATGCCATGTGAATATTAAAGAATTATTCAGTTCATGCATGTTCATTACCATAGCAACTCACATAATAAAAAGTAGCAAGCAGTTTCAACCAAAAAGATGGCAAGAATAAGCCTGCACATGCCACACTTTCACCAACTTAAAATTGTTTGCTCTCAAAGATGCCATTATGAACTTCTTTTCCTATGGACTCTTGGCATAAATGACATGATTTGTAGACTTTAAGAAGTAATGTTATAAAGATAAAAGTACTCCAGAAAGAGACAAATAAAAGAGAAATATGTAACCAGTGGGTTTAGAGGAACTTCACTTAAGCTTTGTGCTCAGAGTGGCTCATCCCAGGTATAATTAAATACTCTTTGTGTATTAAGTTGAACCATATGAAATTGCCATTGTCATAGGTCAAAATGGTCACAGGGCAGCAATTGCAAATGACTTGGCCTGATAAAATCAGTAATGCCAGAAACTACAGTAGTGGTCAAGATACTTTAAAAGAGGATGCTAAAATTCTACCAACTCAAATCCCATGTTCTGGGTACTAGAACTAATCCCCGTAGTGCCATAATTCAAACTACCTCTGTGCCATTACTCATTTGTGCTTCCTGCTTAGTATTCCAATTTAGTTTTCATTTGGCGTGTTGCCATACTTCCTTTAAGCTTCAGTTCAAAACCCACTCGCTCTGTGGGATCTTCTGCACTATGCCTAGCCTTTAGTGTTTTCTAATCCCATCTCTACTCACTTTCTGTGATGTTAAAGTAACTATGAATACCCAGCTTAACTAAAGAGGTATCTTGGTGAGCTTGTGTGGCTCAGTTGGTTGAGAGACCAATTTCAGTTCAGGTCATGATCTTGGGGTTCATGGGACTGAGCCCCACATCGGGCTTTGCCCTCACAGCTCAGAGCCTGCTTCAGATTCTCTCTCTCCTTCTCTCTCCCCTCCAACCCTCTAAAAACTAAATAAACATTAAAAAAATAAAGAGTTCTCTTATAAACAGATAATGGCTTTTGTTTTTTCTTGGATATCTTTATATGTTCCTTTAATTTCAGCTTTTTCCTGTGAAAAAAATTTTTTATAAAAAATTTTGAATGAGTTCTTCATAACATGAGTTAAAAATCAGCTGGAAATAAAATTAATTTCTGGGAGCAGGGAATATAAGTGGACAGTGTATCAGTGACATAGTGACTCCTTTGACCAAGTCTTCACATAAGTTCCAACATTTGGGTCCAGCCTCAATGTATTCACATTGGATACAAAGATCACAGTTGCACCTGGGGAGGTCTGGGAGAACCTTCATGCCCAGTCATGGGAATGACCTATCCCCATGTTTTTATGCAAACTATAATACTATATACTTAATTCTCATATGAGGATAGTTCTTCCATATCCATCTTCTACATTTCTTTGTCTAGCCATATATCTGTGGGCTGTGTCTCCTGGGCTTCCTTGCCCTTTCTGGCTTCTGGTTGAATTGAGCAAATAGCAGGTACCCACAAGGGAACAGAGTACTGGAGGACATACAGTTTTATACATTTATGTTCGAATCTCCCACACCTTCTGAACTCTGGGTGATGGCTTAGCAGTGCCAAAGTTCTCTACCAGTTTCTGTCATGGAACTGCTTTTCCACTGCTGTCTTTCCAGATTCTGGCAACAATATTTTCTCCCCTGGAGCCTTCAGGCCAAGAGATTTTACGATATCCTTGCTGTTGCTAGTATCTGGGCATTTTGCCATTCCTTATCAGTTCCTTCATCCATGCATACACCTCTGTAATATAAATGTGCCCTTCATTAGGCTCCTTCCAGTTCAACTCTTTGAATATGCTATTGGCTTCTTTCTTGGACTCTTACTGATACAAATGAACATTTGGTATAGGTGTGTGACCTAATCATTATTTTCAAGTGCTTGAACCTGAACACCGTCAGCATTACTCCAATTATTCTCATCCACAGTCATTGTGTTTTCATTACTTAAAGTATACACTTTCCTGAACCACATTATGATTTTCCTGATGCCAGGTATTCTGTCTTATAACTCTTTGTGCTTCTGATTCAGAGCATAATTCACATTAAAAATATATTAAAATTATATTAAAATGATGCTGACAAGAAAAAAAAAGGCAGTGGATTTTGAAATTCATTTGAAAATTATATATTTTGAAATGTTCCCCAATATTTCACTAATATTATATAGGTGGATTATGAAAATAGTGACATTGACCTTTAGAGCAGAAAAGGATAGTGACTTTGAACTGACATAGTTCAAAGAAGTTCAACTTTGTATTTAGTTAAAAACAAAACATTTTTTCCTTCTTAAAGTCCCATTTGTTTTAAGATAATTTATGCAAATTTAAGTTTGGAAAATTTCAAAGAGTCTTTTAAATAGATTTTACAAAGATGGCTTATTGCTTTCTAAATGTCCAAAGCTATTTTATGAATGTTAAGATTGTATTCAATTTTCTTTGGATCTCTAATTATTGCTTAAGTTTAGACATCCTGCCTACTGCAAAATGCCATTTTACAAGCTCCTCTTTAGCTCACAGTGCTATGCTAAGCATTGGGAATTCAAAAAGTAAATCACAGTTCTGACATCAAGAAGTTCTAAACCTTATTTCCAGGATGAAAGCAGGACCCCCAACATAGCCTAAAATGGTCAAGGATGTCTTCTAGAAGAAGAGACCTCAGTTCATATTTGAAGCATAAATAGAAGTTGGTCTTCAGAAAGGGCTAATAAATTGGGTGCACTTTCAAGCTATATCCTTAAAATATCTGACAACATTTCCAGGCACGTTGCTGAGTGGTTAGGAGCCCAGAGTCTGGGCTCAGCTTCCCAGGTTCATAACATGACTCTGCTCTTACTAGCTGTGTGACATTGGCGAAGTTACTTAAACTCTATGGGCTTCAGTTTCCTCATCTATAAAACAGGGATTATAGTAATAGCTCCAACCTCATAGATATTTTATGAGGATTAAAATAATTAATTAGAGTAGTTCCTCTACGTAGTAAATGCTAATCAGAGATGGCCGTTACCATTTATTTTCAGAAGCTGGCTAAGTACTCTCTGTGTGATGCTCACAGAAGTATCCAGCCACTCCTCTGTTGTCCTGAATAGTCCAGCTCTGTCCTAAGTTTTCTTTCACACAGAAAATCAAAATCCTTGCATTTGCCTGGACCTACTGTCTTTAGAAATCAGTTCAATACTCTTGTTTTTAGACGTTGCCTCTTGGGAGCCTCACCCTCATTCCCATCCCTGGTGTTCGGTGTTCCTTTTGACTATATTTTATCCTTCTTGGTAAATCCAATATTTTCTTCTGCCATGTTCCTGGTTCAGTGACGATGTCTCGTTCCACATAGGTTGGGACCCTAGTGACAGTCTGACAGGCCTGCCACCCAGGAGCTGTGCAAATCCCATAGTATATGTCCATGAGCAAGGAAAGTGAAAAAGAAGAAGAGGGTAGGATGAAGAGGAGGGTCTTAGCATGAAAAACAGAGGGGACTGATTTTTTTTTTTAAGTAAAGTACTTCAAGTTGGACTCAACTATATCTTTAGGTTTGCTCGTTAGTCCTAAGACACTCACAAATTTCTGTTTGGTCACAGTGGGCAAAGTGGGCAGCCCCATGTAAATATGGGGTGATTGACCCTTGAGCACATACTTGCCCCATCATAACTCCCTAGTGCGTTTTTACACCACAGTGAAATCTCAGAGTTTTTTTTTTTTTTTTTGTCTGACCGACCCTAGAAGTCATATATTTGTATGCATCTGGCAAGGTACATGCTTGCATTAAAAAAAAACCTACTTCATCAAAATAAATTATTCAGGAAGAAGGTTTTCATAATTCCTATTCATCTCAACTCCTATACCCAAGAGAGGCCCAGAGCAGACCCTGAAAAACATGCTCATTAAAAGATTGAATGAATGAGTTAATCATTTCCCTCCCCAATAAAGTGAGTGGGTCTCCCATTTTTTAGTTTATACGGAGAATTAATTCTTTTCCCAAAGCTTCCAACTCAGACTGTGTTTAACACTCCATTAAACAAGGGAAAGCAAGCCTTGTCATTGCAAGAGTAGTTTGCAAAATTTATCTTCCTACAAAAGGGAAAGCAATCAAAAACAGCAAAAGGTGGGAAATGTAGGTAATTATTTGTCCCATGCAGATTACTATTCTCCACCATGAAGAGAACAGCATGTCCTCTCACTACAAAATAGTTGAGATCCAGCATCTCAAAACAAATCTTTCCCCATCAACCAACAGCATTTGGTCGAGATTTGTATGCATATTCCAGGCCATACAATGTGAAGCCACAGAGTAGATATTGGTCAAGAAAAGGGAGGCCTGTATTTTTGTATCCTTTAGGTAAATATTTAATAGTGTAATTGCCAGATCATAGGGTAGTTCTAGTTTTAGTTTTTTGAGCATTCCAATGTTTACAGCAGCATTATCAACAATAGCCCAACTATGGAGAGAGCCCAAATGTCCATTGACTGATGAATGGATAAAGATGATATGGGGTGTGTGTTTGTGTGTGTGTGTGTGTGTGCATGTGTACACACACATGCACACACACACTGGAATACTACTCAGCCATTAAGAAGAATGAAATCTTGCCATTTTCAATGGCATGGATGGAACTAGAATATATTATGCTAAGCGAAATAAGTCATTCATAGAAAGACAATACCATATGCTTTCACTCAAATGTGGAATTTAAGAAACGAAACAGAGAATATATGGGAAGCGGGGGAGGGGAACAGCAGGAAACAAACCACGCTCTTCACGATGGAGGGAGGTGAGTGAGAGATCAGCCAGATGGGTGATCGGTACAAAGGAGGGCACTTGTGATGAGCACTGGTTGCTGTATGTAAGTGATAAATCACTGAATTCTCCTGAAACCAATATTGCACTGTATATTAACTAACTAAAACTTAAATTAAAAAAAGGAAAAAAGAAAAAAGGAGGCCTGGGAGTTAGGCTTAGTTTTGGAAAATATACTACAAGTATATAAGCAGCATTATTGCCGGGAAAAATATATCAGTAAAATCTGCACAGGAAGCATCATGTCTTCTCTAAAGATGCCAAAAGAAATCAATAATCATAACAGAAATACATAGTGTTAGCCATATGCCACATGATGTTCTAATAGCTCTACAGATATTAAGTTATTCACCCTTCATAAATATATGAAGAACTTCTATTCTTATCACCACCACCCCTTTACAAATGATAAAACTGACACAAAAATGTGTAGAAACTGTCTCAGCATCTCACAACTAGTAAGCAGCAGTCTATATACAAACCCAGGCATTTTAGTTCCATGTCTGTGTACTTGCTACTATGCTATAGAGGAAATAAACATATGACACTTAATAAATTATCATAAATGTAATACTCAAGTTTTAGGAAGCATATTTTACCTCTGAAACTTCTGAACTAAACCAATTGATAATGGTTCTCTAAATTGAGCTCATAGGAAATCAATTTAATAAATATATGTGCCAGTTTGCTATGTTTAGCACTGTGGAATTTCACAGCGATGGATAAGGAACCATCTCTAGGCTAAAGAATGCATAATGAAGCACAAAAGGCAGATGCTTATAACCAATGGTAACAAGACTCAGATTAAATAAAATCATAATAAAAATATTTTGTCATGTGGGAGGGAGGTCAGTGTTAGAAGCAATGGTAGTAGGTTCAGAAACATTTTATTTTGAAAACAAAACTATATTTATCTAAGACTAGTTCTTTTACTAACTAGCAATCTGAGTTTGTTACCTAAATGTATAAAATTCAGGTCAGTGTTAGAAACAACAGCAGTAGGTTCAGAAGCATTTTATTGAAAATAAAACTATATTTATCTAAGACTAGTTATTTTAGTAACTAGCAATCTGATCTTATGTTAGCTGAATATATAAAATTCCTCCCCCCTTATTTATTTATTTGTTGTTGTTGTTGTTGTTGTTGTTGTTGTTATTGTTCATTATTTAAGGTGACATGCAGGTAAGACAATGTATGAGAATGGACATAGCAATGTGTAATGCAATGTGGGTATTATCAACAGCATCATAGTCCTTTGATATTTTTCATTTTATTTGCTGTCATACAGTATCCTTCACTATAGCCATTTGGTATGGATGCTGTAAAACTTTAGGCTAAGATTTGTGTGGTTAAAAAAAAGAAGGCATTACTTCTATTTCATCACCATCCCCAGACATTCTATATTCAGGTCGCTTCCTAAATTGAATTTTATTTTATTTCATCACTTAATTACTTCCTTACAATGATAGTCAACTGTCTTGTGTTATTTTGTTACTGTTATTTTATAAGCTTCAAAACACTACTAACATCATCATCACACCTATAGTAGACTGTATTTTCCAAAAATGGCTTCAACAGTATCGCCCATGCCATACACCTTTCTCACAATGTGACTTTGAAGCTTCTCCTCTGAGATGTGGGACTGTCTGCAACTGACAGAAGCCCCTGCACGTGACCCTCAAGGGTCCTAAGAGGCAATGAGGCTTCTTCCTGGTTCTCTTGGGGTGTCATGTCCAAGGAGTTTCAGTGAGCTCACAGAAAGACCCACATGAAATTTAACAGAGCCCACAGACCAGTCCTTGGGGTTGCTAGCCAATGAAAGACCAAGACATGCTAGAAAGGCCTCGCTGTCTCTGCCCAATACAGGACTGCTGTCACTCTCGGTGGCTGGCAGAGACTTTGACAGATCTGTGTCATGCCTAGCTTTGCTTCTTCCCTTTTCCTTTCACAGTATTACTTCCCAGCCAACCTTTCGTACCCTTCATTTTAATTATCTAAGTGGCCAGAGAAACTGGCCATAGCAGAGAAGATAAAAATGGAAAAGTCAGGCAGAAACCAAATCAATCAGAGCTTGATAATCCCTAATAATGAGTTTTGGTTTTTCTCCTGTAAGTCAGTGATCTGCAAATTATTTTGATGATAAACATTTATTAATAAATAAGCTTGACATATACCTTCAATATATGTTCATATGTACTTATAAAATATATAGGCAGATATACTTGTAGATTTTATGTTACAAATGTACACAAAATATAAGTTTTTAAAGGCAAAAATACAAAAAATTTATAAAAGTAGATATTCACATTTCTCGTTGGTACCAAATAGTTTCATTCATTCCCTGGAATGTATGTGCCCACTTCGGAGGCTACTGTTTTTGGCAATGGGGATCCCTAGATATTTTATATAAGAATCTAAACCCCTTGTATTTTACAAAGGTCATTCTGGTGAGGCTGGAGAATGCAGAAATTAAGGCTAATTAAGGTGAGGAGGGAGTAGTTAGATAAAAGATTACAACACATGAAAAAAGATGGTAGGATGGGTAAAAAAAAAAGATGTCATTTTGAGAAATATTTGTGTGATGAAATAAAAAAAATATAATGTTTGATAGAATGTAGGTGGCAAGGGATCCCAAGTTTTAAAAAACTCCTGGAATTTGGGGAAAAATTAGTCGATAGAAGAACCATGGACCTGAGTTATAAAAAAAAGAATATAAAGAAAGAATGTCCTTTTGAAAAAAATATAATATATTCAGTTTGGTTAGTTTGGGTTTAAGTTGCCAAGAGACATCCAGATGGAGAGACAAAGTCTTGAATATGCAACATATATACTCCTGGAAACATTAATTAGCAGAGTATATGTGTTAGTTGAAACAGTGATGATGAATTACTAATTAGATCAACCACAGTAGGTGAATGAATTGAGAAAAGAAGCACTGTTTAAAATGCTGTTACTGATATGATAATTATAATGCTTTCACAATTGCATTAGTGATATTTATTTTGAAACTTTCTCAGATTGCTTTAAATTATTCTAAGGTAAACACTACTGAGTCCCAAATAAAGCCACCAAGGAAATAAGGGAATAACTGTGTGATTCCATAGTTTCTACTGAGAAATGAAGAAAATAACTTCTGGAGGGGAAATATTTTTTATCGTTGCAGTAGAAAAACTACCTGAAGAATCTTCTATTGACAAAGAAGTAATGTTTTCATAAAGTTTTTGTTTAGACCATGCCAGCATTTTCCAAAGGAAGTAGCGAAACATACCAATTCTAGAAATATACCATTGGTGCTTGAATAGCGTAAGTTTGAATTATATAGGTGCACTTATACATGGAATTTTTTGATACAATACAGTACTGTAAATGTATTTTCTCTTCCTTATGATTTTTTTAATGTTTATTTACTTTTGAGAGAGAGCACAAGAGGGGGAGGGTCAGAGAGAGAGGGAGACAGAGGATCTGAAGTGTGCTCCTTGTTAAGAGCAGAGAGCCCAACACAGGGCTTGAACTCACAAACTGAGAACATGACCTGGGCTGAAGTCTGACACTTAACTGACTGAGTTACCCAGGTGCCCCATTTCTTATGATTTTCTTAATAACATTTTTTTCTCTTATTCTAAGAATATTGTGTATTATACATATAAACATACAAAATATGTTCTAATTGTGTTGATAAGGTTTCTGGTGACCAGTAGGCTATATAAGTAGTAAAGTTAGGGGGGAATCAAGAGTTATGTATGCATTTTCACTGCTTGGGGGTTGGTGCCTCTTACCCATGCATTTTTCAAGGTGTAAACGATATAGTGTCAGAGGATTCATTGAAACTTGATAAGCAGCAAACCTCCCTTGGCAGAAATATAGTTCATCAGGTCTAGATCATCATTTAGAATTTGAAAATTTTACTTTCTTTTGCATTAATCTCATTTCCAAGTTGTACACCAATATCTACCAAAAAAAGCTTGAAATTTTTAAGTCTACACAATATTCAGAATACATAACATTTTCAGAGTCTCCTTTTTCCTTAGACAAGATAACTTCTTCCTATTAATTAAAAGTTGTTTCTTGGATAAAAACAAAGCAAAAAAGCTGCAGTTTCTTAAGAATCATGAATAGTGGCACCTGGGTGGCTTAGTCAGTTAAGCGACCGACTCTTGAGTTGAATTCAGGTCATAATCTCATCGATTTGTGAGTTCAAGCCTCGCATAGGGACCCAAGATGCAGAGCCTGCTTGGGAATCTCTCTCTGCCCCTCCCCCATTCACACACTCATGTGTGCTCACACTCTCTCTCAAAATAAATAAACTTAAAAACAAAGAATCATGGACATACATCACAATATAATATTTCACTTTTCTAGAAATTTGGCAACTGACATTTCGAGAACTTACCCAGACCCATTTATTGTTGTCATTTAAACATCAATGTAATAGTATTGGAAACTCACAAATGGTCATAACAAACATTTGGAACATTGGAAACAAAGCATATCAAAATAGGAAATGCTCCTCAATAAGCAAAGTCACGCTTTTTTTTCCACCTAGAAAAAAATTATAATAATCACATTTTATTTTTAGATAGAAATTTATCATCTAGAAAATAGTTCCACTTGCCTAGTTTAATATTTTTGGTAAATTAGGCATGGTAGGCATTATTACTCCCATTTTACAAAAGGAGAAACTAAGGCACTGAAAGAGTAAGTGCCCAAGGTTATACAGAGAACATAAGATACCACCTTAGGACCAGAATGAGCATCTGACGCATCGTTTTCTTTTCACTATACCATGCAGTCTCCGCAAAACTGAAAATGAGACGAACAAGCATCTATGACTGTTTTGCCTATCCCCCTAGCAATCTGGGATGGAGCCAAACTTTAAATCCACTCTTGTTCAATTTATGGTTTTACTCAAACGAGTCTTGCCAGGAATGCTAGATAAGTGTTCTGTGGAAATAACTAATCAATAAAGCAATATGAATAATCAAGAGAATTGGCAGTTTGTCCAGTTCTCATTGCAGTAAGTGGGAAGTTGGAACAGACTCACTGCCTATGCCCAGGAATATAGGTGAAGTCCTGTGATACTAAACTGTAATGGGACAAGCTTTCTGAGAATGATGGCATGACTGGTAGTTTCTCAGGGGAGCATGTCCTGGGATATGAATGAAGGAAAGTTTCAAAGGCAGAGAACAGAATCAGGAGATGAAGGCGAATAACCTTAGCTTTTGTCTTTTGTATCTATAAACTGTGAAAATCTGGTCTTAACTCTGCGATTGTTGCCCCTCCTGCCAACAAAGATTGCACCATGCCCTTCAAAGTCTCCAAATATTTTGAGAAATCTATCACAGTTGGCTTTAACATTGCTTATATTGCTCAAATATCACAGAGGATCATATAAGAAAATTTGACAGACTTGTACCAGGAAACTAAAATTTTCATTCCCGAGATTAGGGAAGCTATCTTCTTTGTGATCTTATATTACTGTCTCCACTCAGTCCACCCGCCACCCACCCCCAAGGCCATCCCCCACCACTGCTAAGCAGGAGAAAAACCTAGAGGGAGCCAGTATTGGCATGATTATTTAGATACTTACCTTTTGAGTCTTGAAGTCAGTCAGAATTCCTACAGACTCCAAGGAAGAGAGTTGCATACAGGAAGTTTATTTGGAAGGAACCTAGGGAATGACAATAAAAGAAAGGAAGCAGAACAAGACATCAGATTTGTGATAAGTTTCAAGACGAACTACATGGAGCTTGGAACTAAAATATCACTTCAGATTTGTCCCAAATTGAGGCAAGGAGGCCAGGCTTTTGTCACTCCCCATCCCGTTGTTGGCTAAATTTTCCCCAAGAAGGGGTCATAACTCTGGGGAAGTATATAACATCTGGAAATAGGTTCCTCATGATGCAGTTGGTATTATTACCTGGGGAAACAGAGAAAGGAGAGGGGAACAGATGACAGCACTCACTTCTATAGTTACTCCTGAGGCTGCAACTAACATTCAGGATCTCTAAATCTCATTTTCAACATTGTTTCCTAGGAGGACTCCTTTCAGCTGTCCTAGTCTGGGTGCCCTTGGATCTAGGAACTAAGCCAGAGATTGGCATGTGAAAGTCTTATTGAGAAGTGCTCTTGTGTAAAACACCAAAAGAACCACGTGCAATTAACAGAAACACCTAATCCGGTATGGCAATCGAAAGAAAGAAAGATTCAGAAGAGGTGATACATGATCTGAATAGGAATTTCTTAGTGACAGTGAAAAACTGGGAGCAAGTAAGGCATCTTGAAAAGAGTGACCATCATACAAAAAAGCAAAAAACAAAAACAAAGCGTAGACATAAGTATGGGAATCTCAAGCATTGGATATTGCTGGAATGTAAAGTGTGAGGCAAAAAGTAGTAAAAGATGAGGTTGGATGGTGGTACAGGGGTCTGAATGATAAAAGTTTATGGGTAATGGGTCAGGGAGTGAAATGATAAAAATTGCATGTTGGATTGTTCTGGCCACCTTAGAATGAGATTTAAGAGGAACTATATCAGATGCAAGGAAACTAGTTAGGGGACATAAATTCATTCTCATCTCTGCACATGTAATCAATTTTATCACCTTTTAACTTCTGTGATTCTGTTCTATCCAGGTTTATTAGGAATTGTTATTTGCTTGTTTTCTGAAAACTTCTAAGACTCCTTCCTTGATCTGCTTTGTTTCATTTCAACTCAAAAGTCTACAAATAATTACTGATCATTTCTTTTATACCAGGTACTGTGCTAGGTGCTGGGGAATTGATGAATAAAAACTTCCTTTTGAGGGGCATTTTAACTCTGACCATACTTGGTTGAACTATCAACTCGAAAGTTACTAATGCCAAATCTAATAATCAAACTCTCTGAAGCATTTTATGCTTCGTGCTTTCTTTTTTAAGATAATTTTGTAGTTGATAAATTAGAGATGCCATTCTATTATTTCTAAGTTAACCATCAAAATAATAATAAAATAATAATAAATAATAATAAAATGTACAATGAAAAAGCTAATACAGGAGATAAATAAAGAAAAACACTTCATCAGTAAAAAAATGGCAGAAAAGGAAGAAAAATAACACAAAGAGAAAAATATAATATGGAGAGAAAAAGGCTAGGCACAAATAAAATATAGTGCATGACTCCATTTATATAGTGTTTACGAATAGGCAAAGCTAATCTATGATGCTAGAGGCCAGAATAATGATCACCCCAGGGATAGGGGTGTATTCCCTGAGATGGACCATGAGGTAATTTTGAGTGCTGTCTTTATCTCTCTGCTGGTTACATGGGTATATACATATGCAAGGTTCATATTTCTTAACCCCTAAAATGCGTTTGCTTTGCATAGATGAAACTCAAATTTAAAAACAACTTATGAGGTCCAGGAGCTGAGTGGAAAGAGGAGCGAGGATGCATGAGTCAAGGAGGAGTCTTTATCAACCTGAGTAACTGAAAGAGTGTGATGTGCGCAGCCCCACTACTCCCCTGATTTGGACAGGTGTAGATACATCTGACTGTTTCCTTGACTTGGTGATTCAAGCTGCAGTGGCTTCCTACTAGGGTCCTAAGGTGAAAGGGAGATGGATGTAGATGCACTTTGGAAGTGGTTGCTGTTCCCTTCTTCTAGCCTGCATCAGATGGAAGACTGTTGTTGGGAAATGGATACCAGGAGGAAGATGGCGGCGTAGGAGGACACTGGGCTCACCACGTCCTGCTGATCACTTAGATTCCACCTACA
The DNA here is from genome assembly GCF_014898765.1 of Herpailurus yagouaroundi. Classification (NCBI taxonomy): domain Eukaryota; kingdom Metazoa; phylum Chordata; class Mammalia; order Carnivora; family Felidae; genus Herpailurus; species Herpailurus yagouaroundi. The sequence continues at coordinate 82,396,714 of NW_024412400.1, forward strand.
CCTGCCTAAATAACCCAGAAAACCACCAGAAGACTAGCAGAACAGATTCTCTGGAGCCAAGTGCAGACAGGAGGCCCACGGAAGAGGGTAGGAAGGGCAGAGAGGCGGTGCGTGCTACATGGAATGGTGGGAGGGAGCCGGGACAGAGGGGCAGCCGGCCTGCCAAGCAGAGGCCCCGAGTCTGGCTTGCAAAAGTGGAGAGGCTGGACAGAGTGTGTTCCGACAGCAAGCAGGACTTAACATCTGGAAGGTTATAAGTTAACAGCTCTGTTCGGAGAGCAGGAAGGCTGGAGGACAACAGGAGGGAGAGCTGTTAAGCCCTGGACAATAGAGCGCAGCTTGGCGGGGAACAAAGGCGCTTGCCAGTGCCATCTCCCCCAGCCAAAATCCCAAAGGGAACCAGTTCCTGTCAGGGAATTTGCTTGCACCGCACAAACACCCAACGCTGTGCTTCTGCGGATCCATCCCTCCAGCGGGTCTGACTCCCTCCCGGTGCTGCAGGGCCCCTCTTGAAGTGGACCTCCGAGGGAAAAGCGAGCTAAACCTGCCCGTCCCACCCCTGTACACCTTGCCCATCCACCCCAGCTAATACGCCAGATCCCCAGCACCACAAGCCTGGCAGTGTGCAAGTAGCCTAGACGGGCCATACCACCCCACCGTGAATCCGGCCCCTAGGAGAGGGAAAGAGAAGGCACACACCAGTCTGACTGTGGCCCAGCGGTGAGCTGGGGGCAGACATCAGGTCTGACTGCAGCCCTGCCCACCAACACAAGTTATTCAATACAGCACAGGGGAAGTGCCCTGCAGTTCCGCACCACTCCAGGGACTATACAAAATGATGAAACTGAAGAATTCCCCTCAAAAAAACATCCAGGAAATAACGGCAGTTAATGAACTGATCAAAAATGATTTAAACAATATAACAGAAAGTGAATTTAGAATAATAGTCAAAAATTAATCACTGGGCTTGAAAACAGTATAAAGGACAGCAGAGAATCGATTTCTACAGAGATGAAGGGACTAAGGAACAGTCAGGAGGAGCTAAAAAATGCTATTAATGAGCTGCAAAATAAAATGGAGACAACTACAGCTCGGATTGAAGAGGCAGAGGAGAGAATAGGTGAACTGGAAGATAAAATTATGGAAAAAGAGGAAGCTGAGAAAAAGAGAGATAAAAAAATCCAGGAGTATGAGGGGAAAATTAGAGAACTAAGTGATGCACTAAAGAGAAATAATCTACGCATAATTGGTATTCCAGAAGAGGAAGAGAGAGGGAAAGGTGCTGAAGGGGTACTTGAAGAAATAATAGCTGAGAACTTCCCTGATCTGGGGAAAGAAAAAGGCATTGAAATCCAAGAGGCACAGAGAACTCCCTTCAGACGTAACTTGAATCGATCTTCTGCATGACATATCATAGTGAAACTGGCAAAATACAAGGATAAAGAGAAAATTCTGAAAGCAGCTAGGGATAAACGTGCTCTAACATATAAAGGGAGACCTATAAGACTCGTGACTGATCTCTCTACTGAAACTTGGCAGGCCAGAAAGGAATGGCAGTATATCTTCAATGTGATGAACAGGAAAATATGCAGCCGAGAATCCTTTATCCAGCAAGTCTGTCATTTAGAATAGAAGGAGAGATAAAGGTCTTTCCAAACAAACAAAAACTGAAGGAATTCATCACCACTAAACCAGCCCTACAAGAGATCCTAAGGGGGATCCTGTGAGACAAAGTACCAGAGACATCGCTACAAGCATGAAACCTATGGACATCACAATGACTCTAAACCCATATCTTTCTATAATAACACTGAATGTAAATGGACTAAATGCGCCAAGCAAAAGACATAGGGTATCAGAATGGATAAAAAAAACCAAGACCTATCTATTTGCTGTCTACAAGAGCCTAATTTTAGACCTGAGGACACCTTCAGATTGAGAGTGGGGGCATGGAGAACTATTTATCATGCCACTGGAAGTCAAAAGAAAGCTGGAGTAACCATACCTATATCAGACAAACTAGACTTTAAATTAAAGGCTGTAACAAGAGATGAAGAAGGGAATTATATAATAATCACAGGGTCTATCCATCAGGAAGAGCTAACAATTATAAATGTCTATGTGCCAAATACAGGGGCCCCCAAATATATAAAACAACTACTAAGATAAGCAACCTTATTGATAAGAATGTGGTAATTGCAGGAGACTTTAACACCCCACTTATAGAAATGGATAGATCATCTAGACACATGGTCAATAAAGAAACAAGGGCCCTGAATGAGACATTGGATCAGATGGACTTGACAGATATATTTAGAACTCTGCATCCCAAAGCAACAGAATATACTTTCTTCTTGAGTGCACTTGGAACATTCTCCAAGATAGATCACATACTGGGTCACAAAACAGTCCATCATAAGTATACAAGAAATGAAATCATACCATGCATACTTTCAGACCACAATGCTGTGAAGCTTGAAATCAACCACAGGAAAAAGTCTGGAAAACCTCCAAAAGCATGGAGGTTAAAGAACACCCTACTCAAGAATGAGTGGGTCAACCAGGCAATTAGAGAAGAAATTAAAAAATATATGGAAACAAACGAAAATGAAAATACAACAATCCAAACGCTTTGGGATGCAGCGAAGGCAGTCCTGAGAGGAAAATACATTGCAATCCAGGTCTATCTCAAGAAACAAGAGAAATCCCAAATACAAAATCTAACAGCACACCTAAAGGAAATAGACGTAGAACAGCAAAGACAGCCTAAACCCAGCAGAAGAAGAGAAATAATAAAGATCAGAGCAGAAATAAACAGTATAGAATCTAAAAAAGCTGTAGAGTAGATCAATGAAACCAAGAGTTGGTTTTTTGAAAAAATAAACAAATTTATAACCCTCTAGCCAGGCTTCTCAAAAAGAAAAGGGAGATGACCCAAATAGATAAAATCATGAATGAAATGGATTTATTACAACCAATCCCTCAGAGATACAAGCAATTATCAGGGAATACTATGAAAAATTATATGCCAACTAACTGGACAACCTGGAAGAAATGGACAAATTCCTAAACACCCACACGCTTCCAAAACTCATCAGGAGGAAATAGAAAGCTTCCCAGATGGCTTCCCAGGGGAGTCGTACCAGACATTTAAAGCAGATATAATACCTATCCTTCTCAAGCTATTACAAAAAATAGAAAGGGAAGGAAAACTTCCAGACTCATTCTATGAAACCAGTATTACTTTGATTCCTAAACCAGACAAAGACCCAGTAAAAAAAGAGAACTACAGGCCAATATCCCTGATAAATATGGATGCAAAAATTCTCAATAAGATACTAGCAAATCGAATTAACAGCATATAAAAAGAATTATTCACCATGATCAAGTGGGATTCATTCCTTGGATGCAGGGCTGGTTCAACTTTTGGAAATCAATCAACGTGATACATCACATTAATAAAAGAAAAGAAAACCATATGATCCTGTCAATCGATGCAGAAAAGGCATTTGACAAAATTCAGCAACATTTATTAATAAAAACCCTCAAGAAAGTCAGGATAGAAGGAACATATTTAAAGATCATAAAAGCCATTTATGAAAAGCCCACAGCTAACATCATCATCAATGGGGAAAAACTGAGAGCTTTTTCCCTGAGATCAGGAACACAACAGGGATGTCCACTCTCACCGCTGTTGTTTAACATAGGGTTGGAAGTTCTAGCATCAGCAATCAGACAACAAAAGGAAATCACAGGCATCAAAATTGGCAAAGATGAAGTTAAGTTTTCACTTTTGGCAGATGACATGATATTTTACATGGAAAATCTGGTAGACTCCACCAAAAGTCTGCTAGAACTGATACATGAATTTTGCAAAGTGGCAGGATACAAAATCAATGTACAGAAATCAGTTGCATTCTTATACACTAATAATGAAGCAACAGAAGGACAAATAAAGAAACTGATCCCATTCACAATTGCACAAATAAGCATAAAATACCTAGGTATAAATCTAACCAAAGATGTAAAAGATCTGTATGCTGAAAGCTATAGAAAGCTTATGAAGGAAATTGAAGAAGATGTAAAGAAATGGAAAAACATTCCGTGCTCATGGATTGGAAGAATAAATATTGTCAAAATGTCAATACTACCCAAATCTATCTACACATTCAATGCAGTCCCAATCAAAATTGCACCAGCATTCTTCTCGAAACTAGAACAAGCAATCCTAAAATTCATATGGAACCACAAAAGGCCCTGAATAGCCAAAGAAATTTTGAATAAGAAGACCAAAGCAAGAGGTATCACAATCCTAGACTTTAGCCTCTACTACAAAGCTGTAATCATCAAGACAGCATGGTATTGGCACAAAAACAGACACATAGACCAATGGAGTAGAATAGAAACCCCAGAACTAGACCCACAAACGTATGGCCAACTAATCTTTGACAAAGCAGGAAAGAACATCCAATGGAAAAAAGACAGTCTCTTTAACAAATGGTGCTGGGAGAACTGGACAGCAACATGCAGAAGGTTGAAACTAGAACACTTTCTCACACCATTCACAAAAATAAACTCAAAATGGATCAAGGACCTGAATGTGAGACAGGAAACCATCAAAACCCTAGAGGAGAAAGCAGGAAAAGACCTCTCTGACCTCAGCCGTAGCAATTTCTTACTTGACACATCCCCAAGGGCAAGGGAATTAAAAGCAAAAATGAACTACTGGGACCTTATGAAGATAAAAAGCTTCTGCACAGCAAAGGAAACAACCAACAAAACTAAAAGGCAACCAACGGAATGGGAAAAGATATTTGCAAATGACATATCGGACAAAGGGCTAGTATCCAAAACCTATAAAGAGCTCACCAAACTCCACACCCGAAAAACAAATAACCCAGTGAAGAAATGGGCAGAAAACATGAATAGACACTTCTCTACAGAAGACATCCAGATGGCCAACAGGCACATGAAAAGATGCTCAACATCACTCCTCATGTTTCTCCTACCTCTACTTTCATGGCACCTTAAAATGAATCATATGGATGGATGGATGTTTCAAGTACATATTTTATCCAACATTTTAGTAGTTTTAGTCAGGAAGGTTATTCCAGAAATCTAGAATCACTGTCTGATAAAAAATGTAAGTGTCTCTCTTTCTAGCATGTATTTGCCCTCTATGCTGTAGACCTATTGTCTGTAGAATCAAATCACCTCTGTGGGAGGTGTGTCACTTGTTGGTCTTGATCACTGGACGCAGTCTCGTTATTCTGCAGATGCCACCAGCCATTTTCCAGCTCCTCACCCTTCCATCATTCCAATTACCCCAAATCCAGGACCAGATAAAATATATTTAATTTGATCTGTTGAAAAAGACAGAGGCAGAGAGAGAGAGGAGGGAGGGAGACAGACAGAAGAAAGGAGAAAATGAGAGAGATGGGAGTAGAGGGAGGACATGAATTAGCTGATAAGTGACTATTTTTCTAATGATGTTTTTCTATTTTTCCCTTGCATTTTTAAATAAATTTCTTATTATATTTAACATGGGTTTGTGCATAAATGCAAGTTTTTGCTTACTCAAATTTTATTCAAATTTTGACAGATTTTAGCTCTTTTAATCAACCCATTAATAGTTTTTTTTTCCCAGAACTCTTCATAATTTTTAATAGCGGCACTATATTTTGCCATTTACTAAACACCTGTCATTTATTTATACTCTGACTTTCTTTAATTGGAAGTCATATTTGTAATTCATTTTTAAAAAATAAGTGTTACATGTGCTAAATTCTGTGGAAGTTTAAAAATTTTTTATTAATAATGAAATCAGATGCTGTTTTACCCTGTTAGCTCAAACTTCACTAGTAGATTCTAATTGACATTGGTTAATAGCTAAACCAACAGGAGTGATCAAAGATTGGAATGTAAAAGGTACTTCACCTAAAAATCTAGAGGTTGTTTGGACTTTTGACAGTCCAATAGTAAATGACCAAGTATGGTTGAGGGTTCACCAAGAAACCCAAAAGAGTTGTGCCTAAGAGAAATATTTAAAATATTGGGCTGATGTGGCCAGCTATTAAAAATCTAGGCAGGCGTGCCTGGGTGGCTCAGTCAGTTAAGTATCAGCTCAGGTCATGATCTCGCAGCTTGTGAGTTCAAGCCCCGTGTCAGGCTCTGGGCTGACAGCTCAGAGCCTGGAGCCTTCTTTGGATTCTGTGTCTCCCTATCTCTCTGACCATTTCCCACTCACCCTCTGTCTGTTTCTCTAAAAAAATAAATTTTAAAAAGTTGAAAAAATTTAATAAAAAAAAATCAAGGCAGAAGATAATCCAAAGGAAAGCCAGTTTTCCAGTAAATGAAACCAGTGAAGTATCATTTGGGAATTGGCCTCCGGCTGACATCAATACTGGAGACAGAATAGTTGTTCCTGCCTGGGAACTTCCTTTGCTGAGGAAAGCAGCTCTCAAACAAATGAGATCCGTTGGACACATTGCCAGTACCATCAGGGCCAACACATGCCACTACTAGGGCCAAAAAAGTTGGTCTTTTAATACTCTTCTGCCCTGAAGGGAACATAGTAATTTTCTTCTAGGAAATGCGATAGGGTTGAAAGAATACAAAGTGAGCAATATTTCAAAGGACTTTTAATTATAATTATACTCTTAGACCCAGTGGATGTTTTGCCCTCACAAAATTCACTGGCTTCAAAATGACGCTATATGAAGTTTATTTTGCTTCATGATAATCCTGTGATACAGAATTAATTGTTTAATGTCTATATGAGGAAACAGTGGGCCATGACTTACCTAAAAAATAAGACCAAGAAATGACAGAACCAGGGTATGAACCAGTTTTTCTAAATCAATTTCCAGTGGTTTATGTGATATAAAGAAGAAAAAAGAAATTGTGAAAATATATCATTAGCTACATGATCTAAGGAAAGTTACTGCACATATCTGGATATGAAAGAAAAGGAGATAGAGGGGAAGAGAGAAAGAGAGAGAAAGAGAGAAAATGAAAAAAGAAGAGGGAAGGAAGGGAAAGGAAGAGACGGAAGAGGAGGAGAGGGGAGGAGGGGAAAGGGAAGAGAAGAGAAGGGAGGGGAGATAAAGGAACATTGGAAAATATGCATCCTAATTTCCTAGCTAACATCTTGAAAGGTAGTATGGAAAAAACAATTTAAGAATGTGGTCTCTAGAGCATGACTTAGTAGAATTTACATATCAAACTGCACAACATTGGTCAATTTATTCATCTCCCTGTGAATCAATTTCACACGTGAAAATGGGGACATAAGTTACAAAGGTTAAATGAGTTCATTGCATAAAATAAAAGAGCACCTGGCACATTCCTGTACTTTATTATTATTATTATCATTATTATTATTATTATTCTTGATGAAACTGATAATTTTGTAATATACCCATAAAAAGAATGCAACTCTTATTATTTATGCATATAGCAAAAATAATGGCCTATTGAAATGTTATATTGAACTCCCTTCAGATTACAGCATAGCTTACATAATGTGTCCAAAGGAGTATAAGGCAATATTCTCATTTGAAAGAATGAACTGAATGAGAGCAAGTGAAGCTATTTGTCAATTGTCTGTCATAGGATAAGGGTAAATCATCAAGTTTCTCCATAGTCTGAATAGAATAGCCTATGAGTGTATTCAGTTCTATTTGATCTGATTTTGTGCTCACAGAGCAAAATTCCAGTTATTGATCCTATCCCACATCCTGATTGAAAATGAGAAGGTAACTTCTGGGGTAATAGATGAGAGTTTTTCCAGGTACTAGACTAGTTTTGTTTTTCGTTTTTTTCTTCTTCTTATGGCTTGAACAGACATTTCTCCAATGGCCAATAAGCACATAAAAAGATACTCAACATCATTAATCATTAGGGAAATGCAAATCAAAACCGCAATGAGATACCACTTCATACCCATTAGGATGGCTAATATAAAAACAAACAGACAAAATCAAAGAATAAGTGTTGACGAGAATGTCGAGAAATTGGAACCCTCAGACATTGCTGGTGAGAATGTAAATATATACAACCTCTGTGGAAAACAGTATGGTAGTTCCTCAGAAAATGAAACATAGTATTTCCCTATCACCCAGCAAATTTACTTCTGAGTGTGTACTCAAAATAATTGAAAACACAGATTCCACAGATGCTGACCAATGAGTCATTGTAGTGTTACTCACAATAGCTAAAACATGGAAGCCACCCAAGTAGATAAACAAAATGTGGCATATACATGCAGTGGAATATTATTCAGCCTTGAAAAGGAAGGAAATTCTGATACATGCTACAATAGGGATAAACCTTGAAGACATGATACTAAGTGAAATAACCAGTCATAAAAAGACAAATACTATCTGACTCCACTCATGTGAAGTACCTAGAATAGTCAAACTCATACCGGCAGAAAGTAGATGGTGGTTGTCAGGAGCTGAGGGAAAGAGGGAATGGGGAGTTAATGTTTAATGGGATAGAGTTTCAGGTAGGGAAGATGAAAAAACTCTGGAGGGGGTTGGTAGTGGTGGTTGCACAACAATGTGAATGTACTTAATGCCATAGAACCATATACTTTAATTTTTTTTTTAAGTTTATTTTTGAGAGAGAGAGACAGAGCGTGTATGGGGGAGGGGCAGAGAGAGAGAGGGAGACACAGAATCCGAAGCAGGTTCCAGGCTCTGAGCTGTCAGCACAGAGCCCAACGTGGGGCTCGAACTCACAGACCGCAAGATCATGACCTGAGCCGAAGCCGGACACTCAACTGATGGAGCCACCCAGGCTAGAACCATATACTAGAACCATACACTTTAAATGGTTAATGTGTTATATATGTTTTATGACAATTAATAATAGTAAAAAGTTTTAAAAGTCAGGATCAGAGCGCCAAGGACAATTCACATGGCCTGACTCTCCCACCAAAATAATAAAAAGCAGAGAACTAGGTTAATAGTGGTTGAGTTGTGCACTGATGAGATTAAAAAAAGAAGAAAAGAAAAGGGAAAGGAAAAAGAAAAAGAAACAAAGAACTACTAACTTAACCAGAAATCTGTGTCTCTTGGTATATTCCTCTTGCCCCTTGTCTCTTGGCAACATTTCTATTGTACTTTATATCCAACAAGGGCTCAGAATGCACTAGTGATTCAAAAAAAGTTTAAGAAACATTTCTGTGTACCTGGGTGTGTTCTTTGTGATGTAAAATAACTAAAATCAACTGTCTGTAATATGATGATCCTTCCAGAGGGAATATTATTGTCCTGTACATGGTAGAGTTAACTTGAATAGTTAATTAACCTTTCCTGCTGCCTGCTTTCTCTTGAAATGGTAGATTCTTCAAAAAGCATGTGAAAATCTGCTATTCTGAGAGTTAACATCACATTTGACACATGAGGTTAAATTAAAATTTATTCTAGATCAGTTGCCATTAGTACCTTTATAATGGAAGTTCCTAAGAAAAATCAGATGAAATTTAGAATTGAGTTTGTGGCCACGGCCCTGAGTCATAGAATCTAATAAGACAAAAACATTCTGATATTTACACTTAGGATCTAAATCTGACACAATGTCACATTTAGTATATAAATCTAAATAGCAATATTTCTGACAAAAAAATACATATATATGCATGAATACACAGAGAAAAATGACACATGACACATAGCTGACTCATTCATTATATGATGATCTTTTTTATCTTCGGTGTCAAGAAACAACAAATTTTCGGGGCGCCTGGGTGGCTCAGTTGGTTAAGCGTCCGACTTCAGCTCAGGTCATGATCTCGCGGTCCGTGAGTTCGAGCCCCGCGTCAGGCTCTGTGCTGACTGCTCAGAGCCTGGAGCCTGTTTTGGATTCTGTGTCTCCCTCTCTCTCTGACCCTCCCCCATTCATGCTCTGTCTCTCTCTGTCTCAAAAATAAATAAACGTTAAAAAAATTTTTAAAAAAAACAACAAATTTTCATAGGAAAAGGAAAAAAAAACCTACCTAGTATACCACAAAAAGTTCCTGAAAAGGTTTTTCTCATTTGTGTCTAGCCAACTCATCAAGCATATACTTCCTGATTATTCTTTCTAAAGCATAGCTTTGATCATGTCACTGACCTGCACAGAAGCCATCAAGAGTTCCCTGTTGCCTACCAAGCAAAGGCCAAAACTTGACTCAAATAGTACAGCACTTACATCAGTCTGCATATTCCTTTTCAAACTGTCCTGTACTATTATTCCTTGTTCATCTTCCCTGCTAAATAAAACTACCAACCTTCCATTCCTGACTAAACCCTAAAATTTCTAATTCCCTAGACCTATTCATTCTGCCTGACTGTAATATAAGGTATCTAAATTCCACTCTTCTACATCTAATACATTATAATCATCTTGCTTTGTATCATACTCCAGGATAGGAAGAGGATTTATACCTTCTGGTTGTCTTTCTACCATTTGTTTACAAATTAACATTACATAGCCTATGGGATTTATTAAAGCAAATAGAGAGTAAGACAGACATTTCAGCTTCCTAGGAATCTGGAAATCTATGCTCTACAGGATTCCACATAAGTATGTCTTTCTGGAAGTAAAAAGAAAGCTTAATGAAAAAAAATTATCACAGTTTGTTCCTCTAGAAATTTCGATCCTGAAAGAGTAAAAAGAAACTGTATATACAAATGTTGTTGTTTCTATATTCCACAAATATTTATTGAATATCATCCATGCACCTAAAATTATAAAAGCAGTGGAAGTGATGAAAAAATATAGAGGTTAGTGAAGAATTCCATTCTTTAGGAGTAAAGAGGTGTAACTATAATACAAGGTAGAAAGTGGTACATTGTAAAAGAGAAAGAGATGTCTATAGAGTTTAAAAGAAGAAGAGAGGTTGTGCAGCCTGGGAGGATCCCAGAAAGTTTCACGTTACAACAAGATGTTTCCATTTGTCCTCAGCAAATGTCAACCACAATGGAAACACATTAAGACAGCTAAGTATAAAACCCTTCAAGCAAGAATGTTTCCATGGTATCAATTCTATATGTTTATATAGATTTTTTTCTTGGTCTCATGAAAAATAGTTTCACAAATCTATGTAAACAAAGGCATTGAAAGCCACATTTGCCACAAAACACTGATGTTCTTAAATATTAATGATTTGGAAGATCACTGTGTATATCCCCTCCCTGAACTGGCTCTCTTTTAGAAATGTGGGGAATTATTTCGTACTATTCTTCCTTAGAAATTACTGATGCCGTATGATTGCATCAGCACAAAATCGCTTAATGAGTAGGAAGGTGCTTATTTCAGGAGCTAAGTTTGGTCTTTCACAAATTTGAAGACTGGAAGTGACTTTATGAATCAATTACAGTTTACCTCAGGACGTTTCTTGCCTTTAGAGGATCTCTGCCAAGGCATACTCCAGAAGGTGTGCTTTCCTTTTTGAAATGACTATATGGAGGGGCGCCTGGGTGGCGCAGTCGGTTAAGCGTCCGACTTCAGCCAGGTCACGATCTCGTGGTCTGTGAGTTCAAGCCCCGCGTCAGGCTCTGGGCTGATGGCTCAGAGCCTGGAGCCTGTTTCCGATTCTGTGTCTCCCTCTCTCTCTGCCCCTCCCCTGTTCATGCTCTGTCTCTCTCTGTCCCAAAAATAAATAAACGTTGAAAAAAAAATTTTTTTTAATAAAAAAAATAAAAAAAAAGAAATGACTATATGGAGTCTTGTGATAAAGAGAGAAGCAACAAAGAAATGCTGTTAAATTAATAAACTCTTGAATGGTACTATTAATAAAAGATAAATAGACCGATATAGTAATTTGAAAAGTGAAGTAAAGGAGTGGATTAAAAAAATAAATAAATAAACATGTTTATTTAGTTTCGATAAGGTTCCACAGTTTTAGGCATGGTGAATACATCATTCAATATGGCAAACAAGGTCCATGTTCTCCATGCATCTCATGTTCTAGATGTGTGAGATATGGGTTATGGGGAGAAGGAATACAATAGGTAGCAGAAGAGATAAAATACATGTGATTAATAAATTTTAATAGTGGTAGGTGCTATAAAGACAGTAATGTAGGGTGACTTGATAAAGAGAGAATTGGAAGGGACTTTAGGTTAGGTGGGCAAGGAAGGGAGGCATATATACAAAAAAGTGATATTTGACCTGATACCTGGGTTTTCGATTTACAAAACAACCAGCCATGTAAAAATCTAAGCAGAAAAGCAACAAGGGCAAAGACCCTAAGGTGGAAAACAGCTTGGAAGATTCTAGAAAAAAAACAAGAAGACTAGAATAACATAATGGCAACTGAGGCAGAGGATGCTACAAAGTGAACTTGTGGGGTTAAGGAAGGTCATTTATGTTTGTGGAATGTATACAAGCAGTTTCGATTTCAATTTTTTTTTTAATTTTTTTTTCAACGTTTATTTATTTTTGGGACAGAGAGAGACAGAGCATGAATGGGGGAGGGGCAGAGAGAGGGAGACACAGAATCGGAAACAGGCTCCAGGCTCCGAGCCATCAGCCCAGACCCCGACGCGGGGCTCGAACTCACAGACCTGGAGATCGTGACCTGGCTGAAGTTGGACGCTTAACCGACTGCGCCACCCAGGCGCCCATGGATTTCAATTTTTAAAGACCTGATTTGAAACCATAGTAAGGACTTCTGTATATGTCTGTATACATTAGTGAAATGAAACTTTTATTTTTGTATTTATTTTAAAAGCCATTCACTATTGGGGCGCCTGGGTGGCGCAGTCGGTTAAGCGTCCGGCTTCAGCCAGGTCACGATCTCGCGGTCCGTGAGTTTGAGCCCCGCGTCAGGCTCTGGGCTGATGGCTCAGAGCCTGGAGCCTGTTTTGGATTCTGTGTCTCCCTCTCTCTCTGCCCCTCCCCCGTTCATGCTCTGTCTCTCTCTGTCCCCAAAATAAATAAACGTTGAAAAAAAAAAATTAAAAAAAAAAAAAGCCATTCATTATTGAGGACCTCCACATGTTAGAGTCTGTTAGAGTCTGGAGCTGGGGGAGAAGACAGACAAGAGGACAGACTTGCTGTGTAAGAATTTATACAGTGATAGAAGAGAAAGTGCTAAAATCCCTGGGTATTGGGGCACCTGGGTGGCTCAGTCAGTTAAGTGTCCGACTTCACCTCAGGACATGATCTCATGGTTCGTGGGTTGGAGCCCTGCGTTGGGCTCTGTGCTGACAGCTCAGAGCCTGGAGCCTGCTTCAGATTCTGTGTCTCCCTCTCTCTCTGCCCCTCCCCTGATGGCACTCTGTCTCTTTCTCTCTCTCAAAAACAAATAAAAGCATTTAAAACATTTTTTTTAAATCCCTGGGTATGTTTATAATGCATTATGGATATTCTAAGGACTGATCTATCTTCCAGTTGGTAAGATCTTTGCATATTTAAACTGATATTTGCATATTTAAAATGATATTTGCTCATGTAAATTGAAATATAAGTATAAACTGAGTGTGTGGAATTAGAAAGTGGATGCTGCTTAAAAAATGGGATTAAGACAGAAAGAAAAATACAAGGCCATTTATGGAATGCAGTGAACAACATTTACAGTCCACATATGTGTTGTTGATACAGCCCACATATGTGAGGCGGTGAAGGGAAATTCATTCATTTATTCAGAGAATATTTATTAAGCAAATACTACATGGGAGGTACCAAACTAGCTACTGGAGAACAGTAGTGAATGAATAATAAAGTCCTCATTTTTATGGAGCAGTCCAGTAGGGGGAGACAGACAATAAACAAGTAAGTAAAGACTACAAGGTTGTGGTGAGTGCTTTGGAGGAATATAAAACAGAGACAAAAGGAAAGGCAGTTCAATAAGTGGTTAAACTTGTACAAAGAGTGATCAAGAGAAACATCTCTAAAAAGTGACAGTATAGCAGAGAACTGAAGGACATGAGATAGTAACTTATGCAAACATCTCGGGAAGAGTCAGTCATCAAAGCAGAGGAAGTGGTAGGTGGAAATGCCCAGGAGTGGGAGCATGCTTGGAATGTTCAAGAAAAAGTATAGAGAGTGGGATAACAGAAATACTGGAGGATAAGCTGGAAAGCGATAGGAGATGAGGTCAGAGAGGTGAGGTGGGAGGGATAGGATGTAGATACTTAGCACCTCAAAGGTGATAGCCAGCTAGGAAGCCACTGGAAGATAATGAATGAAATGGTAGAATGATGTGACTTCATTATCAAGAGACACTGTGACTACTGTGTTGAGAAGAGCCAAAAAGAATAGAACAGAAGCAGTTAGAGCAAATAGGCTATTGCATTATCGAGAAGAGCAATGCTGGCCTGGAGGAAGTGATGAGAAGGATCAAATTCTGAAAATACTTTCAACTGATAGGATTTGATAATGGATCAAATACTGGATCAAAGAGAAGTCAGACTGATACCAATTTTCTTTTAGCCCAAGCATCTGAAAGAATGGGGTTGAAGACTCCAGGAAGAACAAGTATTTGTTAGGCTGTCTAGATGCCATTTGTAGACATAGTAAGTTTGAGATGCCTATTTGTAACTAAGCAAAAAAAAAAAAAAAAAAAAAAAAAATTGTATATGCAGCTGAATCTATGGGGCTAGACTTCAGGGGAAATGGACTAGATATAAAAATTTGAGAGTCATCGGGATTTACATGATATTTAATGCCTTGTTACTGGAGTAAAGTAAACATGCGGTAAGCCTACACAGAGAAAAGAAGAAGGTCAAGGATTGAGCCCTGAAGTAGTACAAAATTTAGAGTCCAGGGAGAGGAGGAAGAACCAGCCAAGGAGAAGGGTGCTAATGAGGAAGAACATAATAGAGTCAAAGGAATTAATGCCCCAGTAACTAAATGAGGCAAAGAAAGAGTAATCAGCTGTGACAAATACTTTCAAGTAATTTGAGAACTGCAAAGTGTCCATTGGATTTAGCAATAGGGAAGCAATTAGTAAGCTTGACAAGAGCAGTTTGAGTGGACTGGTAATAATTAAAACCTCACCAAAGTAGGATCAGGAGAGAAGAGATGGAAAAGAATTAGTGAAGGTTAAATCCTCTGAGAAGTTTTGTTGTAAAAGGTGGCAAAGAAATGGGATAGTAACTGAAGGAGGAGATAGGGCCAAGAAAAGGTTTACTTGAGATGGGAGATAATTTGGTCTAGTTCTGTGCTGCTGGCCATAGTCCAGTGGAGAAGGAGAAATTGATGAGACAGGGCAGGAATGGAAAACTGCAGAAGTGATATATTTGAGTGCTCAAGAGAGTTAGTATCTAGTGTCCCAATGGTTTATCCATATTAGTAGGAGGGAAAGCAAAGTATATTGCTACTAATTTTTATAGAGGAATAGATGTGGTGTAGTAGAAGCTTGTAGAAAGTCTTTTCTAATTGCTTTTTTTCTTCTCAGTGAAATAGAAAGCAATTTCATCAGCTGAAAGTATGGCTGGAAAGGAGGTGGCTATAGAGGTTAAAGGAGAGAGAAGATTTGAAAGAATCCTCTAAAGGAGTAGGAGAGAAGAAAATTTCCTAAATGAATTGTGGGTCAGGAGAAAATGTCTATTTGAGATTAGCAGGTATGTGTTTAAAAGCGATATCATTACATAAAGTACGCGTTTTTCTCCAGTATGATTGCAGGGTCAGTGTATGAGGAGCGCTTAATTTAATCAAATTTAATTTTGAAGATTAGTATGATGTGAGGGGCAGTATTATGCATGAACAGATTCTAAGCAAGGTAAAGATTTGCAGGGGCGGGGTGGGGGGGAGGTGGGTAGAAGTACAGTGAAAAGATGATAGGATCCAAAAAGTATAGTTCCTAGCGTGCTGTCAGAGGCTGAATACAAGGAAGACTTAAATCTAGAGCTTGTGGGTATAAAGATGTTGTCATTGTTGGTATTTGATAAAGTCTAATTATTTCCCTCAAAGTGGGTGAGTAGTCAAAGCAGAATGGAAAACAAGACCATTTGGTGAGGAGGTAAAAAAAATTAGGGTAAAATGATTAATTGCCCACATAAGAAGTAAGGACCACAGGCTCAATCTTAGAGTATGTGAAATGCTCTGAAATTTTTAAGAAGGAAAGTGGCATAATCAGTGCTTTGAAACCGGTCATCAGAAAGGAACTTGCAAAGTGAATGAAAGTAGGTGGCGATTGAAGGCAGGAGAAAAAAAAATTAGCAGTCTGCTGGTATAATTCAGAGCAAAAACCAAAACCAAAAATGAAACAAAAGAAGCAAAAACTTAGAAGTTGAGTTGTGCTCTATTCTCAATGTAAAGAAATATATGAACTGGATTCATTGTCCCAAGAATTTGGCAACTGGTAGACAGCCATATAAATAAACAAATCTGACCACCTGTAATAAATGCGATACCAGAGGTATGCACAAACCAGAGAAGGATTAAGTAAGTCTGATGATTCAGCTATGCACAAAGATTAGGAACAAAGGAAAACTTTAAAGATGTAAACTATTAGCTGAAAGATGAGTGGTAAATTTCCAGGTAGGCAGCATAGAACTGGATGCGCTAAGTAGAAAGTAGAGTGAGCTTAAAGTCTGAAAGTGTACAGGACATGATGTGTGGGGTATGAAATACTGTTTTGGATTAACTTGAGCATGGATGCTAGAAGGGACAGGGTAGGAAATAAGGCTACACTTAGAAGTTAAAGCCAGTTATAAGTACGTTGAGTGCTAAACTAAGGGACTTGGACTTTTTTCCTGTATATAATGAGAATTCACTGAAAGTTTTATGTGTGTATTTGGAAAGGTTTTGTGTATGTATACAGCATATGCATATATGTCTGTTTAAGAGAGTGCATGATGTTTCTTTTTGTGAATAAGCCAGCACTTATTTGGTCACATTTTGATCTCCCACGAAATGAATGACAACATAGAGGGGGATTGTGGATACAATATTGGCCCATTAAAGAGAGTAAAACTAGTTTTTGTTTTTAGCAGTCCAATTAGAAACATTGGTCTCATCAGTGTTTCTAATGGGTAGCATGGAACATCACTGCCTGTTCTGGTTAGCATAATTTATTTTATGTTCAGTTCTTACTGAATTTATTTCATTTGCATTCAGAGGAATAAACCAAAACTTTAAAACAAAGCCAGAAAGCTTTCCCTCTGTTTATACGCTTATGTAATTTTTGTGACAAAATGTTGTGACAAACCCATGGCTTGCAGTGGGAGCATGAGGTTTACGTGGTTTCATCTCAAACTGGAAGCAGATGTGAGGACTGGTGAGGTGACCAAATGCTGTGTTACAAAACCAAAACAAAACCACTGTTCAGTGTCTTCGCCTCTGCAGAGCACCAAAATGATGTGTTTCAAGGATCAACAAAGGTCTGAATGAAAGTTTTCTTCGTTGGGAATTAGGATTTAAGCCAAGACCTGCAAAGAATTAAATCGTCAAGGGATTTGAGTGAAGCATCTGCACTGTAGATTTCAGAGGAAACTGGTAACTGTTGATCAAACACACACAGCCTGATGACTAGCCACAGTGAGCTTTCTTCACCTTCTACAAATGCCATACTCAGATGCGTTTTAATATTCTGCTGCTTTTGTAATCCCTGCAAGACCATTTCCTCTTTTGCCAATTCAGTTTCATTTCTGCCTATCACTAATGAGCCAGCTCATGTTCATTTATGAAATCACATTTGCCAGGAATACCTCACTCTTTCTTTACAGATTATCCAGCGATCATCTAACCCCTTACTTTATAAATATGGAAACTATGTCTCAGAAAGTTGTGATTATATAAAGAGTTGGTTGTCATACCATTTACTAGAGGTTTCTAATTCCTCTAAATTCCTATAGTTTTAATTATAGCACAAATAACATTTATCATAACTAGAGAAAGACACCTACCAGTTCATGAACATTCAGTTTGTAAACAACATAATCCCATATTGAACCTTTGGAAAGCTACCTATTAAAAATGCTAGCATGTGAGAAATGGTCCCTGGATGCCACAGTCTGTTCTGTATATTGCTGCTTTCCTCATAGATCCAGAAATATGGGAGGGAACAGCATTACTTTCAATGTCTTTAAATGGCTCCAATACCTGAAACTAGCACTTTAATTTGGTAGGTTCTTTATTATAGCACCATACATTATTTTTATTCTTGTGTTATTCAAATACCTTGAATTTGAATTTTTTAACTCCTCCTTATCAATTATTCAATCAGAGTAAAGTAGCAAGATGAATTTTATTGTTTCATTAACATGAATGAAGATTTCAAAATAGGTAATGTCAAGTCACATAGAATCAAGTAGTGACCTAGGACAGAAAATAATCTAGTGGCCTACAATTTCTGTGTGTGTGTGTGTGTGTGTGTGTGTGTGTGTGTGCACGTTTATCTCATATATCATATAAACCAATTACTAAAATTCAGAAAAGTAAAGTAAAAAAGTCATAGTAGACCACCTGGCATATAGCCAAGGTCAAAAACCCAGCTTTTCCAGTCTAAAACCACTGTTGTCCCCTTTTCACCTGCAAGTGTGAATAGCATTGCCAATAGTTGAAGTTTCCTAGGCCAAGACTCTACCATCTCATCAGTACCCTTGCTACAGTGGTGACAAATTCCTTTTAAGGTTGTGATTGGTAAAGAGTTCTGAAAAAAAAAGGACAAAATAATGGTTTCCTGTCCTGAAAAATATAAAGGCCTATGGGACATGGTGTGGAATTAAGACACCTAAGCAGCACCCAAATATCCCTCAATGAGTCAGCTTTCTTACTCACATCCCGGAAGCCATGTTGTCTTATATTCAGGATGTTGCTGAGTTCTCAAACACTCTCTAACCCAAACTCATAAATAGCTCCCAAGCGATTGTTTAGTCTCCTGACTTCCCCTAAGGGCAAGAGCTTCAATGTGTAATCCTTCAATAAATGAGCAGATTTAAGTAAACACCATTGTTGGCTGTAGTTGGGATATTAAGATTTAAGGTAATAATATCACCAACACTGAGGAAATGTCACATAGGGGGCCTTTGGAAGCAGAGATTTTTATTTCAGTAAATTGGCTTCTCATCCTTCTACAGTGATTTTTTTCATTCTCTGAATTTTTTATTTTAATAGGAACCATTATGACCATTTATATTCAGTATTATTCAACAAATATAGAATCAGACCTGGATCAACATCTTATAGTTTAAATAGAAAACTTGTATCAGTCACCTAACATATGCCAGGTACAATGCTAGGTAATAAGAATATAAAAATGAAAAAAAGTTATTTTCTTTGAGGGGATTGCATGATAGCAATTCCAGAATACTTAGCAGACCAGAGCATAGAATTACAACTTGCACTCATTAATCTATAAGCAAAGCAGCAAAAAAAAAAAAAAAAAAAAAAAAAGTAAAACCTTACTTCCATAAGGCAAAATTTAGTTGCAATGATCAGATGCCCCCTGAATAAAGATTTCATATTAGTTTATTTATACAAAATTTTCAGATCATAGGAATAGCAAGTGAAGATACAAATGAAAACATGTAAGTTATCATCCTTTCACATCACTAAAGAAATGAGAGGTATAATTTGTTCTTTAAAATATTGGTTCTATACGAAATTACCAATGGACAAATGAGGGGTTTGTCCTTTAAACTTGATTCTAGTACAGCTTAAAACCTAGAAAAATAGATGTTTAAAAATATACAAACATTTCTCACCTATCTATGTTAAGGTATATATAGGTATTACGGATGTTTATACAAGAAAGTCTATAAACTTAAAATCTAATATTATAGAAGAAACAGGAAGTATATTCAAAGGCATATTCTGACCCAGAGCAACAATTATTTCCTATGTCATGTAAACTCTTCAAAAGCATAAAATGTAGATGGAAAATTCTTCAATTTGTTATAACAAACTAGACCCCAAAACCACCTACATGAACACATACAAACAGTAAACAAAGTCCCATTTATATACTTAGATTCAAAATCTCCTAGATAAGTATCTCATACATAATTTTATCTCTAGATAAAAATCAGACAATAAACTAAAAAAGAAAAATATTCTGAAAAAATGAAAAGTTTCCCTAAAATACAATAAGAATACCTTCTTTGTCTCATTTGATGTTTCTTTATTTTGTTAGAGTTTGTTACAAATTTATTAGAATTTGATATATTTCAACTTCATTTTTAACTTTTTAAAAGCTTAACTCTCCCTTCAGTGTAGTGTTAAACGGATTTTTTTGTTAGTTTGTTTTTTTTTTTTATAATTTGTTAGTTAGATTTTACCCAATTTGAAACTGTCTCTTTTAGAGGGGAGAATTGCCTCTTTATATTTATTTTGATCCTTGTCTATTGGTCCTATTTGTTCCATCTTTTTTTCTCTAATTACATGGTAATTTTGGGAAGAGCATTGTGGATTTTGTTTTTTCTTTCCTGTATTTTGTGGAAGTTAGAATTTTATTTTCAACATTTGTACTTCTGGTGATTTAAAATTTATATCTCCAGGGGCGCCTTGGGTGGCTCAGTCAGTTGAGCATCAGACTTCAGCTTAGGTCATGATCTCACAGCTCATGAGTTCGAGCCCCGTGTCGGGCTCTGTGCCGACAGCTTGGAGCCTGGAGCCTGCTTCAGATTCTGTGTCTCCCTCTCTCTCTACCCCTCCCCACTCATATTCTGTCTGTCTCCCTCTCAAAAATAAACATTAATTTTTTTAATAAAATTTATATATCCTGTTTTAATCTTTCAGTCATTTTAATCAAGTTTAAACGTATGTCCTATGGCCATAAGTTACTTTTGGCCAAAGTTACACATTTACTTATTAAATGTATCTACTTGTTGAACAAAAGAAACCTTAGCCCAATTTTACTTTCCTTCCCCCTTCACTCCATCTCAGTTATCTCTCATTTAGAGAATCTGGAAATTTAATTACAGATTTTTATTTATATTCTGATTTTTACGTTTTTTCATCAACAATTCCATGAACTGTGGTTTCACTGTGTTCTTCACTAGTGTCTTGTATCCTACATCCTCCCTTTCTTGCATTCATTTTTTGTCATTAAATATCATTTCAGTTAAGTCTTTTAAAATGGTCTGAACTCTTGATTATCTTAAAATGTCTTTGTTTTGTGTTTCCTCTAGGATGCTACTTGACTGTGAATGATTCCAGTTTCAGAAGCATTTCCTCTGTTAAAGAGAATATTGTATGTTCTCTTAGCAAGGATAGTTGCAAGTAGGAAATCCAGTGCCAATCTTCTTCTATAGGTAACCTGTTGCTACTGTCATCACCATTATCACTATTATGTTTTTGCACACACATTGGGACTCCCTGAGCTTTGATGACAATTCCCCATTCTTGCTCTTGTGTTTCTTTATTAGGCTTAGCACTTGCCATCTGTGACATCAATGACATTGTTGCGTTTCTCTTTTTCTCACTACTAATGATTTTCTCTCCTACATTATCTCTCTTCTCTCCTTTTAAAACTCCATTTGGCCGATGTTGAAATGTCAGAATGTATGCTCCATGTCTCCTAATTTTTCTCTCATGCTTTTTGTGTCTTTGGCTTTTAAAGTTTAGGTTTTTTTTAAGTTTATTTATTTATTTATTTTGAGAAAGAGCATATGAGTGGAGGAGGGGAAGAGAGAGAGAGAGAGAGAGGGAGAGAGAGAGAGAGAGAGAGAGAGAGAGAGAGAATCCCAAGCAGGCTCCACACTGTCAATGTGGAGCCGGATGTGGCGAACCATGAGATCACTACCTGGGCTGAACTCAAGAGCCAGGTGCTCAGACTCTGCCACCCAGGTGCCCCTGGGTCTTTGGCTTTTAGTATGGATGGCCAATCTTTTGGTCACTGATTTTTTTTTTCTTAATCTGTATGCATTCTGAAAATCAGCTTAGTTTTAAGATACTGATTTTTTTAATGTCAATATACAAAGGTTCAGTGAAAATGAAAACTAACATGAATATTCCCACCAAACACTAAGTATTTTCTCATATTTTCTGGCAGTCATATATTACAAATAGACCCAAAGTCACTTCTACTCACCCCTTCCTAAGTTCTCTTCCTTCATTTACTGAGGCAACTAATATCGTTAGAGGTATACTCCTCAAGCTACTTTCATAAGCAATACATAGTTTGTGTTTGAAATTACACAACTATCACTCCACAATATATATTGTTTGCATCTTGCTTTTTTACTCAATATTGCATTTTATATCTAGCTATTTTATATAGTCCAGTGATTTTATTTTTTTTTTAATTTTTTTTTCAACGTTTATTTATTTTTGGGACAGAGAGAGACAGAGCATGAACAGGGGAGGGGCAGAGAGAAGGAAACATAGAATCGGAAACAGGCTCCAGGCTCTGAGCCATCAGCCCAGAGCCTGACGCGGGGCTCGAACTCACGGACTGCGAGATCGTGACCTGGCTGAAGCCGGACGCTTAACCGACTGCGCCACCCAGGCGCCCCTAGTCCAGTGATTTTAAATGCAATATGATATTCCACGACATAAATATAAATTATTTTATGAATACATTTTTCATGAGTAGAGAACTAGGCTTTTCCAACAGATTTTGCTACTCTACAAAATACTTAAAGTATGCTTACAGAAAGTAGGGATATTGTTTTGTATTGCTTCCATTTTAGTAAGTGTACTGGGAAGTGATCACTCTATAAAACTATTAAATGTCCAACTTACCAGAATGTACCCAACTTCCTACTGCCTCAAAACTAACCTCTTGTGTGTTTGGGGTTACGATTTTCTCAACTCTTATTTCAATTACATCTGTTTTCCTTCTTTTCATGATTCTTCAACTATTATATTTCTTTTTATCATATGTTTCCTATTTCTGGTGTTGTAATGGGATGTTTTAACCATATAGAAACATAGTGTGTATTTTTGCATATATCTTCACCTATTTTTCAGTCTAATCACTTCTGCCTTTTGCACATACTGTAATCCCTTTCACTAGGACTTACACAATGACCTCCTAAGGGTTGTTCCCTCTTCTGCTTTTTCATCCTTTTTATCAATTTTCTACAACATTAGAATTACCTTTTAAAATTATAAGTGATCTCATATCACTACCCTGTATCCATAAAGCCCTCGATACTTTTCCATTTTATTTAAGCTAAAATATAAATCCTTACCTTCTTCTACAGGGCCCCTAATGATGCTGGCCCTGTATACTATTCCTCCAATCTTCCTTCCTTCCAACTTGCCCTCACTTTCCCTATCCCAGCCATTGTAGATTCCTTTTTGTTCTCATATTCTCTGAACACTTGTCTTAGAGTCTTCACATATACCATGCCCTTGCTTGGAAATCCTTCCCTCTTTGCTATCATTTGCTAATTTCTTCTCATCATTTATCTCCTCCCAGTTTTCTATTTGCAGAAGATCTTAGGAAAGAAATTATTTTCCTCTCCTACACAGAGAAAAGTCCTCCTACACAGAGGACTGGGGCTCCCTTACTTCAGCAGGAAGGCAAATTGTTTTTATGAGGTATTAAGAGCCTCTCCTGATGACAGACAATAAGCTGAAAGCTCTCTTTTGTCCAGTAGGACATAAGTGAGAAGAGTGGACCTGGAAGAGATTTGGAAGAGGACATGTGTGAATAGTACTAGATCCCAAATTTGGACACCTGAGTCCCATCTAAAGAGCAGTTCAGAGGGGCGCCTGGGTGGCGCAGTCGGTTAAGCGTCCGGCTTCAGCCAGGTCACGATCTCGCGGTCCGTGAGTTCGAGCCCCGCGTCAGGCTCTGGGCTGATGGCTCAGAGCCTGGAGCCTGTTTCCGATTCTATGTCTCCCTCTCTCTGCCCCTCCCCTGTTCATGCTCTGTCTCTCTCTGTCCCAAAAATAAATAAATGTTGAAAAAAAAATTAAAAAAAAAAAAAAAAAAAGAGCAGTTCAGAGATTAGCTAGTGACCTGCGAGCACCAGGACAATGGGCTGGAAAAGTTAACAAGACCACATTCAATTGCCCAGGTCTTTTGGGTCTTCGGCAATGACTCCAGTATGAGGGCCCAGGAATGCCTCATCAAGGCAAGATAAAATTACAGTTACAATTCTGATTATCAAACTTAGTGTTTAATCTTAAGCACATCACTTTATCCTTATGTACATCATCAATCAAAGTGATAATTTTGAAGATTTTATAATTTTCCAGAACCTCTACAAAGCCCAAATTCTCAACAAAATTTCTTTCTTCAGAAGATGCTGCTTTTGTTTATCACTTAGAGCAACAAGAACTGGAAATCCCGTTGGAAAGGGGACCAGTTTGTTTCACCGTATTGTCTAGATTTGTTTTACCTTATAGATTTGTCCCATATTTGAGAAGCCAGACAAGCACCTGGTAGAGCATTCACTCTTTCCTGTTCCCTCAAAGTCAGGTGACTTTGAAATGATTATACCATCCACAAATTACAGTTTCTGCATAAGCTTTCAAACAATAAAGCTGTAATTTTAGAAATAGCAGAGAAGTTATCCTGTTCTTGTCCTTCAATTAGCTAGAATGTTTCGGGCTGGCAATCTTTTTGGAACAATCCCTCATGCCTAGTTAGTCTTGCGTGTCAGTTTATATGGTAGGTCTCTAGGTGCCGGAAGAACATGTCAACCCTGGAAAGTGATTTTATGAGGAAGCTCATTTAACTTTTATGTCTTCACCCGGGCAGTCATTATGTCTACTAGTAAAAGATCTCCAAATTGGCCTACAATGTCAAGCATCACATTTAGGGCACAAGTGTTTTGGTGGCCTGAATGATGAATAAAAGGGGTTAATAACAATCATGTGCATGCAGTTGTCCATTGAGTTGACTGGCTTGTGAGCATGGCATATTCTTGAATGCCAGCTCAATTTGTAAAAATAACTTGGACTCTTAAACCATTAGGTCTGTATAATAATTTATGGACATCAGATTAGAATCCCACAGAGTGCTTTGGAAATGTATTTAGGTAGATTTTATTCCAGGAAAATTTCATCATGTAAGTTTGATAGCTAAAACAGGCAATTGCCTGCTAACTTTGAATCTTGTACATTCAATATAAAATTATGCCCACTGAATTTTCAGGGCAAAAAATATCAAATTTTATTTTATTTTTTTTCTTGCAATTCCACAGTATATTTATACTGTAAGCTCATAGATCTAAAGAATGAAGAGCAGGAATGGATTCAGATACCATCTGACCCACTCTTTGTTTTTCGTATGAGAAAACTGAGGCCTTAAGAGGAGGTGGCAAATATGGTTATACAGAAATTTACTTCAGAGCTAAGAATAGAGCAAATTTCTACCCCCAGTGTGTTTTCAACTGCACCCTAGAAAATACCAAATCTAACTACACGTAAGAGTCTATACATAAATGTATGGATGTCCAAGAATGTAGAGTTTCAACCTCTAGTTCTGGTATATCAAATCATAAACTGAGACAAATTCTTTTTTTTTCACTCAAATAAGAGTAAGGTAAATAAATAAAGTTTGAAAGAAAAATGTAAACAATTTCCAACATATATTTAATCATAAATTTTCTCACTGGTTAAGAAAAAACAACCAACTCATCATCAACATTGTAATAAAATGAGAGGTTTACAATGATGGATTTCAAGTATAAAAGAAAAATAACTTATAATGGAAGGAATCAAGTAGCCTTCTAGGGATATTTATTCAAATATAAATAGGTGCCTTTTACATGCCCTGTCTATGTAGTTGGAACTAGAAATGATAGAAAAACTTGGAAGAAAATGGCTTCCTCATTGAGTTTCCTAGTTTATTAGATTATACTATTTTGCTTTATGGTTTAAAATGTCATGCTGAATGATGTATGAGGGAAAGGGGACTTTTTTTGATATTTTATAGTTAAATAAATTAAATTATAGATTCACTCAATTATTTGACCACAAATCATCCACCTTGATTTGGATTCAAACTCACTCAAAGTCAACTCAATTTCTTCTATAGCAAGGACTTTGAGTGGGGAGCAAGTCATTGTCATAAAAACCACAAAGGATGATACTTTTTACCTAGTTAGGGTAGAATCCAGTATTTTATTTGCTCTCTTTTGTAATTCACTAAAATAAATTACCAATTTGAAATGGTAAACAATTATTACAGATTTAATCTTTTCCTTTTTTTCGCCTTTACTTTTTGGACTTATGTTCACGCCATCTGTGTGGTTACATTTTAAAAGATAATGAGCCTGAAAAGTCTTTTTAAAACTTGAAACACAAGGTTCTGTGAGAATTTTCAGAAAAAAATGCCTGTTTAAGAAAATATTCCTTCAGAGTAGTGACTCCATAGAGAAAGGGGCTCCGCAAAGTAATCTCTTAAAGACAATTAATAGGGACATAACTACCTTTATTGTGATATTTCGTAATGTATATAGTTATCAAATCACTATGTTGTGCACCTAAAACTAACATAATATTGTATGTCAACTGCACTTCAATTTAAAAATGAAGGTCAATTAAAGAGGATACCTTACATTTTTTTCCACAGCACAAACAAAAAAGACAATGAGTTTCTTACACGTCACTATGCTAAATTAGAATGAGGTGTAAATTCTGTAGCTCCATTTTCCACAATAGAGGATATTAAGGAGTAAAATAAAAATATATCCAAAGTTTTTCAAGTTCCTTTATTTTATTAATTTTGAATTTTTCTAATTGGAAGCCATCCATATTCAGAATTACATAGCTTAATCTGACATATCAAATTACCTCTTTACAGAGAGAATCATACCTAAATTTTAAAATATTTGGGGGCACCTGGGTAGCTCAGTTGGTTGACCTTTCAACTCTTTATCTTTGCTCAGGTCATGATCCCAGGGCCCACATCCATGCTGGGTGTGGAAACTTCTTAATATTTTCTCTCTCTCTCTCTCTCTCTCTCTCTCTCTCTCTGTCTCTCTTCTGCCCCTCTACCCTGCTCACATGCTCTCTCTCTCAAATTATAAAAAAATTATATATTATTTACATATTAATTTATGAAGATCAGAAGACAAATTTCCTTTGTTTTTTGAATCTTTCCTCCTGCCCATGTAACTCATGTAGAACCTGGAACATTACTGTTACTGACATAAGTATTTTCTGTTTTTGTTTTTAATAAATGAATTAATAAACACATACACTCAAGTTTAATCTTGGAGAAAATTTTTGTTGGAATTATCAGTAGTAGTTTCATTATTGTCTTCTCTAAGTTACTCTTTCATTTTATCCCATACACTTAACTCTTGACCTAGATTTCTACAAAAAAATAGAAAAGTCATGGAAACAGGTAGAGCCAGGAAAAGACTAACATTGTAAAAAAATCTTCACCAGGGTCAGAGTGGATAACAACACAACAACCAGTGCCCTTTATTGCACATTTTCTTCTGCATCAAATTCTTTGTTAAAATCCTTCCATAGGTTATTTAATCATCAGAGCAACCTTAGTAAGTGAGTACTAGTAAGTATATCCAGAAGGAAATTGAGAGAACTTAAATAACTTGGAAAATGTTACAGAGCTGGCCAGAGGCATAGCTGGTAAGTAGCAAACCTGGGATTTAAACTTAAGTAGTATGATTTTATTGCCTTAGGCTAGACTGTATCAGACTTTTTTTTTTTTTTTTTTTAGGTCAGAGGAACCAATCTATTTAGGTGTGGTGGCACAGGACATGGAGCTCAGGGTAAATGCCATTTACATAAAATGTTGAGTTCTCTTTTCTTGCATCGAGTTGAAAGTCGCAGAATATACCAAACTATATTCCAATGGGATTTAAAGAGAATTAGAAAGCAATAAGCAGTGTCTAGTTAAAACAGTAATTGTGTTCAACTTGACTTGATCATCAATTTATAACTTATGACTTTATAATCTGTTCTGTCTGACATTTTTATTTCCTTTCTGGTTCTCATATTCTCTTCTCCAAACAGCAACAGACCGACCTTTCACAAAACACAAATCAAATCAGACTATTTCCAGGCTTAAAATCCTCTAGGGCTCTAGCCCCATTTAGACTGTGTCCTCCTCCTTGGTAGGCTCTGCAAAGCCCTCTATGAGCTAGCGCTTGCTCACGCGTATGACAGCATCTTCCCCATTTCCCTCCTTCTGACTTCACCCTCCACCTACTTGAATCACTGCTTCTCCTCAAATATGCCCAGCTCATGCTCTCCCTGAAAAGCTCTTCTCTCATTGTTAAGTGCTTCAATTAATCATTTCATTCCAGTCTCCATATATACCTCCTGAGAGAGGTCTTTCCTAACTAACTTATCTAAAAACCACCCCAACCTCCTCACTCCATCCCCTTCTTGGTTTTCCTTGCCTGCTTATATTAAATCATAGTTTATTTACCTTTTATCTGCAAATTCCATGGGGACAGAGATTTAAGAGCAGCTGTGTTCACTGCTGAGGGTCTAGTGCCCTGACGATGCCTGGCACTTAGTAAGCAGTCATTTAGCTATATATGGGAAAATACATCTTATAATCCTGTATTAGTTTAAAAATTCTATTTGTTGGTCTAGGCTGACACATTTATTCACTTTAAATCACACTGAAGCAATTTGGGAGTATAAAATTGTTCAGAGATAGCAAATTAGTTTAAGAAAGCACCTATCGGTGCTTGATTCATTGGGTCAAAATTATCTTCTGAGTTTTAGATATAACTTCTAGCCTATGTTTTTGTTACAGTGTTTAAAGGAGGAGTAAAGATGGATGGGTGGGTGGGTGGATGGATGGATGGTTGGATGGATGAACAGGTAGATTCTATTTCTCAATACTTATGTATCTCAAGGGTCACAAAATAGCTGAACTTCTGATTATTTCAAAGAGCCACAGATGTAGTAACAAGGATGGATGGCTTAGCTCCTAAAGACCTCTCTAAAGACAGGGCTCTCTAGCCTTCTCTAGCCCTTGATTTGGAAAATCAAGGAATTGGATCTGATGGTTTCTGAGACCCATTCTAGTTTACTGTTCTACATATTTGATTATTGTTAGTTGAAAAAAAAAAATCCTAACTCCGAAATATCAAAAATGAGAATACAATTTTACTAATTCAAGCTTTATAAATTATAACTATAAATGCCAATAACATGCAAGAATCCTTTCTGATTAGTAAGTATTACACCCAGATGCTCCACTTACTAATTGTGTCACATTAAGGAAGTAGCTTCATCTTTCTATGCTTCAATCTCCTCACCTATAAAATGGAATTAATTGCAGAATACACCTTGTAAGATAGTTGTTAAAATTAAATGAGCTGATATGTGATACACCGTTAATGTAGTATATAGCATATTATAAATGCTAAATAATTGTCAGCTGGTAAACATAAACACAGTTAATGAAATTATAAGAATAAGCTCAAGTGATATATGCTACCAAATCTTCCTAAAACTATTAATCAACCTCCACACACCTATTTTGAACAAAAGAAGGGATGGGGGGATAATTCAAAATGTAAATTTGAACATAGACCTGATTTAATTAATACAAATTCTGAATCCATTCAGTTCAGATAGAAGTATTATTATAATTATTTTACCTTCAATCATGTATGCAAATATATTAGCACTTTTTTTCATACTAGGAATATGTTATAAGAAATATACAAAAAAAGAACTCAGCAACTATAACAAAAAGAAATGCATATGTCTCCTCTTTAATAAAACTAGGAAGTGATGATTATGCCAAACCACATATTAGAAAGAATACTTGCCAAATATTTTCAGTATCTGAACTGAACCAGAAGAGAAAAACAGAAGAGATACTCATTTTTGGAATTAAGCAATGTACAGATTTCACTAAAAGTTTGTGAGAAGCTCTTAAGTAACATAAGATTCTTTCATTAGAATAATTAAAACAAAACAAAACAAAACAGAAAACAGTTATCAGTGGGTCTCAGAAGAAGAAAAGAAATTTCCTAGGGGTTACTACTCACTATTTCCACTCAGTAGAGATTTAGGGAAGGTAAAGCCATACAAGACACAACATAAATGTGCCACCTTCAGCTTAACTCCGCTATGTCACTCAGAGCTAACATGACTGAGAAGATGCAAATAACCATTAAATAAACAAGAGAGGGGCACCTGGGTGGCTTAGTTGGTTGGGCTTCTGACTGTGGCTCGGGTCATGATCTCGCGGTTTGTGAGTTCGAGCCCCGTGTGGGGCTCTTTGCTGAATTCTCAGAGCCTGGGGCCTAAGATTCTGTCTCCCTGGCTCTCTGCCCCTCCCCCACTTGCACTCTGTGTGTGTGTGTCTCTCTCTCAATAATAAATAAACATTTAAAACTTAAAAAAAATTAAAATTAAAATAAACAAGAGAACTCTAGGGGCACTGGGGTGACTCAGTCAGTTAAGTGGCGGACTTCAGCACAGGTCATGATTTCAGGTCTGTGGGCCCGAGCCCCACATCAGGCTCTGGGCTAAGAACTTGGAGGCTGGAGCCTGCATCAGATTCTGTGTCTCCTTCTCTCTCTCTATGCACCTCTCTCTTTAGCACTCTGTCTCTTTCTCTCAAAAATAAACCTTAAAATTTTTAAAAAAATAAATAAGAGAACTCTGATCTATGAAGCTTCACTTCATAATGACATTGACTAGCATAACCTGTGTACCTAGGGAGGACTCCGATTACACATACCCAGAGTAAAGTACACCACAAATTATATGAAAACATATTTTGAGATTGTGTACTAGCTGTCACTGCATATTGTGCCCACCTCCACCCCTTTGCTACACCACTGAGCAAATAAGAAGTCTGGAAGTTACTACTAACACTGAGACATCAAAGTTATGCGGGAAGTATACAACTTATATTACAGTTATATTTTCAACAAAAGATAAAGCAATAATGAAACAAGTGAACAACATGAAACAGAGAACACCCCTGGGAAATGAAATTTTCTAAAATAAATTTCTAAGTTATAATAAAAGAGAATACAAATTATTTGCAAATAAATTTCAAAGAATAATACAAGAAATGGAAAAGAAAGATAGCAGACCATGAAAGGTAAACCGGAAGAGATCAGGAAGACCATTAAAAATCACAACAAAAAGCACTGAAAATCCATTAAGATTTGCAAGGCATATGAGAGATCCCATTGGAACTGAAGCAATGAGGCAGAGGATAGATGTAAACATGTGACACCAAATGGAAGAGACAGTGACAAAAATACTGAAAGACAACAGCAATGGAAAGCAAATGAAAGAGATCCAATCTAGACGCAACTGATATTCCTGAAGAAGAGAAAAATACATACATGGAATGAAAAATATGTATGTTAAGAAAGATGCTACTCAAGTGGGCAATGCAGTAAATGAGCAACTCTGGTTCCATCTACCATATCCACACTGTAGATTAGAAAAAGGGGTGAGAAAATTTGCAAATACCACATGATAAAATAAAGAATGAAAAAGGATAGTGAATGCAGATATAACAAAGTTGTACGAAACATAGAAGATTTTGTAAATAAATGTAAATCTCAAATATAAATGTAAATTTGAGCATAAATCTGACAGTTAATGAAAACATTAAAGCAAAATATTCCTCATAATTTTATTATTTTATATAAGATAGTAAAGGAATATCATCAATAATGTAATAAATAGGTTTCAGTGGAAATTTGCACAATTTAAAACCTTCAATGAAAAAACAGAAAGTTACAAAATGGAAACATTGACACAAAAATATAAAACTTGACATATCCAACAATCATTTCAAAAACCTGAAATGGTGTGACTCCCAGGTGGCTCAGTTGGTTAAGCATCTGACTCTTGTTTTGACTCAGGTCACGATCTCATAGTCTGTGAGTTGGAGCCCCACATTGGGCTCCACATTGTCAGTGCAAAGCCTGCTTTGAATGCTTTCTCTCTCCGTCTCTCACTGCTCCTTCTCCCCCTCTCAAAAATAAATAAGCTTTAAAAAATATAAAAACTAAAATGGGAATGAAAGAACTATTCCTCCCTATCCTCCAAGAAACTCCCCAAATGAAAACAGTTGTATGATTAATTTTCACAAACTTGCTTTAGCATATTGCTATGAAAAAATAAAATAGAGGGAAAGCTCATGAGACCATATGAACCTAAGCCCCAAACTGTAATAAGGATAGCACAAAAATCATATGCATATTTCAAATATGAATATAGTTGCAGAAATCCTAAATAAAATGTCTGCTAATCAAACGCAAAAGTGTCTTGAAAATAATATATTTTGTTCCGTAGATTTAACTCAGAAATTCAGATGATCTATTACAGTAGTGACGTAAAGGAAAAAAATCAAATGATCGATAGATACAGACAAAACATTTGATAAACATTAACAAGTATTTATATTTAGAAAAAAAAGTTAAAGTTAGGAATAGACTGAAACTTTCTTAATTTGATCAAAAAATTATGGGAAATCTCACAATTCATGAAAAATCTTTAGACATATTTAAGATCAGAAATAAAATGAAAAGTCCTGGGCCTATGATTGAAAAAAAAATCAATAGATGATGTAAGGATCAGAGAGACAAAGCTGTCATTATGCACAGAGGATAGAATTAACTACATCTAAAAGTATAACGAAAAAATTTTGAATTAGAGAGTTCACCTGGGATTCTAAATACAGGAAGAACTTGCAAAATATGAACATTTGTTTATATTGGTAATATCCAACTGGGGTATATATTAGATACCATTTACAATCGGGAGAAAAAAGGTAGGAATTCACTTAACAAAGAATTTACCTCGCATAAGAAATTTATGAAGAAAAACTTTCAGTTATATTAAAGGACATAAAAGACATAAAACCTGAGGCAAATACAGAGATTAATTTCATGTTCATGGGTGGAGTTTTTAACATTACAAAGATATCAGTGCTTCCCCAAATTAATCCATAAATTCAACACAAATTTATATCAAAATCCAAAAGAGTTTTTTTGTTGTTGTTTTGAGGAACTAAGGAAAACTACTTTAAAATTTACCTTGAAGAATAAAGTCCACAGGTGATTATTTCAATTTGGAAAGAGAAGAACAAAGGCTCATCCTACCAGATATATTGCAAGACACATTAATAAAAATTATTGTGGCACTAATTCAGGAACAAATTACACCAAAAGAAAAAAAATAGAAAAAGAAACAGAGAACTTAGTGTCGTAATACTCATGCACATAAGGAATAAAGATGAGTGGAATGTAAGGATTACAAGCATAGACACTGGAACCCCACTGCCTGCACCCAAAATATGGTTCTGGTACTTAGATACATGTTCTTGGCCTAAGTATTCACTGCTCTATGCCTCAGTTTCTTCTTTTATAAAATAGTAAATAAAAACGGTGCATTTATTTATTTATTCATTCATTTAATGAGAACATTTAAGTTCTACTGTCTTAGCAAATTTCAATTATATAATATAATGTTATCAGCCATAGTCACCATGTTGTACATTAGATCCTCAGACCTTATTCATCTTATAGATAAAACTTTACACCCTTTTACCGAACTCCCTAATTCCCCCCTTCCCCAAGCCTCTGACAGTGACTTTACTCTCTGTTTCTGTGAGCTTGACTTTTTTTTTTTTTTTTAATTTTAGAGTCCACAGATAACTGATATTGTGCAGCACTTATTTTTCTTTGTCTGGTTTATTTCACTTAGCACAGCACCCCTAAGGAAACAATGCAAGGTGGTGGATGTGTGTGGTGAGAGGTGGGAGGAATCCTTTCACAGTGTATATGCATGTCAATTCACCACAGTGTACATTTTACACATCTTACAATTTTACATGTCCATTATACCTCAATAAAACTGGAATTTTAAAAAAATATATTTTAAACAAAATAAAGTACCTCCTTATAGGGTTGTTGTAAAGATTAGTTGAGAAAGCACTTAGACACTGGTTGGCATTGGGTAAGTGCTCAATAAAGATTAGTTATTAACACAAAGCAGAAAGGAAAACGCGCCCTTAGTAGGTGGGATCATGGAGACTGTTTCACTCTCTGGTAAAAAAAAAGAAAAAGGCTCTAAGAACTCCAAGAGAGTTTTTAAATTTAAATATAAAAGATAAAATTATAAGCCAATTAAAAGGATTTTTTTTTCATTTTTAAAATATAAATCAGGGGTGCCTGGGGAGCTCAGTAGATTGAGTGACTCTTGATTTCAGCTCAGGTCATGATCCCAAAATTGTGGGGTCCAGCCCTGAGCTGGGCTCCATTGCCGAGCATGGAGCCTGTTTAAGATTCTCTCTCTCTTCCTCTGCCCCTTTTCCCTGCTTGTGTGCATGCTCTCTTTCTCTCTAAATGAAAATAAAATTAAATATAGTATAAATTATAATATAAGCAGTTGATAATGTTAATTACGTTAAAATTCAGAATTTGTTTCTATGTAGACGTGTGTTTATGATAGACAAAGTTAACGGAAAGGTTAAAGACAGCAAGGAAATATTTGCAGCATCTAATACTAATACATATCTTTAGACTATAAAAAGAACATGTAAAAGTTATTAATATCAAGACCCACCAAAATAAACAATGACCCAAAATAACTCTAAATGGCAGAAGTTATGCTATAAAAGAGAATTCTATGAACACTAAATCATTTTAAATTTTTTTTTTCAACGT
This sequence comes from Herpailurus yagouaroundi, assembly GCF_014898765.1. Classification (NCBI taxonomy): domain Eukaryota; kingdom Metazoa; phylum Chordata; class Mammalia; order Carnivora; family Felidae; genus Herpailurus; species Herpailurus yagouaroundi. Next base: position 82,431,198 of record NW_024412400.1, read on the forward strand.
TTATTTATTTTTGGGACAGAGAGAGACCGAGCATGAACGGGGGAGGGGCAGAGAGAGAGGGAGACACAGAATCGGAAACAGGCTCCAGGCTCTGAGCCATCAGCCCAGAGCCCGACGCGGGGCTCGAACTCACAGACCGTGAGATCGTGACCTGGCTGAAGTCGGACGCTTAACCGACTGCGCCACCCAGGCGCCCCGAACACTAAATCATTTTAAATATAAATAACATTAAACCACTTTGAAATTATGGTTATTGAGGAGAATATAAAGTTATAAATCTTTATACTGTAAAAATACCACACAATAAAAAATTGAAATGAGGGAAGCCAGCAGAGGAGGTAAGAAGACATATGTACACAAATTTCTCATTCTTTCAAGCAGGGAGATAATAGATAATGTGCAAAGCTTATAAATTGGGAAACATTATTAGGTAAAGAAATGATTGCAATCATAACATAGCTCCTTAAATTATCAGACTATGAAAACAAAAGTGCATAAAACAAACCAAATGTAGACCAAAAGTAAAGGAATTCAAAAGAAACACTGAAAATAAAATCAAATATAAAATTAGGAATCAGAAATATGGCACAAGTGCTAAATTTCCAAAGCCTGTCATCCACGTTTCTAATATGCTCTGTGTTTCTTACCCATGACCAGCATCTTGAGAGCTGGTTTGTGTTTGATTTATCTCTGTGTCCAGTTCCTTGCACATAGTAGGCACTAAAAAATACAATTATAATGAATGTACACATTTAGAAGCCTAGCTACAGGTTTGCAGTAGACTTCAAAAATATTAAATTAAATCCTATTCTGATGCCAAGATTTTGAGAAGGTTCGAAGAACAATTAATCATGTATTAACCTTTACTTGGGTTCAGTTTAGAGGCTCAGTAGGAAAAAAGTGGCAACCTCAAAGTGAGTAACTGGAAGGGGGTTTCAAAAATGGATTCTTGGCAAAGCTATGGGACTGGTATAGGGAAACTATAAAAGCTAGCTCAGTACCCTCGGTGTAGTAACAGGGGAGTACTGCTGCCACCCTGACTCCTGCAGGAGTCAAGTAAGGGAGCTATTTTGAGTAGAGAGAGGATGGTCACCTGCCAGAAGCTAAGGCAAATAACAACCCCTAAGGAATACTGACCAGGGAAATAAAACCCTGACTTGACTTCCCTCTCACAGAATCTCCTGGAAGTGCCTTCTATTGGTGAAAAACAACTAAATGCTAGAAGACAAGGAGCCAGCTAGTGTAGCTTCCAAGATCATTCCCCTCAGGCAAAGTGCAGGTAGAGACAGGTAAGCAGAGGCTCTGGAGGGGTAAACAGAAGATAATCCAGCACAGAGACTCTATTTCCCAAAACTGTAAGAATACAGTCCATGTCAATTATTTTCCATGGTGAGTAGATACATATTTTTTGTATTAATATATGCCATGTGGTTGATTCTGAGCTTCTATTCAACCCATAATTACAATCTCTGTCTTCTGTGTATCTAATATCTGTTCAAATAAACTGGAAAATCTACATCTTGTTCACTCAAAGTTCTCAGCCACGGGTTTTACTTTGTTTTCCCTGGGTTAGAAAATTGGGTCTATGATCTGGTTTCTGGTCAATAAAAAACAAGTCATGAGTGACAGATAGTTTTCTCTTCAGCCACAATTTTTTGACTGGGCAATTTTCAGTGCAGCAAAGATGGATTTATTTCTCTGCAAAGCAGATCCAAAGAAGCACCTAAAGAGTGTCTTCTTTGTTGGATTTTAGGATAGCCAATCCTTTGGTGCCAATCTTACATGATCCTCTTTGCCACATCATTAATAAAGACAGATGTTTTGAATTGAGGATCACACAAAAGCCAAAAGTGCTCTTGACCTTAAAAGACAGGACCAAACTTCCACGGTACTATAATGTTTTTTTTCATCCATAGACATTTATTTTAAGATGCATTCTTTTTGTTAGAAGATTCTTGTCAAATGAACTGAAATACTTTCATGGTCCTTCTTAGCTGGTTAAATTTGAGCTCTGAAGAAATTTTTTTTTAACTTTTTTAATCTTTATTTATTTTTGAGAGACAGAGAGAGAGCGTGCAAGCACAGAAGGGATACAGAGAGAAGGAGACACAGAATCCAAAGCAGGCTCCAGTCTCTGAGATGTTAACACACAGCCCAACACGGGGCTCGAGCTCACAAGCCGCCGGATCATGACCTGAGACAAAGTCCAATGTCCAACTGACTGAGCCACCCAGGCGCCCCCTGAAGAAACATTTTTAACTGCTCTCAAGACAGTCAGAGAATGTAAGAAAAAAAATATTCTCACCAACAAATTGATCTTTAGGTCTCATGTTAAAAAGCATGCCATGAGGGGAGCCTGGGTGGCTCACTTGGTTACGCATCCAACTTCAGCTCAGGTCATGATCTCACAGCTTGTGCATTCAAGCCCCATGTCAGGCTCTGTGCTGACAGCTCAGAGCCTGGAGTCTGCTTCTGCTTCTGTGTCTCCCTCTCTGCCCCTAACCCACTCGCATTCTGTCTCTGTCTCTCTCAAAAATAAATAAACATTAAAAAAATTTAAAAAGCATGCCATGATATTGTTTCTTAGCTCCTTTCATTTTTACAAGAATCCATGTTAAAACATGTGCCAAATTATGGTTCTTCACAAAAGAGTTTAGAGATTATAATGTGTTTTCATATTCTCATCAGTTTATTTTTCCATCTTCTTGGCATGATTTTAAACATTCTAGTCAATTCTTTAATTCCCTTACCTATCCCTCTTATTCTCAACCTCCATGGTTTTTCTCCTGGGATGCAGATCTGAAGAGACAAGAGATACCTGAATAGCTTCACTTGGCAAATACAACTTCTTACTGCTTAAAATATGCTTTTTTTTTCTGGGATTCCCTATTTCATTAAATAACCTATTACCCAGTTTTCAATACAGAAATCTAGTAGTCGATGAAATTATTATTCTTCATTACATACCCCAACTCCTTAGCCAATCACCACAGATTGGGTTCCCTGGGAAGCAAACTCTGAGGCAGAAATCCGTGTTTCACAAGTCTAGTAGGAAGTTCTCTTGGGATCAACAGCTGTGGAAGCGAAGAGATGGAAACAAGATTGGATAGAGGGAAAAGTTGCAATGTAGTCTCAATGGAAGCCTCAACTGATACACTATGGTTATGTTTGAATGAACATTTATATCCCCAGACTTATTAATCATTGGATGAGGGCCACCCTAGGAAGGGGTGCAGCCTTGGACAAGAGAGCTTAATTGTCTGGAGCAGGGGTGTTTTTAGCAGTGGCACTCCCTAAAAAGTGAATTCAAAAGACACAGTCTTGGCTACACCAATACATCACCTCAACCTATCATTCTATTTCTTAAATAGCTCTCAGGTCAATTCATGACTTTGTTTCCCAGTGCCACTACCGTCATCCACCACTAACATGTCTCTCCTGTATAACAGCTTTATAAGGGTTTCACTCTATCCACTATATTTCTCTTCTCATTTAGTTTTTCAGCTAGCTGTGCAATTTTTATAAAAAACTTATGGGCCCTTCTCTCTCCTCTGCTTAAAAACTTTCAATAGACTTATTGTCTTTATAATAAAACATCAATTTCTTATTAGCCCAATAAGGCAATTGTGATCTTTCCTCTGCATGTCTCTTCTTTAACATCTAGAAGTCACTCATCACCCCTCTGGCAATGCCCATCCTCTGGCAATGCTTGACTATACCAAGCTTCTCAAATGTACCTATCCGATTTTCCATATGTTGCTTCTGCTGCTGAGAATGCACATCACCCACCTCTGCCTTTATGGCTGATCTAGCTTACTCTTATTTTCTAGAGAGGCATTTCTCAAGAAGTTTGATCCTTCTACTTCTCCCTTAACACCTTTCATCTCCCCAGTCATAAAACTTTCCAAATATAAAAATGCTTTACAATTTTCTATCATTATTTTAACGTGTACTCATCACCTGCTAAATAGTCTCATGAGAACAGAACTTGTACTTATCCTAAAACCAACATGGCCCAGTATCTGACACTTAGTAAGAGTTAGAAAATATTTGTTGATTGAATATATGTTGCTCATCAAAAATGATTGTTCAGGTTGATCCAGAGGAATACTTCAAAATTTCTGAAACTTTGAGAAGTATAATTTAATAACAATTGCCATTCTAATTTGATAAGAATTAGATGGAATTTTCTTTTTAATTTTTCTTTTTTTTCTTCATGGAAACTAAACCAATTTATAGTGATGATTTATAATAGCAATGCGTCCTCAGGCAGACTTCATCTGTTTGGACATCAGTATATTACCAACTAGTTAAGGTTTTGATAAAATCCAATGAACTCATCTATAAAGCATTTAGTGCAGTACTGGACACATAATAGGCATTCAACAAATGCTATTATTTTACACTTAATGTATACAATGAACTCTTTTACCTAGTATTCTGTTATATGTCGTTGCCTATGTATTGACTGGTATGTCACAAAACACTCACAATCACACAGTCCTTTAAAGTTTACCAAGGACTTTCATATCTATGATCTTATTTAATTTTCACAACCCTGTAAGTCATGTAGAACATGGACTATTAACCTGGCTGTAACTCAGTTCTTACTTCACCAAAATAAAGAAAACTGGGGTGCCTTGGTGGCTCAGTCAGTTAGGCATCCGACTTCGGCTCGGGTCATTGTCTCGTGTTTTGTGAGTTCGAGCCCCGCGTCGGGCTCTGTGCTGACAGCTCAGAGCCTGGAGCCTGCTTCAGATTCTGTGTCTCCTTCTCTCTCTGCTCCTCCCCCGCTTGTGCTCTGTCTCTATCAAAAATAAATACATGTTAAAAACAAAAAAATTTTAAAGAAAATAAAGAAAAATAAGGAAAAATGGGAGCATCTGGGTGGCTCAGTCGGTTAAGTGTCTGACTCTTGATTCAGCTCAGCTCATGATCTCACAGTTCATGAAATCAAGCCCTGCATGGGGCTCTATGCTAATAGTACAAAACCTGCTTGGGATCTCTCTCTCCCTCTCTGCCCAACCCTCAATCATGTGTGTATGCTCGTTCTCTCTTTCTCTCTCTCTCTCTCTCTCTCTCAAAATAAATACACACACACACACACACACACACACACACGAAAAATGATTGGCCCAGGCAGACAGATAGTAGGTCAGATAATGGTAATTAAAAGTTAAAATAATGGCAAAGTCTCTTTATGTATATATAACATTAAACTGTATACGTAAGATAAATTTTTATTTGTAAGTTTCTTTTTACATAATATAGGTTTGTTTAATTACTGCAGATGCCCTATACCAATGCTTACGTCCACTACTTCAGACCTCTAAATGACAGCTATAATTAGACCTTTATAGTTAGTTCCTGAGGTGTCTTCTCCATCTCTCACAGGTTCAGTAATATGGCTTTAGAATTTCTAAGTCTTTAGATGCTTTCCTTGAAAAAGAAGTGAGTTTTCGGTATGTTATGTATATGATTGATACAATAACTGGGACATTTGGTTAACCCAAGCACATGAGAATAAACTGTGTTAAGAAGATTTACATTTATGTTCTCTTAACATTCTTTAGCTACTGAAATAGACTCTAAAGAATCTTGGGTGGGTTTTTTTTTTTGTTGTTGTTATTAATATATGATACATTAATACATTAATACTTGTTATTAATACATGATAAATTGTGCAGAAATAAATGTTTAATGGAGCTTATATGAACAGCCTTACTCTTATAGAGCATTTGACTTTCATGCAATCAGTCTCAAATGTTAGAACAATAACAATTAAAAAGGAAAAAAAGGGGCGCCTGGGTGGCTCAGTAGGTTAAGCATCCCACTTTGACTCAGGTCGTGATCTGGCAGTTCCTGAGTTCCAGTTCCATGTCCGGCTCTGTGCTGACAGCTCAGAGCCTGGAGCCTGCTTGGGGTTCTGTGTAACCCTCTCTCTCTGCCCCTCCCCTGCTCATGCTCTGTCTCTCTCTCTCTCAGATCAATAAACATTAAAAAAAAGTATTTTTAAAAAAGGAAAAAAAAAACTAAAACCAGACACACCAAAACCAAAACATAACTCTTAAAATATTTTGAAATAAGAGGTTTCTGTTGGATATTTGGGTTGGGGAGAGAAGGGAGCAAAGGAAAAGAATGAAATTGTACACACCTCAATGGAACTTTGAGAGGTTTCTCCCCTGATGCCTAGCAGCAGTTGTTAAATCATCTCCCTCTATCTCCCTTCCCTTCAGGTAACTTGATCCCTGTTTTTTTTGTAGGATAATTTAGTCATTTATTCATTGCCTTCCTTAAGCAAGAAAGTATATCTGCCTTCCAATATACTCACCTTAAATAGGAATAGTAGATATTCAAAATCCTGTTAAATATGTTTAAAAAGCTTTCTGATAATTTGCAATTTCTGCAATTATTGATTGATATGAATGCAGGTGAAAAATCTGTGTAATTTCCAGAGCACCATCTCTCCTCAAGTACTGTAGAAAGTGCATTGAAATGCTTATGAGTGTGCATGAGATCACTTATTCATTCAAAAAAATATTTATGTGCCCGCTGCCTGCATTATTCTAGTTTGGTAGAATGCAGAAGTAAGCAAGAGATACACAATCGCACATTTGGTGGAGGTTTCTTTCTAGTGAGCAGAGAGAAAATACATAAGCCAAAAAAATAAATTTAAAGGGCAATGTTAATACAGAAAAATTCCAGAAGAAAATAAAACTGGATAATAAGTATGACCAAGTGCCACAGAAGCCTCATTGAGCAAGGTCCATTTGAACCAGAAACCTAAAAAACAAGGATTCAGTTAGCAAAGATCTGAAGAAAGAGTTTTCCAGACATCTGGAATAATGAATGCAAAAGTCCTGAGGTAGGATTAGTTAGGTTAGGCCATTGTTGCTGAAACAAAGGCATCAAGGGGAGAAACAGGAGATAGGTAGATAACAATTTACCAAAGGTTAAGCAGGTAGAATTCAGTTCTATGTGAGGTGTGAAGTCACTAAAGGATTTTGACCAAGAATTTAAAATGAAGAAAGGTGGTATAGACTAGTTAGGAGCATGGCTTTTTGGAGCCAGACTGCATGATTTTGAATCTCAGCACTGAAAATTGTTAGCTCTGTGACCTTAGACAGCTCAACTTTTCTAACCTCAATTTCCCATAAAATAAAGTTAATCTAACAGTATCCATTATACTTTATATGATTGCAGAGTATTAGTATCTATCTTATTATTTTTTAAAAGACCACACTGGAGCAGTAGGAAGAAAGAATTGTATGAAAGGAAATCGAAATGTTGAACTCATTTGGAGGTTGTGTTAGTTTCTATTGCTAGCATAATAAACTACCACAAACTTAGTGGCTTGAAACAACACAAATTATCATATTTTGGTTCTATAGGTCAGAAGTCAGACATGGTCTCACTAAGCTAAAAGTAAAGATGATTGGCAAAACTTCATTCCCTTCTAGAGTCTAAAGGGGAAAATTCTCTTCCTTGTCTTTTCTAATTTCTAGAGGCCACCTTCATTCCATGGCTCATAGCCCACTCTGCCTTCAAAGGCAGCAACAAAATTCATGCCTTCTCACATTGTATCTCTCTACAGCTGGGAAAGATGCTCTACTTTCAAGGACTCATGTGCTTAATTTGGACTCTCTAAAGATAATCCAGATCAATCTCATCAAGGTCTATACTCTTAATCATATTTACAAGGTTCCTTTTGCTGTGTAAGGTAACGTATTTAGAGGTTTCACAGAGTTAGGGCATAGGCACCTTTGATTATTATCTGCCTAACACTGTAACACAGGTAGGTTTTAGGAAGATATTTTAGTAATATTTAATATAGTAATAGTTTAGTAATTTAGTAATACTTGGTAATTTTGAATTTAGTGATATTTAAACAATTATTTAAAGTAATATTTCAACAAGCCCTGCTTTTGGTGAGCCCAGCTTCTCACTCTCTCTCTCTCTCTCTCTCTCTCTCTCCCCCCTGCCCCTGCCCAGGGGATTATGTCTCTCTCTCCACCCTCACTCATACCCTCTCAGAAAAAAAAAAAAAAAAAGAATAAAATAATAGGTTATGTTTAAACAAGTCTTTTACTAAACTTATGTCTAAAAACATACTGTTGGGGACACCTGGGTGGCTCAGTCACTTAAGTATCTGACTCTTGATTTTAGCTCAGGTTATTTCATGGTTTGTGAGATTGAGCTCCACATTGGGCCCTGACAGCATGAAGCCTGCTTGGGATTCTCTCTCTCACTCTCTCTCTGCCCTTCTCCAGCTCATGCTTGCTCACTTGCTCTCAGAATAAATAAAATAAATTTAAAAAGAGTAAAATAAAATAAAAATAAAAATACACTGTTGGCTTCAAATTATAGGTGTTCCTCATTATCCAAAGACATTTAAATCTTCTCAAAAGGGGAAACATATCTTAGTAAACATCAAATATCAATTTTCAATGAAAATTAATTTGAGTTTACTTTATTTCAGAGTTAACAGTTTAGCTATATTACAATTACATAGTAATTCTTAGAATTAAAAAATTAAGAATCTTTTTTTAAAATAATTTTTCAGCAAAATAGTGTGGTAGCATGATAGGACATTTTTAAATTGACCTTTCAAAGAAAAATAGTAAAGAAAGACATTTTGGCAATTAAGAGCCCATTTCTGATTAAGTAAACTTAGTTAATTTAGACCAACTCTTCTACTAAAGATAGCTAGTGAAGCTGGGATAAATAGGTAATAGAGACTAGATAAAGAGATAGACGCATACATACATACATACATACATTTATAGGAGAGTCTTTGAAGAGCTACTAAGTCAGTGAAGAATTGCCTATTCAGTGTGGCTATGAAAAAAAAAAAAAACAAAAAAAACAAAACAAAAAAAAAAACAGAAAATGAAGCTCTGGAAGGTGAGCCTAGCATTTTAGACACTGCCCCTGCAGGAATCTACTAGTACTGTTAAATGCTTCTAAGAGGAAGATAATTTGAGTCATATTTTTGACAACCTTATAGGAGTGGCTGGCTAAAAATTACACTTGAGTACCAGCTAAGGTGGGAGATCTCTGATAAACTTCTATATTTTTGGTTTAAATTTAAAAGAGATACATACTGGAGAAAATGTGTATTAAATGTAAACTGGGACTTCCAGAGACTACAGTCCCACTTCAAATCATATCAAAAATTTACAAATATATCTAATCAAAAATAATCAGGAACACATGGTGACAAGAATATATGAATTAAAATCAGCAGAAACAAAATATAATAGAAACCTATTAAATGGGGCTCTAGATTTTGGAGCTGCCAGACCAAGTTTCAAAGTAACTGTGTTCACTATATTCAAATAAATAAGACAAAAAATCTAGAGGGTAGAAATTCTGCAACTGAAAGATTCCAAAACTGAAGTTGATAATTTAATGATAGGATTTAACAGCTGAGATGTAGTTGAAGAGAGAATCAGTGACATTGAAGATGGGTCAGAATAAAACATCTTAATGAATCATGGAAGTAAATGAATGAAAAAAGCAAAAAAAAAAAAAATGGGTAAGACACATAAAAATTCAGTGAGATACATTAATATGTTTATAATTGGAGCCTCAGAAGAGAAAGAAGCAGCAGCAATATGTGAATAGATAATGGATAAAATTTATCCCTTGATAAAACATATGAAATTTAAGAAGGTTTATGAGATCCAAGCCAATTATGACCAAACTACATTTTACTCATAACCCTGAAAATTTGAAACAATAATAGTATGTAAAAGAAACTAAGAACACACAAAACATTTTTAAAGAAGTGATAATTAGGGGCGTCTGGGTGGCGCAGTCGGTTAAGCGTCTGACTTCAGCCAGGTCACGATCTCGCTCGTGGTCCGTGAGTTCGAGCCCTGGGTCAGGCTCTGGGCTGATGGCTCAGAACCTGGAGCCTGTTTCCGATTCTGTGTCTCCTTCTCTCTCTGTCCCTCCCCCGTTCATGCTCTGTCTCTCTCTGTCCCCAAAATAAATAAACGTTCAAAAAAAGAAAATTAAAAAAAAAAAAAGAAGTAATAATTAGACTGAGAGCTGAATCTTTAATAGAAATAATAAAAAAATAAACTGTGCAATATTATCTTTATAATGTTAAAACATACTACATACAAAGCTAGAATGCTAGACCCAGAAAAAAAATGATAAACATCTTCAAGTATTCATTTGAAATAAAATTACCTTCATACAAATAAAAAATAAAGAGAATTTTTCCCAAAAAAGAGGAATTACAAGGAGCACTTCTCAAGCAGAAGGAAAGAATCTCAAATGCAAGATTAGAGGTGCAGAAAGGAATGAAGAGCAATAAAGATGGTCAATATCAAGGTAAATCTAAATAAACATTGACTATGTCTATAATGATTACTATATCAAATCACAATGTCTTAGGATATATGTGTATGTAGATGTATATCAAAAGAAAGAGAATTAAAATATACAATTTCATATAGCTGAAATGCAGTAGTAAAAATTTTAAATGTTTTAAATAACTTAGATTTTCTTAAGGTAAAAGCACTAATTAATATTAGACTAAGTCAAAGATATTATATTCCTAAAGCATTCACAAAAAAAGAACAATAAAAAAAAAGAAAATACATTTCACCAACAAAAGAAAAAGTGGAACCAAATAAATACATTATATATACCCAAAAGAAGCAGAAGGTAGGAATAACAAAAGAAGGAAGAGGGATAAATAGAAAGCAAATAGAAAGAGGACAGATTTTAATACAACTATACCAATAGTTATAGTTCTTATAACTAGACTAAGAGCTCTAACTAAAGGTAAGATAAAAGACAAAAAAATAGCCTACAAGAAAACATTTCTAAAATATGAGAGTGCAACAAGGTTGAAGTTAAAAAATTTGGGGAAAAGATATAGAATACAAACAAAAGAAATGTTTTAAGTTCTATCAGTATCACACAAAGTAAACTTTGGTACAAAAAAAGATCATTATTGGGAATAAAAAACCCATCAACTGGCAAAAGAAACATGTCTTATGACAGAGGAATTTCTCTTAGTATTACATATATTTTTAAAAGGCATACATATATGCACCAAAAGACACATATAAAAATGTTCATAGTAGTGTTTCATAATAGCCAAGGACTTAGAAAAACCCAAGAGCAGAAGAATGGATATTTTTTTTTTTTTTTTTTTTT